>NC_141007.1:50069399-50431899 GCF_052327205.1 Somniosus microcephalus | reverse complement strand
TTTCCTACATTACAGCAGTGACTACACTTCAAAAAGTACTTAATTGGCTGTAAACTACTTCAGGACATCCTGAGGTTATGAAAGGCGCTATATAAATGCAAGTCTTTTTTTTTGGCCTATCATTTGTTTCTTTACTTGTCCTATTATCAGCCCCTTTTTGTGCTGACCTTTTGTCATTTAATCACTCCTGCCCTCCACCTTATCACAGACCTTCCCCTTTGTTCTTTCCCTGCTCCTACCCCCCCCACCCCTCTTTTTTCCATGGCTCTGTATTTGCTTACAGCTGTTAATCTCTAACATCTTCCAGTTCTGATGAAAGCTCAGCGACCTGAAACGTTAACTCCGTTTCTCGCTCCACAGATGCTGCCTGACCTGCTGAGTGTTTCCAGCATTTCCTGATTTTATTTCAGATTTCCAGTATTCACCATATTTTGCTTCTAATCTATTAGGTATTTTCTTGTCAGGAAATGCCATAGAAACAGAAAATACAGGAAACACTCAGCTGGTCAGGCAGCATCTTGGAGAAAGGAATGTAATGTAAAACGACTACTGAGCACTTAGTTTGAGTATAAAACAAGGCTTTAATCAACTGTTTCAAAACCATGAGATTTCTAGTTACAATCACTAGTTCCTGGTTACAGAAACATCCTGAGCAAGCTGGGCCCACGCCCGAGTATTTATACTCCTTGGACGGCGCCACCAGCTGGCCGCCCAGTGTTACTTCATGAGTCATGATAAGATTCATGACAGAATGTAGGTTTAATGTTTTAGGTCCAATAAACAAAAGTCAACATGGTTTTAGATGGCAAAGATCCAAACTGATCACCCTCCTTGATTTCTTTGAGGAAGTGACAAGCCAAGTTGACTGTGGAAACTCGACAAAGTTGTATACTTAGATTTCCAAATGGCATTTGATAAATTTCCATACAAAACATTATTAATTATGCTCAAAGCTATGGCGATTCAAGGCAAAGCTTAGGTACGAATAAGAAATTGGCTGAAGGGTAGGAAACAAAGTGTACTGGTTAGAAGGGTGATATCAGGGTGGGAGGAAGTACTGAATGGGGTAGCACCAATGCTCAGTATTGGTTGCACGGCAGTTTCTAATTTATATCAAAGTCTTGGATTCAGAGATTCAATGCAAATTGGTCAAATTTGCAGATGATACCAAATTTGGAGGGGAGGGGGGAGGAATCAAAGGAGATAGCCCTGAAACCACAGAATGAACTAATCAAAATATGTGAATGGACCAAACAATGGCAGGTGCAATTTAATGCAGACAAGTGTGACTAATTGCACATAGGAAGGAAACATGAATGGCACATGTACGCCATACATGATGTTCAAGTAGCCAAGACTGAAGTTGAAAGAGACCGAGGAGTCTGAGTACACTCAAACCTCAACATGACCAACCAGTGCAAAAACAAATCAACAAAGCCAATAGAATGTTAAACTGCAAGTCAGAGGAAGTTGTGATCAAACTATACAGTGTTCTATTCAGACCATACCTCGGGTACTGTGTCCAGTTGTATTTGTTGAGATACAAGGGAGACATTCAAGCACTGGATGCAGTGCAGAGAAAATCCACAAGGTTGATCTCTAAGAAAGACTTGCATTTCTACAGCGCCTTTCATGACCACCAGACATCCCAAAGCGCTTTACAGCCAATGAAGTACTTTTTGAAGTGTAGTCACTGTTGTAAAGTAGGAAATGCGGCAGCCAATTTTGCACACAGCAAGCTCCCACAAACAGCAATGTGATAGTGATCAGAGAATCCGTTTTAGTGATGTTGATTGAGGGATAAATATTGTGTGAGGAGTTTGAGGAAAGACGGAAGAGACTTGGGCTTTTAGCTTGGGAATGAGGCAATCTTATAGAGGTATCTAAGATAGTAAATGGTATTGAAAAGGTTAATCCGGAATCCTACTTTAAAATAAACAGTGGGTGTAGGATGAGGGGAAACAGGTTCAAACTAGTAAACGTACTTTTAGGATTAATATCAGGAGGTTCTTCTTCATGCAGAGTGATCAACACTAGGATTGGATTTCTGGGCAGAGAGGCAAAAACCCTGGAATCATTTAAGAATCAATTGGATGCAGCAATTAGGAAAGTTTAGGGTTGTTCTGGATGGATGACTTAAGATGGGCCAAATGGTCTTCTTCATCCTTAAGTATCTTGTGATCTTGAATGTTGTTATATTTCCTTTAGTCATTTCTGAAAAGAGATCGAAAGGATAAAACAATATTTTTAGCTTCCCTGATTAAAGAGCAAAGACAGCACCGAGTGGTCTAAACCAGATTAGAAAGTCCAAGGTCTAATTGCTAATCTGTGTGGTGTTAATCTATAACACAAAAAGCAAGGGACCCCCCTGGAAACAGCCTTCCAGTCTTCCATTGTGTTATATATCAATGATCTTGACTTGAATATAGGGGGTGAGGTAATGCATTTGGGGAGGGCTATCAAGGAAAGGGAATACACATTAAATGGTAGGACACTGAGTAGTGTAGAGGAACAAAGGGACCTTGGAGTGCATGTCCACAGATCCCTGAAGGTAGCAGGCCAGGTAGATAAGGTGGTTAAGAAGGCATACGTAATGCTTGCCTTTATTAGCCGTGGCATAGAATACAAGAGCAGGGGGATTATGCTTCAACTGTATAAAACATTAGTTAGGCCTCAGCTAGAGTACTGCGTGCAGTTCTGGTCACCACATTACAGGAAAGATGTGATTGCGCTAGAGAGGGTACAGAGGAGATTTACAAGGATGTTGCCGGGAGTAGAGAATCTTAGCTATGAGGAAAGACTGGGTAGGCTGGGTCTGTTTTCCTTGGAACAGAGGAGGCTGAGGGGAGACCTTATTGAGGTGTATAAAATTATGAGGGGCATAGATAAAGTGGATAGAAAGGACCTATTTCCTTTAACAGAGGGGTCAACAACCAGGGGGCACAGATTTAAAGTAATTGGTGGAAGGTTTAGAAGAGATTTGAGGGGAAATTTCTTCACCCAGAGGGTTGTGGGGGTCTGGAATTCACTGCCTGAAAGGGTGGTAGAGGCAGGAACCCTAACCACATTTAAAAAGTACTTGGATGTGCACTTGGGATGCTCTAACCTGCAGGGCTACGCACCAAGAGCTGGGAAGTGGGATTAGGCTGGATAGCTCTTTGTTGGCCGGCACGGACACGATGGGCCGAAATGGCCTCCTTCCGTGCTGTAACTTTCTATGATTCTATCATGTGACAGTCCATCATTTCAGCCCTCATTACAGAGCCATGTATTCAGATGGTTGATTGGTAATTAGGACTATCTCCTGCTGTCATGGCTAATGACTCCAGTAAGGCTTTTACAGACAGAATGAGACAACAGATACATTGAAGCCCATGTCACTACAAGAAGTGTCATAGAACAGACTTTAGGAATTATCAAATGTGATGGAACCCTGCAGCACAGCCCAGAGAGAGTCTGAAGAATCATTGTACCTTGCTTCGTTCTTGATAACATAGCAATGAAGAATGGCTTGCTGCTTCTGGAAGCTAAAGGCGATCATGAAGAAGAGGAGGTGGAAGATCTTCTCTCCCCCACAGCATGTGAAGGGTGCGCAGGAAGGAGAGGATGTGGGACTCAGTCAATAACTGTCAAGAGTCAGAGAAAGAAGGTGCAATTGATAGCTCACTGCTTTTAATAAACAAAGGTGCACTCACCAAATAAAGTCACTTCACACCTCACAAACTCCCTCACTGTCGAAGGCTTCCACCAAGTTCCTTCATAAGACAAAAAAAATCTACATTTCCTGGACTTCATGCCAACTCCGCCCCCCCCCCAAAAGCTGAAAGCATCTACAGAAATGACCTCAGAACTTTGTACACAAACTGTGCTTACTTCACACAACACATTCTCCAAAAAGTGCCAACAATTCCAATCACCTTATCTACAGCTACTTCTTAAACTGCATCTCACCCTTGTGCTAGGTAACTTATTTGCTTGAGCTCCTAATTTACTGCTTCAATGAAATGCTCCCTGATTGAGATGGAGTTGAGGTGGGTGGCTGGGATAGTCCCCCTGGAGCATTAGAAGCCTGAGGTGACTCTCGTCACAGGGAAGCTGCTGCCCTGGGGTATCGGCTTCGGGTGGTTTCCCTCGCAGGGTGCCAGGCCCACATCTATAGTTCCCTCATGTGTATTGGTCAATGAAAGTACAGGCCAAATAATTGTAACCAGGTCTTGAAAATCTCGTGAAAGCGTCCTGTTCAGAGCACTATTAGCTGGCATTCCTTAGTAGTTGTTCTTAGCATCTTGATACTGCAAAAATCTGCTGGGCTCTCAGTCTCCAGGGTGTTCTACAGGTCGTGGGAAACTTCCCGCAATGCATTGAAGACTCATGTGGAGCATAAGCACTGGCATAGAGCTGTTGGGCTGAATGGCCTGTTCCTGTGCTATAAATACTTTATAAGATGCAGGTAGTGGACTTCTCCCATTTATCCATCATTTCCACCAGGTGTATAGAAACGTTCTTCAGATGCTCCCTAGTCATAGGTCTTTTGAAGAGTGGACCCCTGAGATCTGGGTCCCTAACCTCCTCAGTCAAGGGTGGTAATTTCTCCGCCCCCCACCCTCTTGGAAGAACAGCACTCTTATCCTCAATCTCACTGGTGCTCAATGCTTCACGCAGTGACAATCCTCCAGACTACTAGTTACTTCCTCCCAAGTGGGTGTCTGTGCTGATGCTTGCACAGGTATGACAACACGATGCAGTTGGTAAGAGAGTATCAGCAGCTGAGGCTGTTGGTCTGGCAGGCAAAATCCCCATTGAAAGTACCTGGGTGCTCATCATCTTGATCAGCTTCTTCCTGTAAGGCACCCCTTGTTGTGAAATGCAGAAAAGCTTGTTTATCTGGGCATACAGAAACATTCCCTCTTGAAGCCCCACTCCAGCACAAAATGTAGGTTGATAGTTCAATACCGTACTGAGGGAACATGGCACTGTTGGAGGCCCCATCTGCCCTCACATGAATGTAAACAATCGCATGTCACTTTTCAAATATGAACAGGGGAGCTCCCCTGGTGTTCTAGCCAATATTTATCCCTCAACCAACACTAGATTACTGGTCAATTATGTCACTGCTGTTTGTGGAACCTTGTAGGACACAAATGTTATCCTGCATTTCCCTACATTACAAGAATGACTACACTTACATTATTTCATTGGCTGTGAAATGCTTTGGGAAGTTCTGAAAGGCATAATATAAATGCAAGTTCTTTCTTCAAATAAATCGTTGCTGAGTGTAAGGGCATTTAAATACTTTTGAGAAAATACATAAAGCTGACACTACCTATGATTAACATTGCCCAACTTTTACCAACCTTCTGTTGCCACCTCCCCTCCAACCTTGCCCTTTCCCACAGGTTCTCCTGTCTCTATGCCCACAGTGTGCAGTGCCTCCTTGTCATGTGCACTCAGGGTTTTCAGCATAGCTGCTTCTCCTCCAGTTGTAGTTCTTTGGCGTCGATTGTCCTTTGGAGGGACATGAGTGACATAGATACTTTCCCCCATCTAAGTGCATGCATCCCATGATAAAGTCCTTTTAAATCAAGTGTTCTTGAAGACTAGAGGTAGCCCTTGTGTGGTCAATGTGAGTGTGTTGTAATTCCTAATCTTTGCAGTTGTTGCTGAATGTTTCTGTTTTGTTCCAGTTTCAGTAAGGTGGTAAGGTTTTGCTGTGGACTTTAGCGTTAGCTCCTTTATCCAGTGCAGTTAAAGTATCCCCATTTCCTAATCTGTGCTGAAGTACTTGATCTCAGCTGCGTAGTAAACCGTCTTCACATATAGTGAATTGCTTTGAAGTGCAGTGACTGTTGTGGTAGCCATTGTGATTACAACAAGATCTCACAAAATACAATATGATGAATGACCAGTAAATATGATTTTTTTTGCTAGTGTTGGTGAGGGAGCAATGTTGGGCAGGACACTAGGAGAACTCCCTGCATTTCTTCTAATAGTGTCATTGGATCTTTCATATCCATCTGTACCACTGGAACAGGGCCCTTGATTTAAAATCTCTTCTAATGAATGGCACCTCTCTCAATGCAGTACTCCCTCAGAATTGCACTGGAGTGTCAGCCAAGATTACACAGAAGAGGAGTTTGAACCCACAAACCCCTGATTCAGAAGTGACATTGTTACCAACTGAGCCACACTAATAATTTCTAGACTATGTGCACCCCATTGCTCATGAGTTGGAGTGCTTGCATCTGCCCAAGGGGGAAGAGAGATTCTCCTTAAGTCAAACAAGTTTCAGGCAGAGTGTTACTGTGCACATAGCATTTCAGTGGTGTAGGAGCTCTGCAGGTATGTTAAGATGGCTGACAATTGCAGTTATGCTCCCATATCATTCATAGCCCTTTCGTGCTTAACATTCTGTTCATAGTTTCACAGCAAAATAATGACGATACTTACCATGGCCAGTTTTTGTTATATGGGAGAATTGTGCTTATAATTTCTTTTAAATACTTACTTTGATTTTACAAAAATACCACTTCCAAGATATAAGAATGTTTGCAATCTGCCAATTTGTTTCTCTTGTGCTTGTGATTTGCACCACTGCTGAGGAACTGTTCCACTGAGTTCTTACTGATGATACCTGCAATGTATGCCTCAAGTCTTAACTTTTATTTTGAAATACAATTCTGCAGTAACTGATATTGGGATAGTAATACTGTATGGAGCAATACAGAAATAAATTCATAAATAACTTGAAGGTCTAAAAAATTAATGCACCAAACCACACTATCTGAAGAGCAGATAATGCGATATCGGAAAGTACAGCAAGGGAATTTGTGTCAGTACTGGATAGAAAACCAGTTCAGAGCTTTCTGATATATTAAATCCCCTGGCAGAAGATGGGATTTCCTGTTATGGTCTATTCCATATGATATCCTTTGCGAGAAAGGTCTTGGCTATTTGTAACAATTTGCATTTATTATACAGCAGAGGTTTCCTTTTGAAAGCAAAATTCACACATTCACCAATAATTTAACTCTCAGCAGCAGAGATGCAATTAGAAAAACAATTTTTATGATATAAAACATCTGTGCTGTCGTGGAACAATTATCACTGTTCATTCCAAGAGACCATTTAAAAATAGGATTTAAACAGTAGTCTGGTAGGAAAGGGTCCAAAAGTCCAAAAATGCTGGAAACACTCAGCAGGTCAGGAAGCATCTGTGGTGAGAGGAAGGTAAGGTTAATGTTTGAGCTTGATGATCTTTTGTCAGAACCCAAAAGGTTATCGGCCTGAAACATTAGCCTACCTTCCTCTCCATAGATGCTGCCTGACTAGCTGTGTATTTCCAGTATTTTCTGATTTTATTTCAGATTTCCAGAAGCTGCAATGTTTTCCTTTTAGTTCCATGCGTAAAGTGTTTGAGCCCAACCATGCGAAGAGTTTGGGGTCTTCAGCTTCAGTGCAATGCTCCTATTTGGAGAAGTTTCACCAGTTGGTCGGACGTCTGGGAATTCTATGTCAAAGCGAACTCGTCCTGCTCTGGAAAACACACCTGCTCTTCATAAATCCTGAAATGGTACCGAGGCCACTCATAGTTTGTGGCCTAGGTCTGTGGCTTTCAAAATTTTCTGAGCGGAGCGCCCCCTGCAAATATTGACATTGTTGGGAACCACCTATCCTAATCTCTGAAAGACAGTGTCAGCCACACACATAGAAAATTATTAGTATGCAGCAACAGAAACAACACACTAGTGAGCAGACGTACAGAATACTGCTGGATAGAGATGTTTTTTTTGCCTCCGTATCTCGGCTGGCATCCAGCCAGATTGAGAGGTTGGCTGGCTGTCAGGCGGGAAGGCCTGCGCTAGAAGGCCATAGCCAGGAGGGAAGAGATCGCGGAAGGAGATCATTATTATGGTGGGAGGAGGGGTGGGGGGGAAAGAGGGTGATCGCGGCAGGATGGCTTGTGGAGCCGGGGAGAAGCACACCTGCTTCTCCTGGAACACCAGCAGTGCTATAAAAAGCACTTACCAACTGGATCCGGTAGTTCTCTCCTCCCTTTAGCTGCCGGGTTTCCCTGAGCACTGGGAAACCCGGCCCGCAGCCATTAAAATCTAATAGGCTGCTAAAATCTGAGGCACATAGCCTCATTAACATATTAAAATTACCGCCCTGCCTCTCAAGAGCAGGTTATTCGCCCGCCCCCTCAACCCGCCCCGGATAAACTGGAAATGGTTCGTGGTAGGTTGGGGTTGGGATTCAGATTTGTAAGAATTTAACTCTCACCCCTCGTCCCGCGGGGTTAAAATTCTTCCCAATTACTTTATGAAATGAAAGTGCTGGATGGGCAAATTCAGCTCAAAACAAATAAATCCCCAGAGATAGATCGTATTTATCTCAGAGTAGTGAAAGAGACCAGGGAAGAGATTTGTGAAGCACTGACAATCATTATAAGAAAGGCAATGGACACTGGGGAGGTACCAAAAGATTGAAAACATGCTAATGTGATGCCCATATACAAAAAGGTGACAAAACAGACAGAGTCAATTACATTTGTCTTACTTCCATTCCATGTAAAATAATCACATTGATTATCGGGAGAAAGGCTCAGGATTATCTGTGCAAAAATAATCTAGTAAACAACAGTCGACATGGATTCAGAATGGGAAGATCCTGCCTGACCAGCCTCCTTGACTTCTTTGCGGAAGAGACAACCCAACTGGACTGTGGGAAGCCCTATGACGTGATATTCTTGATCCGAATGCATTTGACAAAGTTCCTGCTACGTTGGTGAAATTAAGCCTGTAATAATCCCGAAGTGTGTGGTTGGTTTCAGGAATTGTAGAGTGGCCATTTTAGGACATTTAGTGTGGGAAAAAATCCTGTCTGGTATTTGTAACACTTATACTTTTTGCTTCAGGTTGTAGTTCATGAGAGTCTTTAGTCACGTATATTGTAATTTCTAATCTTTGCAGTTTTTGTTGAATGTTTCTGTTTTGTTCCAGTATCAGTTAAGTGGTGAAGTTTTGTCTTGCTGTGGACTTTAACTTTAGCTCCTTGCATGGTGTACATTGGTTCCATTCCAGCTTTCTTTATGGCAACAGTGTCTTGCGTTGACGGCATCGATCCTGTGTTATTCCCAAGCTTTCCTATACCAACATTATCTAGAAAAAAAAACTTTCTTTTAAAAAAACCAATTTGTGTATGATTGAAACAGTGTGTTTCCCATCAGTTTGTTTCCCATCAGTTACTAATTTAAATTAGTCTAGAAGATTTCTTTTTACTGCCCATTGTTATACAAGAAAGAATGACAAGGCCAGGTGTTCAAAAGGGCAATACAGAAAATCCAATGAATCGCAATACAATAAAGCTTGGTCCAAAAAATAGCATCGGTCTCCTGCATTCAGGCTTTTCACCCCCTCCCCAGATCCATCAGTAATAATTGTAACCTTGGAAAACAGTCTTCCCCTTTCTCCTCCTAAAAAAAAAAGCACCAATTCCTGATCCTTTTTATAGTAAAAGTCCATTCGAGATTCTTTGAATGCACCTTTTTCAAAGATATGCTGATAATATATATGGAGCTAGCCATAATGTGCAGCGCCTCGAAGAAATGCTATACATATGGAATATCATTTTTTGTAGATAAAGCCTTTCAACTGTAACTAAATTACATGAGACATAATTCTTGTTGGTCACAAGAAAGCACCCAGTGTGACTGTTTTTGTATAGTGATGCTGTTTAAAGGTAAGGAAACCGGATAATTTCTCAAACTTTGGGAATTTTGATTTAATTTATTCATTCTCGGGATGTGAGTATCAATGGCAAGGTTGGCGTTTACTGCCCATCCCATGTTGTCCTGAGGAGGTGGTAGCGGGCATTCTTTGTGAACTGCTATTCTTTGCAGCAGTTTGATACAACTGAGTGACGAGGCCACTTCAGAGGGCAGCCATGTCGGTGTGGGTCTGGGGGTCACGTATAGACCAGGCTGGGTAAGGTTAGCAGGTTTCCTTCCCTATTACAAGGACATTAGTGAACCAGTGGGTTTTTACGACAATCCAACAGCTTCAGTCACTTTTCCTTTATACTGATAGCAGCTTTTTGTTTCCAGATTTGATCATTCAAATTCTCAAACTGCCATGATGAGATTTGAACTCATGTTCGCTGGATTATTAGTCCAGGTCTCTGGGTTACTAGTCCAGGTCTCTGGGTTACTAGTCCAGGTCTCTGGGTTACTAGTCCAGTAACATAACCACTACACTAAGTTCCTAAAATCAGTAAGATTGAAACCATCCATTCTGCCTATGCCACATCCCTCCCTTCCCCTAACCCACCAAGACAACTTCTCCCAAGGTTCCCCCTTCCCTATCCCTAAGCCCACATCTTCCTCTAGTTTCTCTCACATCTCCCCTCATGCCCTCTCTGAGCTCATGCTGTCCATGAGACCCACCTCTCGATCCTATTCTCACAAAACTGCTGACCACCCAACTTCCCTTCCTGGCCACCATGATAGCCGATATTGTAAACAGTTCCCGCTCTTCAAGTACTGTCCCCTTCCTTTTCAAATCTGCTATCATCACCCTTTCCTCAAAAAAACCCTTGACCATTCTATCCTTGAAAACTACCACCCATCTCCAACATCCCTTTCCTCTCAAATCCTTGAATGTGCTGCAACCTCCCAAATCCATGCCCACCTTTCCCACAACCCATTGTTTGAATCTCTGCAATCAGATTTCCGCCACTGCCACAGGACTGAAACGGGCCCTAATCAAAGTCACAAATGACATCCTATGTGACTGTGGCCATGTTGCACTATCCTTCCTCATCCTTCTCAACCTGTCTGCAGCCTTTGACACAGTTGACCACACCATCCTCTTCCAATGCCTCTTCTCCATTGTCCAGCTGAGTGGGAGTGCCCTCTCCTGGTTCCATTCTTACTTATCCAGTCATAGCCAGACAATCTCCTGTAATGGATCAATCTTGACCCACTCCTATTTCTCATCTACATGCTGCCCCTTGGTGACATCATCCGAAAACAGTACGTCAGAGGTTCTACATTTACGCTGATGACACCCAGCTTTAACTCAATACCACCTCTCTCGACCCCTGCACTGCCTCTGTGTTGTCCGACATCCAGTACAGGATGAGCAAAAATTTCCTCCAATTAAACATTGGGAGGGCCGGAGCCACTGTCTTTGGCCCCCGCCATAAACTCCATTCCCTAGTCACCGATTCCATCCTCTTCCCCGGCCACTGCCACAGGCAGAACCCGAATGTTCGCAGACTCAGCATCCTATTAGACCTGGAGTTGAGCTTCTGACACCATATCCTCTCCATCACCAAGAGTGACTACTTCCACCTTTGTAATATCCCCCAACGCCGCACTTGCCTCAGCCCATCTGCTGCTAAAACCTTCATCCATGCTTTTGTTACCTCCAGACTTGATTATTCCAATGTTTTCCTGGCCGGCCTCCCATTTTCCACCTTCCATAAGCTTAAACCCATCAAATACTCTGCTGCCATATCCTAACTCGCACCAAGTTCTGTTCACCCATCACCCCTGTGCTCGCTGACTTACAATGCCTCCCGGACACCAAATGCTGCAATTTAAAATTCTCATCCGCGAGTTCAATTCACTCCATGGCCTTGCAACTCCCTAGCTCTGTAATCTCTTCCAGCCATACAACCTTCTGAGAACTCTGCGTTCTGCCTTTTGTCCATCCCCCACTTCCTTTACCCCACCATTGGTGGCCGTGCCGTCAGCCACCTAGGCCCCAAGGTCTGGAATTCCCTCCCCTAAACCTCTCTGCCTCGCTCCTCATTTAAGACTCTCCTTAAAACCTACCTCTTTCGCTAAGCTTTTGGTCAACTGTCTTAATGTGTCCTTTTGTCGGATAACACTCTTGTGACGAGCCTTGGGATGTTTTACTACATTACAGGCACTATATAAATGCCAGTTGTTGTTGTTGCTGCTGCCAGGACAGTGCTTGGAGTGGACAGGACGGACTCCTATTCCAGGGAACAGCCACACTGGTATTCTAGTACCTTTAAATCATTTGTTGTTTCCTTCTTACCGGGGACAATAAAAAAGGCATAGTTATCTGTTACAAGCTCCTTCTCTAATCAAGAAAAATAATTTAACACCAGCCATTCTACACATATCTCTAATCTGTTTTACCACTGTAGTCTTTGGTAATAAAATGCCTTTATTGCTAATAGCATCCAACCAAGGTAGATCATATCACTGTTGAAAATCAAGAATAGCATTTTAAAGAGGAAGATATAAGGGCCTAGAAATTCAGTTGTTTGCGCCAGCCGCTAGCGCCTTAGGAGGAGGAGAAGTGGGGCGCTAAGCGGCTAGCGCCCAGGCGCAGCGCGATCTGCACCTCTCGTGAACTTCTGTTAAGAATTAGCGGCGGCGCAAATCCTTTGCGCGCGCTCAGCTGCGCACGCAGATCCTGACGTCATTTCATGGTGCAACGCCCTTTGTGCGCCCCGAACCGGAAATTCAGTGGCGCCGGCCTATTGTGCGCCTGACGCCCCTAGCGACTGGTAGAGGGGAACGGTTCCCAGTCGCTGCGGGGCGTGGGGGGCGCTAATTAAAGGGGACTCCTCCTGCAGTATAAATGGCAGCCATTTTGCACCACTCCTTCTTTGTGAGAGACGGATCTTTGGAGAGAGACAAAGGTAGAGAGCTTTCTGGTTTGGCTCAACACTCGCACCAGTACTTGTGGCTTCAGGCCAGAGCTTTGCACTTGTCTTTAACTTCAGTGTCATAGCATTGATTGGAAACATATAATGGGGGCTGCAATGGGTGGAAACGTTGGGCTTCTCCATTGCATTCAAAGGGCTCAGAGACGCCGTGAGAGAGTGCCAGTCATGGCCAGATGGAGAAGGCCAACAGGCGTCGGCAAAGGAGGCCTTACCCACCCAGGGTATACCGCCAGCAGTTCTCATATCTGAACATGTCTGAGGAGCAGTGTGTTCGGAGGCTGCGATTCAGAAGGGCAGTGGTTACGGAGATCTGTCACCTGCTTCGCGGAGATCTGCAGCCACAGCTGAGGAGCAGGACGTCTCTGTTGGTGGCAGTGAAGGTGACGGTGGCTCTCAAGTTCTATGCCACCGGCTCCTTCCAATCCGCTACTGGGGACATTTCCAACATCTCCCAGTTTGCGGTACATTGCTGCATCCGCCAGGTGACCAATGCCCTTTTCAGAAGGAGACGTCAGTTCATCTCCTTCCCCATGACCGTTGACAAGCAGCAAGAGCGTGCAATGGGCTTTGCAGCATTAGCGGGCTTCCCCATGGTGCAGGGCGCCATTGACTGCACGCATGTGGCTTTGCGGGCACCTCTAGAGAATGCCGAGGATTACCGCAACCGGAAGGGCTACCATTCGCTCAACGTGCAGTTGGTGTGTGACCACAGGCAGCTCATCCTAGCTGTCAATGCCCGCTTTCCAGGCAGCAGCCACGATGCCTTCATCCTGCGCCAGACTTCTGTGGCAGACATGTTCGAGGCCCAGCCTCACCCACGAGGATGGCTTCTCGGGGACAAAGGCTATCCTTTGTGCACCTGGCTGATGACCCCGCTCCGTGTGCCCAGCACCCCTGCTGAAGAGGGATACAATGACAGCCATCAAGCAACCAGGAACATCATTGAGCAAACAATCGGCGTGCTGAAGCAACGGTTCCGCTGTCTGGATCGTTCCGGGGGAGCCCTACAAGAGTCTCCCATTTCGTTGTCGTGTGCTGCATGCTGCACAACCTGGCTATCCGCAGGACTCAGCCACTGCCAGCAGACATTGGAGGACCACCAGAGGAGGAGGAGGAGGACCAGCACAGGAGGGAGGCAGAAAGTGCAAGGGCTGCCCGTCGGCGGCTTATTGCAAGTCGGTTCTAGGCCCCCTCTCAGGGAATGGCTTGTGCCAATGGCAGAAGATGAATGTAGCCGCTCCACAAGCCCTCAGCCGAGCAGGGCAACCAGGACTTCCAAAAGAAAGCATGGGCAGTGCGATTTAAGAATTTTTTTTACTGTGATACCTCTGTGCCCTTCCCACATGACAAACTAACGGAGAGAAACCCCCCCCAAAAACACAAATACACCAGTCTCGGCCTTTACAAGTAAAACAAATATACCAGTCTCTGCCTTTAAATATGAAACAAATACACCAGTCTCGGCCTTTAAATATGAAACAAATACACCAGTCTCGGCCTTTAAATATGAAACAAATACACCAGTCTCGGCCTTTAAATATGAAACAAATACACCAGTCTCGGCCTTTAAATATGAAACAAATACACCAGTCTCGGCCTTTAAATATGAAACAAAACATTTGGCCACACCTTCTACTTTTTCCCCTGCGAGGGTGATCCGTTTTGCTTCCGTGACTGGCCCCTACCCGCCCTGCAGCTCCTCCTCAATGGGACCCCAGTGGCTGCAGCAAGGCTGGGGGAAGGCTGCTGAGGGTCAGATGGTGAGACGGCAGATGCCCTTGGGGGTCGGCCTGGAGGGGCCGGCTGCTGACTGCTCCAACTCTGCTTGGGCGGCAGCAGTCTGTCCAACAGCTGGTGGCAGCTGCAATGGAGGAGTGACAGTGTTGGCTGCAGGAATGCTGCCAACCTGACAGATCACAGGCACTCCCTGGTCGGCTGATACATTGGCACGCGCACGGGCCAGCACTGCAGCATACGCAGCAATCTGCTGAGGCACAGACTGCTGGGCTGCTGCAGCACGGCGAGTGCCCCGGCAATGCCTGGCCGATCCAGCGAGTGTGGCAGCAGTTAGTGCCCGTGTGGCCCTGGTCTGTGTCTGCATGACAGCAGCCAGTGAATGCACGGCACGACTGAGCACTTGGCTAGAAGCCGCCTGTGAAGCAGCGAAGTCGCGAAGTCCTGCTGACTCCTAGCCTGTGCTGCACTGAATTGTTGCAGACGCCTGGCCTGTGCTGCACTGAATTGTTGCAGACTCCTGGCCTGTGTTGCCCCGAATTCCTGCACACTCCTTGCCAGTGACTCTATGGAGTCAGGTATCCTTGCCACTGCAGCCATGAGCTCAGTGTGCCTGCGCTCACCGTAGCAGGACTGGAGGCCGCACTCCCCCTCCGGGGAGAAGGCCGCCGAGCTTCCCCACCCCTCCCGCGTTGCTGCAGCCCGCTGGTCCCCAGAGCTTCACTATCCTCCGACCCTTCCCCCCTGCTCCCCTCCAGGGAAGACGTGTCACGATCATGGCCATGGGCTGCCTCGGCCGAGGGTGTCCCTGATGGGCTGGCTTCCTCTTCCTCTATGTCTGACTCGGACACAGTGCCAGCTTGAGGGGCCACCTCCTCACCTGGCGAGTCACCATCTGAAAGCAGGGAGGCACAAGAGTTGCTTTAGAGTAAGGACAGGACGGCAGCGAGGGAGGCATGAGTGCTGCTGTGCACTGCATTGGTTCGATGGTGGCAAAGGATGCTGGTGTGAGGCGCAAGTGGAAAGGGAGAGGTCAAAAAGGTGATGACCTTACCATTGGTGCCCAGAACAGGGTCAGCATCTCCAGTGGCGACGGGGCGACTCAGCCGGCCTGCCATGATCCACTCCACTCGCTGCTCGAGGTCGCTCAGCTGTTTCAGGTCAGGATGGCCTCCCCCCGGTCTGTCACTGCTGTCTTCTGTTATGCGCCAGCTTGGCCTGCAAGACCGCCTCTAAGTACAGTGTCAAGCCCTGATCTTGCCCGCACTGCCTCCCATGGTCGATTAGCCCTGACAGTGTCAAGCCCTGATCTTGCCCGCACTGCCTCCCATGGTCGAATAGCCCTGACAGTGTCTAAAGTCCTGAATGCGCAAGTGCTTTTCATGACAGTCCCATAGCTGCTGGATGAGGGCTGGCCATTAGGGCTTTCAGACCCGTTTGGCCATAAAGTGAGGTGCACATGCAGGGATGAGGAGGATACTGGAAAGGGTACTCACCCTGACAACCTGAGTGAGGTCGTTGAATTTTTTCCAGCACTGGGTTGGTGTCCTGCCAACCATGCTGTTGGACGTAACCCTGTTTGCCACATCCCTCCATGCTTTCCGATATTCGGCGGGCAGCGGCCTCCTGCCACCCTCAGGGAAGAGGATATGGCGCCTGCGGTCCACTGCGCCAACCTGCAGCCTCAGGTCACCCTCGCCGAAGCGCTGCGCTCTCTCCCTGGCCGTCTCCATTCTCCTGGGCGTGGAGCTGTTCCAGAAGCAGTGTTCAGGTCTTGCCTTAGGGCTGCAGTGTGCAGGGCGTGGCAGCCAAGCAATGAGCAACTCGCCACACCTGCGCTGCGCCCGCCTTCGGTGTCTGTGCCCCGGATCGCCGGCTTAGCGCCTAATGATAGTCGTGCATTGCCTGCTTTAGCGCAGCAGCAACCTCTTGGGGCGATGCAACTGAATATCGGCGAAGGTGGCGCTAAGTTGCGCCGGGCGCAAAAGTTAGCGAACGCCATGCTGTAGCGCCCCAAACGTGGCTATACTGAATTTCTAGGCCAAGGTTTACTAATAACTCAGATTATCCAGTGAGTGACTAAATTATACCAAATTCCCAGTCTGTACTGAGTTAGCTCATCGCACTAGGGTGACAGTTGCATGTCTCAATACCAAGGGAAAGGAGGATTAGTCAGAGTTATACTTCAGCAACCCAGCTCGAAGTGCATATGTATGAACATTAGGTGAGGATCAGGCTCGGTTGTGATCTTGGTTTAATCGCCTGCTTGACACACACTGTTGACACGCACAGATGAATAATGGCAGCTTAAGTGAGGTACCAAAATCTGACAGTTCTGGTGGAATTGTACTCTAAGAAGAAGTAACTTCGTTTAGTGCAGTAGGTGAGAAAATGACTGATAAAAGAGGAGTAATTCCATCAGAAATTTAAAAATAAATAAAATGAACAGTGCCTAAGAATTAAGATTACCATCACTAGCCCAGAAATCTCTGGCCCTCAGTGGTGAAAAACAGTCATTATCCGAGCGGGGCAGGGGAAGATGAGATAGGACCTAGTTACACCAGATCTCCATCCTTTTGTGGCGGGGACCGAAGACAATGGTTTCGGTGTTCCCAATGTTTAATCGGTGGTCCATTCAAAAGACTGCGCATGCGCCATTTTTTCCCCATTGAATAGCCGGCGAGTCAGCTGTGCAGGAGGTCCGGAGAGCTACGCAGCTTAAAGGGAACATTGATCCAGCTCTGCTTCTCCGACATCCAGTCCTGGATGAGCCAATATTTCCTCCAATTAAACATTGGGAAGACTGAAGCCACTGCCAGCAGACTCCGCCACAAACTCCTCTCATTTACCATGAGTAATGCTATGAGAGATTCACTAACAATATATTAAATGTCTTTCAAATAGTACGCATTGTCACACACTTCCTTTAACACTTTTGTGCTTCTCTGTAACAAGTCTCAATCACATTTAATCATCGTCAAATTTATCTTAACCTAGGCAATCTTATTTTAATGCACCTCTTGGGAGGTCATCATTTCCATGTGATTGACCCCCAAGCCTTGATCCCATCAATCCTGACTCCCACTTTCTCAAGAGCTGCAGCAGATAAGATAAACAAAGTAAAACAATTGAAAAGCTCCAAACTTGGTCTAGATGTAGGAAACCAAGATCACAACTGAGCCTGATTCTCACCTCTGCTCTTCAAACGATGTCATTGGGGCCTTGATGTGCTAATTTAACCACAGGTCTGAGCGGGGGAGCAGTGATGACTTTCCCAACCAGGCTAAACCTGCCAGGAACAGCAAGAAGGCCAGAAGAGGGCCAGCAAGATTAGTTTTTTAAATTTTATTTGTTTCCTAGTGGGCCAGAAAGACCAGGAATGCTTCTCTGGACACCACAAGAAAGCCTTGGGCCTCCTCTGCCTCAGGCTCCCCCCTTCCTCCCCTCCTTGGACCGTGATTCCCTTGTCGAGCCCCAACAATCCACTTACCTTGTGCCGGGGACCGTTTCCCTAGGTACCCAGTGGCGGCCTCCTGCGACCTGATTTTAACGGTCAGGCAGCCGCTTCCCGGCAAATTCCCGGCTGTTTTGGTCAGGAAGCGGCAAGCTAATGAGGTCTGGCCATTGAGAATCAGCCAAGCCTGCATGCTGCCGTTCCCAGACATGCTCGCCACTCGCTTTGTCACATTCCCGCCCGGGAGTTAAAAATCTAGCACCTAGATTCTGGGTGTTTTGATTATGCACAACTGGCTAACTACCTCTGGGTATTTTCTGCATACTATAATTCACCACCTGTTACCAGCTAGCACTTTCCACTTATTTATTTACTCAGGGGAACTCATTATTTTCATGATTCCTTATTCCTGGATCATCAGGCACATGCGCTTCAGGTTTAATGAATCAGTTCTACTTTTCAGTATTGTCAACCTGTTCACATAAAATTCACAGCTGCTACTACTTAATTTCCAAAACAATATTTCCAACTGCATTATCATCTATGTTTTTTTTTAGATTTGTTTGAAACAGACAGGAAATCACCAGCAGTCGGATTTCTCTTGGGTTTCAATGTATTTTTGAAATACCATCTTTACGTGTTTTTTCGCCTCAGATTGCATAAATGTTACTTTTTGGATCAAATTCTGTGTTTTTCTCTCATTTAACTTCCTTCTGGCCCACAAGATCTTGTTCAATAAAACCAATGTCCTGTTGTTTTTATATTGACCTCCTTCTTCAATCCGGTGTCTACTGGAAATGTCTAACTCGATCCGAGCAAGACTTTTTTCAAAATGGATTCCTGATTACCAGAATGCACAGCATTTCCATGTTTATACCAAATCATGTAAATATCTATTCAATCTTATTTTGTAAAAAAATTGTGTGACAAAAACTTAAAATTGCTGTGCTTGTGGTTACAAAAAAATTGAAAATAAAATCTGTATAACTGATGGAATCCAGCTTTGCAGATCCTTGCAGAAGCTGTTAAATGGAAATGGTTAAGGATTTTAATAAAAGACATAAAACAAAAATCAGTTTCTGAATGTCATCTTATTCATTTTTTTGTAGTTAGAACACTGCAAAAATGATACTGTCTGCATAAGACAGGAGACATGAAATGCCTCGAAGCATTTCATTTAAACTGAATTTTATACTTGTGAAAGGGCTAATTTGAAATAAATTAGAATTGCAATCACTTGTGAGAAAGTTGGAGTTGATGTAGTTACAAAATTGCTTGATCTGAATTTGCAATGTTGTATTTCAAATGTGAAATAACGCTTTCCTAACTGTAATCTTACTGTCTGAAATTTTTTGCCTAATCCACCCAGTACAAGTAAGGGTAGCCTAGGTTGTGGTCACCTCATGTGCTGAACTACTGTACTGATTTCTGCTAGACTTACACTGTTGGTTCATCATTTATTTATTCGGGTCATCTGCTGATAGGCAGCAATCTAAAGTGTCATCATTATTTCAAATAGTTCCCAAAACAGATAACCTTTCCACCCAGTCAAGAGACAGTGGTGCGCAGTGTTCCCAAGATAAAAGTCATTGTAGACCTAAAACAAACAAATGTCCGATCTGGAACATGCAACAAAGTAAAATTCTATTCAATCCCAGTAATAAAGCTGCAATTTTGTTGCAGAACTTTTCCTTGAAATTCAGCAGAAGTGTTGCATGAATGGCTCAGTGAGTAAATGCACCATCTCTTCTTCTTAGGCAGTCCCTCGGAACCGAGGATGACTTGCTTCCACATTAAAAATGAGTTCTCAGGTGACTGATGAGTCCAATGCGGGACCTACAGTCTCTGTCACAGGTGGGGCAGACGGTGGTTGAAGGGGCAGGTGGGTGGGGTGCTTGGGTTGGCGTACGCTCCTTGCGCTTGGCTTCCGCTAGCTTCCAGCGAAGAGACTCGAGGTGTTCAGCACCTTCCCGGATGCTTCTCCTCCACTTTGTGCGGTCTTGGGCCAAGGGATTCCCAGGTGTCAGTGGGGATGTTGCACTTTTTCAAGGAGGCTTTGAGGGTGTCCTTGAAGCATTTTCTCTGCCCACCTTGGGCTCTCTTGCTGTGTCGGAGCTCCGAGTAGAGCGCTTGTTTTGGGAGTCTCGTATCGGGCATGCGGACGATGTGACCCGTCCATCGGAGCAGATCGAGCGTGGTCAAAGCTTCGATGCTGGGGATGTTGGCCTGAGCGAAAACACTAACATTGGTGCGCCTATTTGCAGGATTTTGCGGAGGCAGCGTTGGTGCTACCTCTCCAGTGCTTTGAGGTGCCTGCTGTACATGGTCCATGTCTCTGAGGCATACAGGTATCACTGCTGCTCTGTAGACCATGAGCTTAGTGCCAGGTTTGAGGTCCTGGTCTTAAAACACTCTCTTCCTCAGGTGATCGAAGGCTGCACTGGCACACTGAAGGCGGTGTTGGACTTCGTCATCGACGTCTGCCCTTGTTGACAGTAGGCTCCCGAGGTATGGAAAATGGTCCACATTATCAAAATCCACGACAAGGCCTTGGACAATCGGGGGGCAGTACTGTGTGGCGGAGGCAGGTTGGTAGAGGACCTTTGTCTTACGGATGTTTAGTGTAAGGCCCATGCTCTCGTACGTTTCGGTGAAGATGTTGACGATGGTTTGGAGTTCGACCTCCGAGCAAGCGTCATCTGCATACTGTAATTCGACGAGAGGATGGGACGACCTTGGATCTGGACTGGAGGCGACAGAGGTTGAACAGTTTCCCGTTTGTTCTGTAAATTAGCTCCACTCCAGTGGGGAGCTTATTGAGGGTGAGATGGAGCATTGCAGCAAGGAAGATTGAGAAGAGCGTTGATGCGATGACACAGCCTTGCTTGACCCCGGTCCATATGTGAATTGGGTCTGTGGTGGAACTGTTGGTCAGGATCACACTTGCATGTCGTCGTGAAGCAGGCGGAGGATGATGAGAAACATTTGAGGGCAGCCGAATTTGACGAGGACACTCCATAATCATTCACGGTTGACGGTGTCGAAGGCCTTTGTGAGATCAAAGAAGGCCATGTACAGTGGTTGGTGCTGTTCCCTGCATTTCTCTTGTAATTGACGCGCGGTGAAGATCATGTCCATTGTGCACCTTAGTGGGCGGAATCCGCATTGTGACTCTGGGAGGAGCTCTTCGGCCACTGGGAGAAGGTGATTGAGGAGGATTCTTGCGATGACAGCAAGGAAACCCCTCTGTAATTACCACAATCGGACTTGTCACCTTTCTTGAAGATGGCCACAATTACGGCGTCTCTGAGATCCCCTGGCATGCTCTCCTCCTTCCAGATAAGAGAAATGAGTTCATGAATTCGCGCCAGTAGTGCTTCTCCACCATGCTTTCATGCCTTGGCAGGGATTCCATTTTCTCCTGAGGCCTTGTTGTTCTTCAGTTGTTGGATGGCCTTTTCAACCTCATGCCGGGCTGGGGTTGTGCTGAGATGGTGGCGGGTAGCATGCTGCGGGATGGCGTTGAGGACACTCGCGTCGAAGGCAGAGTCTCGGTTAAGGAGATCTTCGAAGTGCTCCTTCCAGTGGGCACTGACTGCCTCTCTGTCCTTGATGAGTACCTCTCCGTTCTTGGCCCGCAGTGGGGTAGGACCTTGGGTGCTTGGGCCATAGATAGTCTTGACTGCACTAAAGAATCCACGCACATGTAGTAATGAACCATCACAGACCAGGAAGGGCTCAGGCCCCATTCAATACTGAGCTAATCTCAGCCAGGAAGGTTACTGGGTTCCTCCAGCAATCTGAGCTATGGAACTAAAAAAAGTTAGCTAGGGTTCCCGCTCCTGGTCGCTATCCAGTGACTGCTGCTGGAAAGCGCATATGTGTGTCTGTGCATGCTGTGAACAGGGAAAAGGCTCAGCTATAATGTCCTCTATAGTCAAATAGTCTGGTGACATTGCCTAGGTTCACACATGAATGCCCAACTGGGCAAGATACACACAGACAGACATTACAGCAGTAGTGACTCTTCATTTTAAATTTACAATATTGTTGTGAAATTGACCAATACTGTATAAGAACATAAGAAATAGGAGCAGGAATAGGCCACTTGGCCCCTCGAGCCTGCTCCGCCATTCAATAAGATCATGGCTGAATTAGGGCTCAAAGCCACTTCCCAGCCCGCTCACCATTACCCTTCACTCCCTTATCTTGCAAAAATTTGTCTATCTCCACTTTAAATGTATTTAATGACCCAGCCTCCACAGCTCTCTGGGGCAGAGAATTCCACAAATTTAGGACCCTCTGAGAGAAGTTCCTCCTCATCTCAGTTCTAAAAGGGCGACCCTTTATTCTGAGACTATGCCCCCAAGTTCTAGATTTCCCCATGAGGGGAAACATCCTCTCTGCATCTACCCTGTCAAGCCCCCTCAGTATTCTATATGTTTCTATAAGATTACCTCTCATTCTTCTAAATTCCAATGAGTATAGGCCCAGCCTGCTCAACCTTTCCTCATACGTCAAACCCCTCATCTCTGGAATTAACCTAGTGAATCGTCTCTGAACTGCCTCCAATGCAAGTATATCCTTCCTTAAATAAGGAGACCAAAACTGTACGCAGTACTCAAGGTGTGGTCTCACCAATACCCTGTACAGTTGTAGCAGGACTTCCCTGCTTTTATACTCCAACCCCCTTGAAATAAAGGCCAACATTCCATTTGCCTTTTTGATTACTTGCTGTACCTGCATGCTAACTTTTTGTGTTTCATGCACAAGGACCCCCAGGTCCCTCTGAACTGTAGCATTTTGTAATCTCTCACCATTTAAATAATAGTTTGCTTTTTTATTTTTCCTGCCAAAGTGGATAACCTCGCACTATCCCACATTATACTCCATCTGCCAAATGTTTGCTCACTCACCTAGCCTGTCTATATCCCTTTGCAGATTCTTTGAGTCCTCTGCACAACTTGCTTTCCCACCCATCTTTGTATCATCTGCAAACTTGGCTACAGTACACTCAATCCCTTCATCCAAGTCATTAATGTAGATTGTAAATAGTTGGGGCCCCAGCACCGATCCTTGTGGCATCCCACTAGTTACCGTTTGCCAACCGGAAAATGACCCATTTATCCTGACTCTCTGCTTTCTGTTAGTTAGCCAATTCTCTATCCATGCTAATATATTATCCCCAACCCTGTGAGCTCTTATCTTATGCAGTAACCTTTTATGTGGCACCTTATTGAATGCCTTCTGGAAATCCAAATACACCACATCCACTGGCTCACCCTTGTCCACCCTGCTTGTTACATCCTCAAAGAACTCCAGCAAATTTGTTAATTTCCCTTTCCTAAAACCATGCTGACTCTGTTTGACTGCAGTATGTTTTTCTAAGTGCCCTGCTACTGTTTCCTTAATGAAGGACTCCAGCATTTTCCCAACGACAGATGTTAGGCTAACTGGTCTATAGTTTCCTGCTTTCTATCTCCCTCCTTTCTTAAATAGGGGTGTTACATTAGCGGTTTTCCAATCCGCTGGGACCTCTCCAGAG
Organism: Somniosus microcephalus; assembly: GCF_052327205.1. Taxonomy (NCBI): domain Eukaryota; kingdom Metazoa; phylum Chordata; class Chondrichthyes; order Squaliformes; family Somniosidae; genus Somniosus; species Somniosus microcephalus. The sequence continues at coordinate 50,408,461 of NC_141007.1, read as the reverse complement.
TCCAGGGAATTTTGGTATATTGCAACCAATGCATCCACTATCTCTGCAGCCACTTCTTTTAAGACCCTGGGATGTAGGCCATCTGGTCCAGGGGACTTGTCGTCTTTTAGTCCCATTATTTTACCGAGTACTATTTCCTTAGTGATAGTGATTGTCTTTAGTTCCCCACTCCCTGTGGCCCCTTGATTATCCATTATTGGGATGTTGTTAGTGTCTTCTACAGTGAAGACAGATGCAAAATATTTGTTCAGAGTCTCTGCCATTTCCCTGTTCCCCATTATTAATTCCCCAGTCTCATCCTCTAAGGGACCAATGTTTACTTTAGCTACCCTCTTCCTTTTTAAATACCTGTAGAAGCTCTTACTATCTGTTTTAATGTTTCTTGCCAGCTGACTCTCATAATTCATCTTCTCTCTCTTTATTATTTTTTTAGTCATCCTTTGCTGGTTTTTAAAAATTTCCCAATCCTCTGGTCTCCCACCAATCTTGGCAACATTGTATGCCTTAGTTTTCAATTTGATACCATCCTTTACTTCCTTAGTTAGCCACGGATGGTGCTCCCTTCTCTTAAAATCTTTCTTTCGCACTGGAGCCTGTCAGTGTAATCAAGTACTGCAGTATATATTGCTCAATGATACTATCTCTTGTATCATGTGAGATTGCCAGATTTGCTCAGCACACTCAGCAATCACTTACATCCCACGTGTTATTTTAGCAACATGCTCCCTCGAAAGATGTCCTGTTACAACACTGACAAATTTGCATCACAATTTGAACTAAATCTCAGCAGCTATCCTTAAAAGACCTCCACTATTCTCTGGGTTTAGACATTTACAAATTAATTTTCCTCTACTCAGAACAGCCAAAAAAGCAAAAGTACCCAGAGTCACCAATTTCAACCATGCTGCCAGGTGAAAGGACGGGTGCTGAATTGCAGTGAAGGGGGAAAGAGAGTAAATTCAGGTGCTCTCACACATCTGCTAGCTACTGGCTATAGAGTAGCATAGGCAGTGATGTCCGAGTAAGTCCTTCTTCAAGTGACCTGAAAAAGGTTTCCACTGGTCATAGAAATATTTGGGGGGCGGGGGGAATTCTTCTGTTTTGGTCAGAGTTCCAGGAAGGTAGGACTTCCACCTGCCCCTCCATATTCACCCCAACCTGACCCATTTTTCTGGGTCTGGGCACATTGCATATGTACAGCGGGCTTCTGGCAGGATTCCCATCATGAAGAAGGAGCCTGTCTGTGTAATCAAGTACTGCAGTAGGAACCAGATGAGGTGGTGAGGGACCTTAAAGGGGCATAAGTGCTGCAAAAATCAAAATGAAGACTCTTACTGAAGATCTCGGCCATACCAAAGCCTTCAGCAGAGGAGTGTTTGTGATTGACTGGATGGAGCAGAGGCCACAACAAGACCCACTCTCTCCTTTGGGGGATCTTGGGCCTCTATTGCCACTTCCCAGGACCTACCGCCATCTTCAACATGGTGGCCCTGGGATCCGGCAGTAACTGGGCCGGAAAGGTGGGCAATCCACTAGGCAACTAGGCCCTGCCTCCACACCACCATCTGTACACAGTAGGTAGGAAGGAGCGGCCACCAGCAAACCCGGTGGAAAGGGAGGGAGATTCCAGCTGGGGCACTGAAGCAGCAGTAGGCCTCATCATCCAAATTTTCTGACAATCTCCATCGCAATGGGATTGCGGAGGTACATTCTCTCCCATCACATCCTAAAAGTTTTATTTTTTTTAAAATGAAGGACTTGCATTTATTTAGCACCTTACCATGTCTTTCAGAAACGTCTTAAAAACACTTTGTAGTGAATTATTTTGAAAAGCAGTGACTGTTGTTATGAAGGTAAACAGGGCAGCTATTAAATATTCAGTTGATTTTTGTTCCTGTGAGATAGGCCTGGAAAACATTTTCTGGAATTTTTCCCAGGCCCCATTATCTCGTCTCCAGACTTTAATGGAGCCCAGATGGGATCTGCAGAAAAGTCAATTTGACAGAATGAGACTGTTGGGAAAGATCAGAGTGTTTTTTTCTATCATTTCTCCTGAAGCATCGAGGCACTGACTCATTCTGGGGCGTGATTCCAGAGGCGCTGACATCTCTCCAAGTGTTCGTTCATCATTTGTGAGACTTTATAGAATGTCAGCAAACTTTTTGGTCTCGATATTGACCCCCCCTCCCCCCCACGACGGGTGGGAGCAGTTTGGGGGCATTACCATCGTCAAATCTCCCACCATCATCATCCTGGGAGGATCACCATTGACCAGAAACTTAAGTGGACCAGCCACATAAATACTGAGGCTATAAGAGCAGGTTAGAGGCTGGGTATACTGTGGCGAGTGACTCATGTCCTGACTCCCCAAAGTCCTTCCACCACCTGCAAAGCACAAGTCAGGACTCAGGAGTGTGATGGAATACTCTCCACTTGCCTGGATGACTGCAGCTCCAACAACACTCAAGAAGCTAGACACCATTCAGGACAAAGCAGCCCGCTTGATTGGCACCCCATCCACCACCTTAAACATTCACTCCTTCCACCACCGGTGCACCGTGGCTGCAGTGTGTACCATCTACAAGGTGCACTGCAGCAACTTGCCAAGGCTTCTTCAACAGCACCTCCAAGAAGCTGGGATATGCTGCCGGAGACCCTGTGAAAAGTGCTCGATAGTAGAGGTAGGCGAATAGAAGGCAAGCAGTCATCTTTTTGCTGCTTCCTTGTCTTTCACCCCCCCCCTCCTGTTGGTGAAACCTAGTGCTTCGCAGTATAAAGGGGACAGTTTCACCAAAAAGTGGGCAAGTTTCCAAAGCAGTTCTGAACATGAGCAAGAAACTGAATGGTTCTCCAGAAGCTTATCCCAGCAAAATTAGTCAGACAGCAGGAGCTGCACACAGATATGGGGGTGGTTGAAGAGTGAAGAATAGAAATAATCAATGTTCCCAACCCATAGGGACTATCAATCTGATAGCACTAAGATATCTCCATGAGCCTGATTGAACAAATTCTAGTCAATGTCTAGTTGGTATGACATATTGATTACCTTAACAGCAATGTCAACAGATTGATTTATGTTCGGTTTGCAAAAGCAACTGTCAGATAAGTGGTAGGTGGAATTTCAGTGACAGCTGAACTTTGCTAAAATGAAGGACAAATATGTTGAAATACTCCATCAGTGTTATTACCTCCCCAACTGCCCTGAAGGTATTGATTCTTGATGTGCTACAATCCTATAGGACCAGCTGTCCTGCAGTATGCAAAGAGTGATATTCCTCCTGCGTGAGCTTAGACACTGAGTATTGGCAGGCTATTTTGTCATGGGAGGCATCACAGCTGAAGTGAATCCAGTTATGATCTAATTTTCACATAAGAGAATTTTCCAGTGAGTGTGATCAAGCGTGGATTCATCTATAGAACATCAAAAGATGTAATCCTACCCTATGGAGATGACTAAAACAGAAAGAAAGTAACTTATTCTTCTAACTTGCAGATGATGTTGTGACTACACTTCCAAAAAAAAAATTGGCCTTGAAGCATTTTGAGACGTTCTGAGGATGTGGAAGGTGCTATATAAATGCAAGTTCTTTCTTCTTTCTAAATCACCAATAGAAAACAACCTGGAGGAGATAGATATTCAGCCAGTGCAGGAAGGGAGAAAAGCTGCAAAGTGAGGGGAAAGGGAGCAGGCAGGAGAGAGAGAAATTAGACATAGAGTAATAGAGGAGAGTGAGAGAATGAAATTCAGAAATTTGGGGATGAGAGAAAAGTTTAGAGAAAGGAGAGAAGTTCAAAGACACAGAGAGAAATACAGACACAGAGAAAGATGTGGAGTAAGAGACAGGTTTAGACAGAGCAAGAGAGAGAGTTCAGAAACACAGGCAGACCGAGAGAGAAAGAAGTTCCTACACACAGGGAGAGAGATTCAGATCCACAGGGTAGAGAGAGCGAGAAAGAGGCTCAGACACACGGGAAAGAGGGAAAAAGATTAGAGACACAACGAAAGAGAAAAAATAGATTCATGGTTGGGGGGGGGGGGGGGGAAGAAACAGAGATCAGACATATAGGGAGAATGAGAAAGAAATTCAGAGAGAATTTTGGGATGACAGAGAAGTTGAAACAGAGGGAGAGAAAGACAGTGGGGTCGATTTTCATTCAGCAGTCGGTAAGGAGGCGGGACTACAACTTTTGGGTTTTAGTCCCGCCTACATCGACGTCCGGCCAATCCACGCGATTTTCCCTTGATTGACCTTGTTGAGCCCACCCAGCGGGCTCAGTAGGCCAATTAAGGGCCACCCGGCACGAGGTCTTGACAGATGAAATATCAGTGTTTCACAGCTGTTTGAAGCTGTCAAACACTGACAGTCTGATTTCTAACCTGAGTCCTTCTACACAGACTCAGTTAGAAGTCTCACCGGCAATGAAAGCTGAAGGCTGTCACTTTTGACAGCTCGCAGCCATTTTGCTTTCAGTGCCGGCTGAGTGATGGACTCCTGAAACCTAGAGGAAGAAAGGCTGTTAAAGTAAGTACAGGTAATTTAAACTTCTTTACACACTTTAGACACACCAAACACACTTACCTTTGCACTCATGCACCCATCACTCACCTGAACACCGACATCGCGACCCCTCCAAGTCCTTCAACCCGACGGCCCGCCTGCTCTAACCTGGTGTGGTTTGGAGCCGTCGGGAATCCCACACACCCCTCAAAATAGGGATTAGGCTAAAAACTGCCTGTTAACTACCTGTTAACAGGCAGTTAATTGGTGCTAATCCCTTCCCGCCTCGGGTCCCTGTGCGGGGCAGGTACCCGCCTCCTTTGAAACTTACGTGGAGGTGGGTTTTGGGCGGGATGGTGTCGGGACCCCCCCGCACGCCTAAAAGCCCGCCTCACGGCACACTGAAAATCGACCCCAGAGAGTTCAGATGCACACACAGAAAGAGATAAGTTCAGACAAAGAGTGCAAGGGAATCTCAGACACAGAAAGATGGGGAAGGAGAGAGAGTTTTAGACAGAGTGAGAGATTTCAGAAATGACGAAAGAAAGAGACAGAAAAAGACATTCAGACACACAGGAAATGGGGAGAGAGACATGTTCAGACATGCGGGGGAAGAGATGGGTTCAGATAGAGGGAAGATGGGGAGTGAGAGAGAGAGATATTATGACATACAAAGGGAGAGGGAGGGACAAAGAAGTTCAGACACACAGGAAGAGAGAGGAGTTCAGATAGACAAGGACAGAGAGAAGTTTGGATTTATGGGGGAGGGGGTGGCTAAAATCCAGGCACACAAGGCGAGAGTGGTCTAGACAGAGGGAGAAAAAGTAAGTTCAGGCAGGGGGAGAGAAAGAGGGGGAGGAATAAATGCAAATTGCTGGAAATACACAACAAGTCAGTCAGCATCTGTAATGGGTGTATACCCTTCTTCAAAACTGAAAACTATAGTAAGCCCCTTTGTTGAGTGGAAGAAAAAAATTGGTGGGGGTTGAAACTAATAGATTGAATGACCTGCAAACTATTTAGTATTTTAGCAGAAATCCATTAAATAACATAAAAGATCATTTCAGTGAAGCAATGAAAAGGTTTTAAAAGAACAAAAGAAAATGCAAATAATTGAAAAGCCCAGGAAAGAAAGTCAGAAGGTAGAAGATTGAACAATGCCATCTGAAAGGGAAGACTTCCGCCAGAAAGCAGAGAGGGGTTGGGGGGATGTGCTTGTAGTGAGATCATGAGAGATAGAGCAAAGCTCAGACATACTGGGGGAGGGGGATGAGAGAGAGAGAGAGAGAGAGAGAGAGAAAAGTTCATACAGAGAGGGAAAGAGAAGTTTGGGAGAGAGAGAGAGAGAGAGAGAGAATGTTCAGAAACAGTAGAGAGAGACAAAAACCAACAATACGCACAGGGATAGAAAGAGGATAGCCATACATATAAATTGACTCACACAAAAGGAGTGTGCAAGAGGAGGGGGGAGAGAAAGCAAGAACAATGGACACTCACAAAGACAGAAATTGATTTTGATCATTTCCTGCCACGATGAACTGGTCATGTGCGTCAGCTGCTCGAGAGTGGGTTTCCAAAACATGAAAAGTACATAATTTTAATCCAGAGCTTCAAGATTTTGCTCCAGTAAAATTAGCTGTGCTCACTCATATCAGGAGGCCACACAAGACAGTAAATCACTTTATGTTACAAGTACTCCATCTTATGCTAACATTTCTCCTTAAATACAAAAATATCTGCTAAAATAACCTTTGTCCTGTACCATTTTCCATATTTGCCACTGAGCAGATGAATTAAACTAACGCTCTGCACTTTCTCTCATTCCCCACACATCACCTGGTTCAGTGTTTTTCTGTGGAGTAGATATGGAGGGACTGGGCCCTCCCTCCAACATCTGCCAGATATCTTGAATAGAACTGTCAGCTCCATAGGATGACATTAGTAGATCGGACTGGGTGGATGGACCGTGCATCATCGGTTGGGACTGGCTGGGTTCTGGTACGAGTAGATGTGACTGGCTAGTTTCTGAGAGTGCACTTTCCTTTGTTTTGCCATTCGCAGTTTTTCCTGTTGAGGCTACAGCTGGGTCCTGCAAGTCAAAACAGAAAAAAACAGACCATGCAAATTCAGTTGAAAGAATTGAACACACCTTTCCTTTTAATCGCTTACCAATTTTTCTACTCTCTTTCCCATCTGCTGAAGATGTTGACTCCTTGCTGGGATATAGTTCTACGAGTACCAAGTACCTTGCCCAAATGGCTATTATTTATGTGATCCTTCACAATGAGTTTTGACAGGCTATTTGACCGCTGGAATATTAACAGCCGAGCCAAATTTTGTCCCCATCCTGTGTCCACAGCTGCATATATCCAGCAGGAACACATGAATAGTAATCAGGAATGGGAGCCCTGATTGACTCTTCTCCTCCTCACTCCCTAACCCAGGAAGGTTGAGGCTAATTGTACAGTTGCTACTGCTGCCCTGACTAAAGACCAGCTAATTCAGCACAGACTGGGGATTGAACATAGAACTTTCCTGGTCTGTATTGCTCAGCTACTCACTGGATAAACTCACTGAGCCATCAAGCAACCCTTTAAACATACCCTTCCTACACAGTTTAACTTCTAGACCATGCAAGAGGAATACTCTTCTTCACGTGCAGTCACTAAATTACTATTTTTTTCTCAGCCAATTTCTCCCCTTCTTTCTCTTTTTGAATATCAGCCAGTGGCTCAGTTGGTAGCACCCTCGCCTCCGAGTCAGAAAACTGTGGGTTCAAGTCCCACTCCAGAGACTTGAGCACAAAAATCTAGCTGACACTCCAGTGCAGTATTGAGGAAGTGCTGCCTTTCGGATGAGACGTTAAACCGATGCTCCGTCTGCTCTCTCAGGTGGACGTAATAGATCGCATGGCACTATTTCGAAAAAGAGCAGTGGAGTTATCCCCAGTGTCCTTGCCAATATTTATCCCTCAATCAACATCACTAAAGAAACAAATTATCTGGTCATTATCGCATTGCTGTTTGTGGGATCTTGCTGTGTGCAAATTTAAATTTTTTTTCATTATTCGTTTATGGGATGTGGGCATCGCTGGCAAAGCCAGCATTTATTGCCCATCCCTAATTGCCCTCGAGAAGGTGGTGGTGAGCTGCCTCCTTGAACCGCTGCAGTCCTTGTGGTGAAGGTACTCCCACAGTGCTGTTAGGTAGGGAGTTCCAGGATTTTGACCCAGCGACGATGAAGGATCGGCGATATACTTCTAAGTCAGGATGGCGTGTGACTTGGAGGTGGTGGTGTTCCCATGCGCCTGCTGTCCTTGTCCTTCTAGGTGGAAGAGGTCATGGGTTTGGGAGGTGCTGCCGAAGAAGCCTTGACAAGTTGCTGCAGTGCATCTTGTAGATGATACACACTGCAGCCACGGTACGCTGTTGGTAGAGGGAGTGAATGTTTAAGGCGGTGGATGGGGTGCCAATCAAGCGGGCTGCTTTGTCCTGGATGGTGTCGAGTTTCTTGAGTGTTGTTGGAGCTGCACTCATCCAGGCAAGTGGAGGGTATTCCATCACATTCCTGACTTGCACCTTGTAAATGGTGGAAAGGCTTGGGGGAGTCAGGAGGTGAGACACTTTCCGCGGAATACCTAGCCTCTGACCTGCTCTTATTGCCACAGTATTTATGTGGCTGGTTCAGTTAAGTTTCTGGTCAATGGTGACCCCCACGTTGTTGATGGTGGGGGATTCGGCAATGGTAATGCCGTTGAATGTCAAGGGGCGGTGGTTAGACTCTCGCTTGTTGGAGATAGTCATTGCCTGGCACTTCTGTGGCGCGAAAGTTACCTGTCACTTATCAGCCCAAGCCTGAACGTCGTCCAGGTCTTGTTGCATGCGGGCATGGACTGCTTCATTATCTGAGGAGTTGTGAATGGCGCTGAACATTGTGCAGTCATCAGCGAACATCCCCATTTCTGACCTTATGTTGGAGGGAAGGTCATTGATGAAGCAGCTGAAGGTGGTTGGGCCTAGGACACTGCCCTGAGGGACTCCTGCAGTGATGTCATGGGGCTGTGATGATTCACCTTCAAACACCACAACCATCTTCCTTTGTGCTAGGTATGACTCCAGCCAGTGAAGAGTTTTCCCCCCTGATTCCCACTGACTTCAGTTTTACTTTGGCTCCTTGATGCCACACCTGGTCAAATGCTACCTTGATGTCAAGGGCAGTTACTCTCACCTCACCTCTGGAATTCAGCTCCTTTGTCCATGTTTGAAGCAAGACTGTATTGAGGGCGGGAGCCAAGTGGTGTTGGCGGAACCCAAACTGGGCATCAGTGAGCAGGTTATTGGTGAGTAAGTGTCGCTTGATAGCACTGTCGATGACACCTTCCATCACTTTGCTGATGATTGAGAGTAGACTGATGGGGCGGTAATTGGCCGGATTGGATTTGTCCTGCATTTTGTGGACAGGACATACCTGGGCAGTTTTCCACATTGTCAGATAGATGCCAGTGTTGCAGCTGTACTGGAGCAGCTTGGCTAGAGGCGCGGCTAGTTCTGGAGCACAAGTCTTCAGCACGATAGCTGAGATGTTGTCGGGGCCCATAGCCTTTGCTGTATCCAGTATGCTCATCCGTTTCTTGATATCACATGGAGTGAATCGAATTGGCTGAAGACTGGCTTCTATGATGGTGGGGACCTCAGGAGTAGGCCGATATGGATCATCCACTCAGCACTTCTGGCTGAAGATGGTTGCAAACGCTTCAGCCTTGTCTTTTGCACTCATGTGCTGGGCTCCACCATCATTGAGGATGGGGATATTCATGGAGTCTCTTCCTCCCGTTAGTTGTTTAATGGTCCACCACCATTCACGACTGGATGTGGCAGGACGGCAGAGCTTTGATCTGATCCGTTAATAGTGGGATCGCTTAGCCCTGTCAATAGTTGCTGCTTCCGCTTTTTAGCATGCATGTAGTCCTATGTTGCAGTTTCCCCAGGTTGGTACCTCATTTTTAGGTACGCCTGGTGCTGCTCCTGCCATGCTCTTCTACACTCCTTGTTGAACCAGGGTTGGTCCCCTGGCTTGGTGGTAATGGTAGAGTGAGGGATATGCCGGCCATTAGGTTACAGATTGTGGTGGAATACAATGCTGCTGCTGCTGATGATCCACAGTGCCTCATAGATGGACAGTTTTGAGCTGCTAGATCTGTTCTGAATCTATCCCATTTAGCACGGTGATAGTGCCACACAACACGATGGAGGGTGTTCTCAGTGTCAAGACGGGACTTTGTCTCCACAATGACTGTGCGGTGGTCACTGCTACCAATACTGTCATGGACAGATGCATCTGTGACAGGTAGATTGGTGAGAATGAGGTCAAGTAGGTTTTTCCCGTCGTGTTGGTTCTTTCACCACCTGTTGCAGGCCCAGACTGGCAGCTATGTCCTTCAGGACTCAGCCAGCTTGGTCAGTAGTGGTGCTAACGAGCCACTCTTGGTGATGGACATTGAAGTCCCCCACCCAGAGTACATTCTGTGCCCTTGCTACTCTCAGTGCTTCTTCCAAATGGTGTTCAACATGGAGGAGTACTGATTCATCAGTTGAGGGAGGGCGGTAAGTGGTAATTAGCAGGAGGTTTCCTTGCCCATGCTTGACCTGAAGCCATGAGACTTCATGGGGTCCGGAGTCAATGTTGAGGATTCCCAGAGCCACTCTTTCCCGACTGTATACCACTGAACTGCCACCCCTGGAGGGTCTATCCTGCCTGTGGGACAGGACATACCAAGGTTTGTGATGGAGGAGTTTGGGACGTTGGCTGAAAGGTATGATTCTGTGAGTATAACTATGTCAGGCTGCTGCTTGACTAGTTTGTGGGTCAACTCTCCCAATTTTGGCACAAGTCCCCAGATGTTGGTGAGGAGGACTTTGCAGGGTCAGCTGGGTGTGCCGTTGCCGTGTCCGTAGCCGGTTACGAGGTTGATGCCGGGTGGTCTGTCCGATTTCATTCTTATTATTGTGTTTTGTAGCGGTTTGTTACAACTGAGTGGCTTGCTAGGCCATTTCAGAGGGCAGTTAAGAGTCAACCACATTGCTGTGGGTCTGGAGTCACATATAGGCCAGACCAGGTAAGGACGGCAGATTTCCTTCCCTAAAAGACATTGGTGAACCAGATGAGTTTTTACGACAACCTAATAGTTTCATGGTTACCATTACTGATACTAGCTTTTTATTCCAGACTTGTTTAATTAATTGAATTTAAATTCCCCAGATGCCATGGCTGCTGTGTTTCCTACAGTACAACAGTGACTACACTTCAAAAGTACTTCATTGGCTGTAAAGTGCTTTGGGAAGTCCGGAGGTCGTGAAAGGCGCTATAGAAATACAAGTCTGTCTTTTCTTTTTTCTCCTGAAGACCTTAGCTCCTTATTGGGCTGCAGCTCCATGGGTGCTGGGTGTCATTCTAATTTCGTCAAAGTGACCATTCTTCATGTATGAGCCTAGGTATGAAGCGTTGGAAGGCTATTTAACCACGGCGGCAATCACAGTTGAGCCCAATCTTCTCCTCACCCAATGTCCACAGAACTGCCAGTTGATTTTCTCCTCCCTAACCAAGGGGACACGGAGGTCAAATGCAGTTTGCCTAGATCTGCTGAAAATGGGGATCAATCCTGGGGCCTCCTGGTTTGTTTGGCTAAGCTACTCACTGCTTTAATCAGTTGAGCCATTCCGGGGTCGGGGGGCATGTAAAATGATACAGCACAGAAGGAGGCCATTCTGCATTGTGTTGAGATTTACACACCAGATTTTATGCTTTTTTTATTTTATAGATCAGCAAAATGAAAGCAAGCTGAAGAATAATGATCATTCTTTCCTCTAACATTGCTGTTTAGTGTGGCAAGATCCCTGAAGGATCACCTGGCAAACCTCTGGGCTTGAATATCCAGAAAGTAAAATTCCAACATGATACATGAGGGATAGTTTTTCAGCTTCACGTTTCCAGTGCGGAGCCCTGGCTGTGCACATTGGGAATTCTGGTGCATGCTGCGCACAATCCTCTAACCATTGATTTAAATGGTCAGACAATCATCCACGGGAAGCGCAAAGTCAGAAAAAGACACCTTTGCCCTTTGTGAGCAGAATCCAGAACCACTGCCTGGAGTTTCAGCAGTTTCGAACTCTGCTGGAAAGAACTTGACGTTAGACGCCATCTATTGGCTAAAATTGTAACAATATTCCAGAAATGGGTGAAACAGCGTGTAATATGATCACGGAAAGATCACAAAATAGATATGGATGAGGAAGGCCATCTTAGCTCATCCACACAAACAGAACTACTGCTTCTTAAATTATTTGAGGATTTTCACCTGCAGTAACCTATCAGGAAATCCATTCCGTGTGTTGACTGCTCTAAGTGTGCAGAATTACCTTGAGGTCAGTCCAAAATTTGCTTATTATTAGTTTAAACCTGTGTCCCATGATTTTGTATCATGGGTAGTTTGAAGTAGTGTTTCAGATTTACCTTTTCTATATCTTGTGTACCTCTATGACAGGGTTGCCAAGCCTCCCGGATTGTCCGGGAGTGTCTCGGAATTCAGGGCTGCTCTCCCGGGCACTGTAGCTAGCAACCCGGGAGAAAAACAGAACTTTGCGCCTCTGACTCGAGAGGAGAGAAATCCCGGGAAATATTGTCACAAAGAGGTTAAAATCCTGTCGCTCTGGTGGGAGGGTGGGAAAGGCCCTGCACAGGGGTATGGATTTATAGCTGAAAAATGAACCTTCGAACCAGCAGCATTCCAATTCTCCGTCCTGAAAAAGGGATCGGGCCAGATGGGGACAATTGATTGACAGGAAGGGAGAGGAGCGAGGGCCAGATATTGGATAAAGGCAAAGGGTGGCAGCAGTGAGAAGTGATGGAAAATACAGATAATGTGAGGATAAAAAGAGATTTTGGAACAGTGGACAATTGTCTCCTGGTTGAGAAAAAAAGTTCGGCAGTAACCCAAAAACAGCTGAGGAGATGGGTTACCCAGACATGCTTTAATTTATAAATAACCCAGACATGCTTTAATTTATAAATAACCCAGACATGCTTTAATTTATAAATTATTACAATGAACATTTGTTTTGTAATTTTCTTCACCCAATTTACTATATTATTTCTCCCAACTCACAACTCCTCCGCAGTCCCTGTGCCATCGTACTGTTTCTCTGACATCTACTCTTGGATAAACCATAATGTTCTCCAGGCAAATACTGGGAAGACCAAAGCCATTGGGGGAAAAATTGGGTCGAGCCCCCTTTAGGGCGCTAACTTCGCCGGGGCGCTACTTTTAGCGCCTCGAAAAAGTTAGCACCCCCGTGCCCGAAATTGAGTGGTAGCGCCCCAAGCAGGAGGCTGGGCGCTACTGGAAGCGCTCCCCCTCCCTCTTGGGGCGCTCCCATTGAATATCGTGGTGCTACGTGCAGCAACGCCGCAGTACTACAGGCTTCCCTCCCCTGATTAAAGGGGAGGGGCCTAGCGTAGAGCGCACCGGGGCCCTGCTGGGGAGCAGGCTGCTGGCAAAAGAGCCCAGCACTCAAGAAAGCTGAACGATTGCGGCCGGCACCCCGCAGGAGGCGAGAGGGGGCAGATGCTGGCAGGCGGCCCAAAAAAAATGGCCGCCCTACACCTGCCCTTTAATTTGCGCGTCCGCGGCTGCAAACACAGCACCCTGACCCTGTCGGACATAGCGTCTGGCGGTAGGTCAGGGGATGCGAGCAAAGTTTGCGGCTGGAGCGCTGCGCATGGCAATGACCGGCTACCGCCGCCGCTAACCTCCCGCTGAATTTAGCGGGAAGCGTTAGTGGCACCTCGCCCGGGCGCTAACGGGAGGCGCAAAGCAACCGAATTTTTCCCCCATTGTCTTTAGTTCGTGTCACAAACTCTGTACCCTTACCACTGACTCCATTCCCCCTTCCTAGACAATGTCTCAAACTGAACTAGACCATTTGCAATCGCGGAATTCTGTTTGACTCAGAGTTGAGTGCCCGATCCTATATTCTCTCCATCACAAGGACCACCTACTTCTACAATATTGCCCGCCCTCTCCCCTACCTCAGCCCATCTGCCACTAAAACCCTTATTTATGCCTTTGTCACCTCCTGCCTCAATTATTCCAATGTTTTCCTGGCTAGACTCCTATCCTCCACCCTCTGTAACATTCAGCAAAACCCAAAACTCTGTTGCCTGTATCCTATCTAGTATCATGTCCTGCTCATCCATCACCCTGGTCTTCGCTGGCCTACATTGACTCTAGGTTGCCCCTCACCTCAAATTTAAAATTCTTAACCTTGTGTTTAAATCTCTCCATTTCCTCACCCCTTCTTATCTCTGTAATCTCCTACAACCTTCTCACCACCGTTATTCTCCATTGCTCTGACTCCAGCGTCTTCCATAACCCCCGACCATTGGTTGCTGTGCTTTCAGCCACCTTGGCCCCACGTCTGGAATTTCTTTTCTAAACCTCTCCACCTCCGCTCCTTTAAGGCTCTGCTTAAAAGCCACTTTTTGGACCAAGCTTTTGGTCGTGCCTCCTAATCTTTCCTTCTTTAGCTTGCAACCATTTTTCCTTGTGCCTCTGTGAAGCAACTTGGAATGTTTTTCAAACCACGGGTGAAGGACCAAGTAAATAGGCAAACAGTTTTGCTACAACTATACCTGGGACCAGCAGTTCAGTACAGGAACGACTGTACTAACTGGCTAAAAAATTTTACTTTAATATCAGATACAATTTGGACACCTGGGCTAATTTACATTCTGCACCATATCTCGTGTTCAAACAACTTTTTGAAGCAATTACCCAACTGGTAAAAAGACTTTGATGATTTTATTCTGCAGTGTTCTCTAGCGCCTTACCGTATTCCTGGTATGTTCTCTTGTTCCAGTTTTCCTATTCTGAGGATTCTGGCCATTTTCACTCTCCGATGAACTCTGCTGCACAGTGATGGGAACTTGTTTGAAGTGTTTCAGCTGCGCATATTGCAACTCCTGAAATCATACAAGTCTCCGCTGTAGTTAGTTCTATAAATAAAGACAGCAGTGAACCAATGATGGGAGTAACTAAATACTACACTAAATATAAATGCCAACCAGAATTCAGATGCTTCTCAATAAGGAAGGAGGTAAAATTCATGGCAAAGTTACACAGGCAGCAATTTTGTGCCTATTGGTAGCACGATCGGCAGAGTAGCCATGGGAGTGGTGGGTGGCTAGGGAAGCCTAGAGGTTAGCCAAAAACTACAATAGAAAAAGAGGTGATGGGACGAGAAGAAAATCAAATTTAAAAAGGGCAGATTTATGATAAAATGGTAGAATGTTAGAGAGGAACTTTATTTCAGTAAGATATTGAGAAATATTGCATACATGGAGATCATCACCTGTGTAGTGAGTTGGTACTGTAAGTGCTCCAAAGCAGACAGACGATGCTGCGCTTCCTGTGCTAGCCCTCTGGGAGACTGAGCAGGTAGGACTGAATGGCCTACACCAACAGAGGGCTGAGAAACTGCAAGAGAAAGGCATAGTTACTGATTAAATACAGTATCTGAGAGATAATATAAATATGTTCATAATACGTACATGGCAGTGAACAGCAAAAAATGATATGGAACTGAGCTGTGGACTTGACGTTCTTCTGTATTGACGGAATTTCTTTCTTACTACTCTACAGATTACAATTTTTTAATCTAAAAACAATTAGTGATGTGGCTGGTGACGTACCATCTAATCCAGATCTAACCAGTTCTGCACGGAGTCGATTCCCCATCTCAATCAATTGCTGTTTGTCACGGGATAGCTGACTGATGTAGCGAGCTGCCTGCTTTAGTTTGGCTCGTAAAATTGGCACAGTCGAGCTTGGCTGTTGTGGGGGGCTGTTACCTAATCGTGAGTGAACCAGTTGCTGTCGTAGTCGGAGAATTTCTCCCTGAAGCTCCTTGACAAGTTCACTCTGGAATAGAAACGAGTCATCACGCACTTATTCATGAAAATACTAAAACAGAGCATTTGATGGGATGAAAACAATAAAGACCGGTGTGTAGGTTTGACATTTTTTCCTGGCATACTTGATGACCTCATTGCTTCAAAATTATTCCAAAGGAGAAGGATATAAATGGACCTGTACTCCTCAGGACAGATACTTGTGGGGGTCATCTATCAGAGCCTACTGAAAATCTCTAATTCCTAGCATCTCTTGCAGAACCCTCAAAACAAGAAACAGGGAAGTTTCCTATAAAATACAAAGCGCATTGATATAGTTCAAAAGCATTATAGAGCTTCATTTCCAATAGGATAAATTGAAAACCAAGGTGAATGGTCAAAGCCAAATAGTGCAGGTACAAAGTTAGAAGAGAAAAAACAAGATTTTAAAAAATCACAAAGTAGAGAGCTTGAGTTTTAAAAGACTTGAGATTATAGGAAAAGGAAAACGTTGCACAAAGTAAGGAATTCCACAGGTTTGAGGTCCAGGCATGCTGTGGTAGCAGCTTAAAGGCCCAGGTGTCTGCTGATTTAAAAAATATATATATTAATTCCTGGGATGTGGGCATCGCTGGTTGACCAGCAATTATTGCCCATCCCTAATTGCCCTTGAGAAGGTGCTGGTGAGCTGCCTTCTTGAACTGCTGCAGTCCCAGTGGTGAAGGTGCTCCCATAGTGCAGTTAGGGAGGGAGTTCCAGGATTTTGACCCAGCGACGATGAAGGAACGGCAATATATTTCCAAGTCAGGATGGTGTTGAACTTGGAGGTGGTGGTGTTCCCATGCACCTGCTATCCTTGTCCTTCTAGATGGTAGAGGTTGCGGGTTTGGGAGGTGCTGACAAAAAAGCCTTGGCAAGTTGCTGCAGTGCATCTTGTAGACGGTACACACTGTAGCCACGGTGCGCCGGTGGTGGTGGGAGTGAATGTTTAAGGTGGTGGATGGATGTTGCACTCAAGCAAATTTTTTTGACTCTGAGGTCAGCAGTAGAGCAGAGAACACTTACCTCGCGCTCCCCCCACCACCACTTCCCATATGCAGCTGTTCCACGTTTGATAAAAGAGGGAGCCCTTACACAGTAAGGCTGTCCTCCAAGGAGAGGATGTCAGGGGCAGTGAAAGGAGCTGGCCAGTGCAGTGAATACCAGTGCCAATACCCCATGCATGGCCACTCAGCGTCAGACAAAGTTTAAAAGCCTGATCAAGCCAGGCAAGTTAAAAGGAGTCAGTTATACATTCCAAGAATACAATGTACAAAAGCATGTTAGCCACTTACAATGATCTCCCCTCACACTCTGTTACAGTCCTTGAATCATTTAGCATCAAAGCCGATGAGGTAGTGCCTGTTTATGCCCATAGCCTTTATATGCATGCACTCAGATACTCAAATACTTTTACCGCATAAGAAGCCTTGTATGGTATGTAACTGCCTGCTGCATGCATGTCATCACACAGTATGTGTATTACTGTATGTCATGGTAACCAAAGGTACTTAGGCATTTTCTGATTTCTTTGTTGATAAGGCTGTTAAAAGGCATATGGGATCCTTGGCTTTATAAACAGAGGGATAGAGTACAAAAGCAAGGAAGTTATGTTAAACCTTTATAAGTCACTGGTTAGGCCTCAGCTGGAGTATTGTGTCCAATTCTGTGCACCACATTTTAGGATGGAAGACCTTGGAGAGGTTACAGAGGAGATGCACTAGAATGGTATTAGGAATGAGAGACTTCAGTTATGTGGAGAGACTAGAGAAGCTGGGAATCTCCACTTTAGAGCAGAGAAGGTTAAGGGGAGATTTAATAGAGGTGTTCAAAATTATGAGTAGTTTTGATAGATTAGATAGGGAGAAGGAGGGTCGGTAACCAGAGGACACAGATTTAAAATAATTACCAAAAGAACTAGGGGGCAGATGAGCAATGTTCCCTTTAAGCTGCGTGGCCTTGCAGCGGTCTGGAGGTTCCATGCAGACCGCTTGCCGGCTTTCCAATAGAAAAACCACATATGCGCAGAGATTTGAATGGGCCGCGCAGCATGCTAAAAGGGCCCCGCACCCAAAATAAATTGCAGGGAACATTGGAGATGAGGAGAATTATTTCTTTACACAGTGAGTTGTTATAATCTGGAATGCACTGCCTGAAAGGGTGGTGGAAGCAGATTCAACAGTAATTTTCAAAAGGGAATTGGATATACACTTGGCATATCTGACCGTTAGTCGGATCTTTCTCACCTCACTAGCAGCCATACTCCTCACTTCTTCTGGCTTGAGATCTTGAATTGGACCCAGCCTTGAAAAGGAAAAAAATTGCAGGGCTATGGGAGAAGAGCAGGGAAGTGGGACTAATTGGATAGTTCTTTCAAAGAGCTGGCACTGGCACCATTGAGTGAATGGTCTCCTTCTGTGCTGTATGATTGTGTAATTCTATAAGTTAACCTTGATGTGGTGCAGCGAGAGGGAATACATATCAACCCTATACACTGCTGCAAGGAGGTGTCCATAACAACAGAAAATGCTGGAAAAACTCAGCAGGCCAGGCAACATCCGCGGAGAGAAAATAGAGTCGACGTTTCGGGTCTAACCCTTTTTCAAAACTAGAAAGGAAATGAAATGGATCGAAAGGCAGGGCTGGGAGAGAACAAAAGAAGTGAAGAGACATTAAGAGGTATTCAAAACGAGACGAGATGGTGATAGGACAAGTGGAGACAAAAGACGGCTCAGATTAGGTGTGAAATATTCTGGCAGACTGAGAGACAGCTGCCATGTGGGGGAGAAAAAAAGAAAGAAAAAAAGTGGGGGGGGGGGGAAAGGGCCAAAACAAAGATGTGGATAAAATGTAAGCAAAAATGTAATGGGGGCTGAGGTTATGATCTGAAATTGTTGAACTCGATATTGAGTCCGGAAGGCTGTAAAGTGCCTAATCGGAAGATGAGGTGCTGTTTCTCGAGTTTACGTTGAGCTTCCGTGGAACAATGGAACAATGCAAGATCGTCCTCCGCCATTTCCGCCACCTCCAAAGTGATCCCACCACCAAACGCATCTTCCCCTCCCCTCCCCTTTCAGCATTCCGTAGGGACCGCTCCCTCCGAGACACCCTAGTCCACTCCTCTATCACGCCCAGCACCCCTTCCCCTTCGCCCGGCACCTTCCTGTGCAAGCGGAGGAGATGCAACACCTGCCCTTATACCTCCCCCCTTCCCACTGTCCAGGGCCCCAAACACCCCTTTCAGGTGAAACAGTGATTTACTTGTACTTCTTGCAATCTAGTATACTGTATTCGCAGCTCACGATGTGGTCTCCTCTACATTGGGGAGACCAAACGCAGATTGGGTGACCGCTTTGTGGAACACCTCCGTTCAGTCCGTAAGGGTGACCCTGAGCTTTCGGTCGCCTGTCACTTTAATTCACCGCTCCATTCCCACTCAGACCTCACTGTACTCTGGCTCTTGCATTGTTCCACGGAAGCTCAGCGTAAACTCGAGGAACAGCACCTCATCTTCCGATTAGGCACTTTACAGCCTTCCGGACTCAACATCGAGTTCAACAATTTCAGATCATAACCTCGGCCCCCATTACATTTCCGCTTATATTTTATCCACATCTTTGTTTTGGCCCTTTCCCCCACCTCGCCCTTTTTTTTCTCTTTTTTTTCTCTCTCCCACATGGCAGCTGTCTCCCATTCTGCCAGAACATTTCACACCTAATCTAGAACCGTCTTTTGTCTCCACTAGTCCTATCACCATCTCGTCTCGTTTTGAATACCTCTTAATGTCTCTTCACTTCTCTTGTTCTGTCCCAGCCCTGCCTTTCGATCTATTTCATTTCCTTTCCAGTTTTGAAAAAGGGTTAGACCCGAAATGTTGACTCTATTTTCTCTCCACGGATGTTGCCTGGCCTGCTGAGTTTTTCCAGCATTTTCTGTTGTTATTTCGGATTCTGCAGTATTTTGCTATCGTACAGGTGTCCATAACAGTCTGTCCTAGAATCTGTAGCATCTGGTTTAAAAGCAAACAATGAACAAGCTGAAAAATTGCAAAATATGAGCTTCTAATGCTGTCACTGCTTTGCATCTTCCATTGATAGAAGTCTAAAAGCAAACAATGAAATAAATCATAAATGGGAACAGGTGCATGGTGAGAAAAAATATACTTCTTTAAGGGGTTCATGAGATCTAGCTGTAAATTTCTCTCACTGAAAAGGTCCACATTCCTACAGACCAAACTAAATTCAAAGAAATAACTTACTACAGTATGAAGATTTATTATTATGTACATTGATTTCAATAGAAAAGAAAGCACTAACTGTAGGTTGGGTATTTACTTTAATAAAGTATTGGTATTGTCAAGTTTTGAATGCAATCATTGTTGACATAATTCATACTAAGGAATGATTCGACTTATGAAGCCCTATGGAGACATTAGAAGGAAAAAATAAATTTGACAGTCTCAAACTTTGAAACATCCAAATATTTAGAAAGCTTTTTTGTGCATTGGAAAAGATTCAAATCTGCTAGCCACACATAGGTTATGTCTTTGCAATTCTAAGCTGGGCTATGTTGTAAATCTCATCATCAAGAAACTACGTATGAAATAACGCTGGACGGCCAGCTGGTGGCACCATCCAAGGAGTATAAATACTCGGGCGTGGGCCCCAGCTTGCCAGGGACATTTTGTAAGACAAGCAGCTAGTGAAATACAACTAGACCTCCATGTTCTGAAACAAGTTGATTAAAGCCTTGCTTTATGCTCAAACCAAGTGTGTAGTGAGTTTTATTACGTCAGGCTATACATAGCAACACTACAAACAATTTCTTTTTGATTGCATTTACAATAGCCTAGACATTGCGGTCGGAGGCGTACCTCTGGAGCACACCGCCGACCCGTGAAACATTTGCGAATTTCCCTCCAGGCCACGAAGAGTTGCGGTCTTGGGCCTCCAGGCGGACGGCAGCATAAAGGCACACGGTTCCCAGGGACACTGGCGGTTCGGAAGCGTCCCAGGGTTCACGTGGGCCCAGTCCACCAATGACAAAGGAGGATTCCATTGCAATCATTTACGAAGGGAATCCCCTGATAGGCAATGGAATCCCCAAATAATTATACAATGTACAGAATTCTAATAATTATAAATGTTCTGAGTTGCAATTTTATTTATAAGTCCCTTCATTGCACCAACGTCAATAAAAATTAAATTTTTTGATCAATAATTTTAAACATCTTAATCCGGGCCAATATTTGCATAAACTAATTTAAAGTGTATGGGCATCATTTTGGATTTTTAAATCATAGCGTCAGAGTCATATGGCACAGAAGGCGGCCATTCGGCCCATCGAGTCCGTGCCGACTCTCTGTAGAGCAATCCAGTCAGTCCCATTCCCCCGCTCTATCCCCGTAGCCCTGTAAGTTTATTTCCCTCAAGTGCCTATCCAGTCTCCCCTTGAAAACATTGAGTGTCTCCGCTTCCACCACTTCCGTCGGCAGCGAATTCCAGGTCCTCACCACTCGCTGCGTAAAAAAGTTTATCCTCACGTCCCCCCTGTATCTCTTGCCCAAAACCTTAAATCTGTGTCCCCTAATCCTTCTACCATCAACTAGTGGGAACAGTCTTTCCCCGTCTAGCCTATCCAAACCCGTCATAATCTTGTACACCTCTATCAAATCACCCTTCAACCTCCTTTGCTCTAATGAAAACAAATCCAGCTTCTCCAACCTGTCCTTGTAGCTAAGATCCCCCATCCCCGGAACTATTCTGGTAAAGCTCCTCTGCACCCTCTCAAGGGCCTTCACATCCTTCCTAAAGTGTAGTGACCAGAACTGGACGTAATACTCCAGTTGTAGCCTAACCAGCTTTTGTACTCAATACCTCTATTTATGAAGCCCAAGATCCCATATGCTTTGCTAACCACTCTCTCAATATGTCCTGCCACCTTCAGGGACCTATGCACATTAACTCCCAGGTCTGCACACTCTTTAAAACTGTGCCATTAAGTATATATTGCCTCTCCCTGTTCCTTCTGCCAAAATGCATCACCTCACACTTCTCTGTATTAAATTCCATCTGCCACTTGTCTGCCCATTCTGCTAGCCTTTCTATGTCCTGTTGCAGTCGATTGGTAAAATGTTTTATTTAAGCCTTATATATACCCTTATGCTGATGAAAGCAGGCCCTGCTACTTTTACCCAACTCTGCGCCAGCAATAGTCATTTTTCAGGCGGTTCAGATGATCTGTCAAGGAAATCCGGAACTTCCGGGGCCTTTGAACTGGATTATGATGGCGTACTCTCACAGTACGCCATCACGGAGACTGCAATTTCTGCCCCAATATCACTACACAACAACCAGAACAAGTCTACCCCATTGGCAATAGTCTGTTAAACGATTCAATAAAGGAAGCTGAGTAGAGGTGAGAACCTCTAAGGACAACTTGGGAGAGAAAGGCTCTACTCATTATAGGGTACCTTGTTAAATAATAGCTGGGAAATAACCACGTACCTGTTCAACCACCACTGGGGCACGGCCACTCACCAAATCCAGCTTCAGAGCCGAAACCTGCAAAGAAGATTCACTTTTTGAGATGATATTTTTTCTCTCCCTATCCTTCCAGCACTATTCATAGGTTTCTAAGTGTAAAAGTGGCAGATAACCTGCTCTCTGGTCCTTCTCAATGGCAATCACAAACCAAACACGAGATGTGCTGTAGTTCATGGTGACTCCTTAAGGAGATACATCCGACTTGCATCAAGTACTTCTCCTACCCAAGATTAGCAACTTTCCAAGCGGGGAACCGTGCCTCTGGAATTACACCAACAGTAGGTATTAAGTGGACTTGGAAGCACTTCAACAGGAAATGCTCATTCTCTTCCTTGTTGATATTTCAGGACTGATTTTGGCAGACCCAAAGAGTAAAAGAACTAACTACCCTCTTGGATGGGGAATATTTTGTTTTTTGACCCAAGACAACAACAACTTGCATTTATCTAGCACCTTTAATGTAGTAAAATTTTCCAAGGCGTTTCACACGAGCGTTATCAAACAAAATTTGATGCCAAGCCACATAAGGAGATAGTAGGACAGGTGACCAAAAGCTTGGTCAAAGAGGAAGGGCCAGAACTTCGTCTCATGCGATATGGGATCGACCGCCCATTATACGCAGCGCCTGATATCCCGTCTATTACAGTCAATGGAACTGAACATCAGGCACTGTGTATAACAGGCAGCCGATCCAGTACCGCCCGGTTTGTGCCACTGCCCAAGACAAATTCGTAGGCCGTAGGGTTTAAGGAGCATCTTAAAAGGAGGAGAGGGAGGCAGTGGCTTAGGGAGGGAATTCCAGAGCTTTGGGCAGAGGCAGCTGAAGGCACGGCCACCAATTATGGAGCGATTAAAATCGGGAATGTGCAAGAGGCCAGAATTGGAGGAGCACAGAGATCTCGGAGGGTTGCAGGGCTGGAGGAGGCTACAGTGATAGGGAGGGCTGAGGCCACGGCGGGATTTGAAAACAAGGATGAGAATTTTTAAATCAAGGCCTTGCTGGACCAGGAGCCAGTGTAGCTTAGCATGCACAGGAGTGATGGGTGAATGGGACTTGGGATGAGTTAAGACACGGGCAGCAGAGTTTTGGAGGAGTTCAAGTTTATGGAGGATGGAAGATGGGAGGCTGACCAGGACAGCATTGGAATAGTCAAGTCTACAAGTAACAAAGGCATGGATGAGGGTTTCAGCAGCAGATGAGGTGGAAGTAGGTGGTCTTGGTGATGGAGCCAACATGTGGACGTAAGCTCAGGGTCAAATAGGATGCCAAGGTTGCGAATGGTCTGGTCCAGCCTCAGACAGTGATCAGGGAGAGGGATGGAGTCGGTGGCTAAGGAATGGAGTTTGGCGGGGACCGAAGACCATGGCTTTGGTTTTCCCAATTATTTAATTGGAGGAAATTTCTGCTCATCCAGGACTGGATGTCGGACAAGTAGCATGACAAATCAGACTGCGGAGGGGTCAGGAGAGATGGTGGTGAGGCAGAGCTGGGTGTCGTCAGCGTAAATGTGGAATCTGACATTGTGTTTTCAGATGATGTTGCCGAGGGGCAGCATGCAGATGAGAAACAGGAGGGGGCCAAAGTTAGATCCTTGGGGCACTCCAGAGGTAACGGTGCAGGAGCGGGAAGAGAAGCCATTGCAGGTGATTCTCCGGCTACGACTCGATAAATAAGAATGGAACCAGGCGAGTGCAGTCCCACCCGGCTGGACGACAGAGGAGAGTTGTTGGAGACACATAATAATAGAAAGAAAAATTAAACATGTTTATTTTGGGGTCCAACCAGAGCTAGGATTTACCCCCTTACCTCATTTCCTAAAGCCACTGTTTCCAAGTTTTGTTGAAGATTACCCTTAAAATACTCGTCGGCCTCTCTGCGTGCTTCAACCAACTGTAACTCCAGTTCAGCAATTCGCTCATTTAGTCTCAATATTTCTGCATTCGTTCGCTGTTGCTGGCTGGTTAATTCATATCTCAACTGGTCAATTTCAACCTGCTTCTGACGAGCCTGTGAAGAAGAAGAAACAGTACAGAATTCCACACTTAGAAGTGCAGGTAAATTAGGGAAATTTCAGACCTCCATTTCAACTGGCATATGTGAATCAGAGCACTACAAGGTTCCCCTGCAATCTGGTTTGCAATTGACATCGAGGAGCATCCTGCATTGCACAGTGGGTTACATCATCATTGAAGAGCAGTTAACAACTGTCGGCAAACATAGTAAACCATGAAGTTTATATTACCCAGCTCTGCTCACGATACTAATAAGAAATTTAGAGGTTTATGCCAGAGCATAATGTCATCCCATCATTGGAGCACACAGGTGCCCTGTATGTAAGCAGGTGCTGAACACTCTGCACCAGTTTGTAATTGTGCCCAAGTTATGCAAATCTCTTTGGATGGGAAGTAAGCATGAGGCCCAAACATTTGCTCCAGAATCCAACATAAAAAGCTAAAGGACAAAAAAAAACAAACACAAGAAAATACTAGTATCTGTGAGTATAGGAGCAAAGATACTGGGGTCTATTTTGACTATTGGGTGACCGGCCATTCCAGCGGCAGAGTGGCCCTCGTGATTTTGAGGCTCCGGCCTCATTTACATTCGCCAGGCAAACTGCAAGGCGCTAAATAGATGTTGCGACACAGCTCCTCAGATTTGGCAAAGGCAAAAGAAGAGTAAGTGACTTGAATGAAACATATAAGATCCTGAGGGGTCTGGACAGGGTGGATGTGGAGAGGATGTTTCCTCTTGTGGGAGAATCTAGAACTAGGGGTCACTGTTTAAAAATAAGGGGTCGCCCATTTAAGACAGAGATGAGGAGAAATTTTTTCTCACAGAGGGTCATGAGTCTTTGGAACTCTCTTCCTCAGAGGGTGGTGGAAGCAGAGTCTTTGAATATTTTTAAGGCAGAGGTAGATAGATTCTTGATAAGCAAGGGGGTGAAAGGCTATCGGGGGTAGGCGGGAATAAGAACATAAGAACATAAGAAATAGGAGCAGGAGTAGGCCAATCGGCCCCTCGAGCCTGCTCCGCCATTCAATAAGATCATGGCTGATCTGATCCTAACCGCCAATCTACTATCACAGAACCATCTCCTGAATCTAACAGAATTAGGCACACGAAATAGGAGCAGGATCAGGCTACACGGCCCCTGGGCCCACACCGCTACCCACAGGGCCATGTCTGATCCAAACCTAGACTCATGTCCAAATTCCTGCCCGCTCCCCGTAACCCTTAATTCCCTTTACTTCTAGGAAATTGTCAATTTCTGTTTTAAATTTGTAATGATGTAGCTTCTACAGCTTTTTGGGGCAGCATATTCCATGGACCTACCACCCTCTGAGTGAAGTAGTTCCTCCTCATCTCAGTTTTGAAAGAGCAGCCCCTTATTCTAAGACTATGCCCCCTAGTTCTAGTTTCACCCATCATCGGGAACATCCTCCCCGCATCCACCCGATCCAACCCCTTCACAATCTTATATGTTTCAATAAGATCGCCTCTCATTCTTCTGAACTCCAATGAGTAGAGTCCCAATCTACTCAACCTCTCCTCATATGTCCATCCCCTCATCCCCGGGATTAACCGAGTGAACCTTCTTTGTACTGACTCGAGAGCAAGTATGTCTTTTCTTAAGTATGGACACCAAAACTGTATGCAGTATTCCAGGTGCGGTCTCACCAATACCTTGTACAACTGAAGCAATACCTCCCTATTTTTATATTCTATCCCCCTAGCAATGAAAGCCAACATTCCATTGGCCTTCTTAATCACTTGCTGCACCTGCATACTAACCTTTTGAGTTTCGTGCACCAGGACCCCCAGATCCCTTTGTACTTCAGTACTTTCCAGTTTCTTGCCATTAAGATAATAACTTGCTCTACGATTTTTCCTGCCAAAGTGCATAACCTCACACTTTCCAGTATTGTATTCCATCTGCCAAATCTCTGCCCACTTACTTAGCCTGTCTATGTCCCCTTGCAGGTTTTTTATGTCCTCCTCACTCACTACTTTCCCTCCCATCTTAGTATCATCTGCAAACTTTGATATGTTACACTCGGTCCCCTCCTCCAAATCGTTAATATAGATTGTAAAGAGTTGGGGACCCAGCACTGACCCCTGCGGAACACCACTAGTGACTGATTGCCAGTCTGAGAACGAACCATTTATCCCAACTCTCTGCCTTCTGCTAGATAGCCAATCCTCTATCCATGCCAGAATATTACCCCCAATCCCGTGATTTTTTATCTTAAGCAATAATCTTTTGTGCGGCACCTTGTCAAATGCCTTTTGGAAGTCTAAATACACTACGTCCACTGGTTCCCCTTTATCCACCCTATATGTTACTTCCTCAAAGAACTCCAGCAAATTTGTCAATCATGACTTCCCCTTCATAAAACCATGCTGACTTTGTCCTATTAAATTATGATTATCCAAATGTCCTGTTACTGTCTCCTTAATAATGGACTCCAAAATTTTACCTACCACAGATGTTAGGCTAACCGGTCTATAGTTTCCAGCCTTCTGTCTACTGCACTTTTTAAATAAGGGTGTTACATTAGCAGTTTTCCAGTCTGCCGGGACCTTTGCTGAGTCCAGGGAGTTTTGGAAAATTATTACCAATGCATCCACAATCCCTACCGCCACTTCCCTCAAGACCCTAGGATGTAAGCCATCAGGTCCAGGTGATTTATCCGCCTTGAGTCCCATTATTTTACCAAGTACCCCTTCCTTAGTGATTTTGATCGTGTTTAGCTCCTCCCCCCCATAGCCCCCTGTTTGTCCAGTGTTGGGATATTCTTAGTGTCCTCTACTGTAAAGACTGATACAAAATATTCATTCAGTGCTTTTGCCATCTCCATATTTCCCACCATTAATTTCCCGGTCTCATCCTCTAAGGGACCAACATTTACTTTAGCCACCCTTTTTCCTTTTATATAACTATAAAAACTCTTACTATCTGTTTTTATATTTTTTGCTAATTTACTTTCATAATCTATCTTCCCTTTCTTAATCAATCTTTTTGTTATTTTTTGCTGTCTTTTAAAGTTTTCCCAATCCTCTATCCTCCCACTAGATTTGGCTACCTTATATGCCCTTGTTTTTAGTCGAATACTATCCTTAATTTCTTTACTTAGCCATGGATGGCTGTCTTTTCTTTTACACCCTTTTCTTCTCAGTGGAATATATATTTTTTGGAAGTTGTAAAATAACTCCTTAAATGTACACCACTGATCATGTATCGTCTTACCCTTTAATCTATTTTCCCAATCCACTCTACTCAATTCCGCTCTCATACCTTCATAGTCTCCTTTATTCAAGCTTAGCACACTTGTTTGAGATCCAACCTTCTCACCCTCTAATTGAATGTGGAATTCAACCATGTTATGCTCACTCATTCCAAGGGGATCCTTTACTAGGACATTTTTAATTAATCCTGTCTCGTTACACAGGACCAGATCTAAGGTTGCTTGCCCCCTGGTTGGTTCAGTTACATACTGCTCAAGAAAGCCATCCCTAATACACTCAATGAACTCATCCTCAAGGCAGCCCTGCCCAATTTGATTTGTCCAATTAATATGATAGTTAAAATCCCCCATAATTATAGATGCTCCCTTATTACAAGCCTCAACTATTTCCTGATTGATACTCCGTCCAACAGAGTTGCAACTGTTCGGAGGCCTATAGACTACGCCCACTAGTGTTTTTTTCCCCTTATTATTCCTTACCTCCACCCAAACTGTTTCATTATCCTGATCTTTTGACCCAATATCATTTCTCTGTATTACAGTGATTCCTTCCTTTATTAACATAGCCACCCCACCTCCCCTTCCTTCCTGCCTGTCCTTCCTGATCGTTAAATAACCTGGTATGTTTAATTCCCAGGCATTGTCACCCTGCAGCCATGTTTCTGTAATGGCCACAAGATCATACCCATATGTAGTTATTTGTGCCATTAACTCGTCTATTTTGTTACGAATGCTACGTGCATTCAGA
Source organism: Somniosus microcephalus (assembly GCF_052327205.1). Lineage (NCBI taxonomy): Eukaryota > Metazoa > Chordata > Chondrichthyes > Squaliformes > Somniosidae > Somniosus > Somniosus microcephalus. The sequence continues at coordinate 50,380,439 of NC_141007.1, read as the reverse complement.
TAGAGAACTTTCAAATATGTTTTGTGACACTTAGTTCCTGCTTTTGCCCTTTTTATTACTTTACCTTTTACTCCATACCTTCTGCCCCTTCCTGACACGCTCTGGTTTTTAATTTCCCCACTGCTACCTAAGTCTATGACCTTCTCTGTTGTCATTTTTATTATTTGCTCTCTAGGAACCTCCCCCCCACTAGTTAGTTTAAAGCCCTCTCTACAGCCCTAGTTATATGATCCGCCAGGACTCTAGTCCCAGCACTGGCCAAGTGAAGCCCGTCCCAACGGAACAGCTCCCTCCTGCCCCAGTACTGGTGCCAGTGTCCCAGGAAGCAAAACCCATTTCTCCCACACCAGTCTTTGAGCCACGCATTTAACTCTCTAATTTTATTTGTCCTAGCCAAATTCGCTCGTGGCTCAGGTAATAATCCAGAGATTATTACCCTTGAGGTTCTGTTTTTTAATTTGACCCCTAGCTGCTCATACTCCTTTAACAGAACCGGCTTCCTAGTCCTATCTACGTCGTTTGTACCAACATGGACCACGACAACTGGATCCACCCCCTCCCACTGCAAGTTTCTTTCCAGCCCAGAGGAGATGTCCTTAACCCTGGCACCGGATAGGCAACACAGCCTTCGGGACTCTCGCTCTCGGCTGCAGAGAACTCTATCTATCCCCCTAATAATACTATCCCCTACCACTACAACATTTCTATTTACTCCCCCCTCTTGAATGGCCCCCCGTTCCACGGTGCTGTGGCCAGGTTGCTCATCCTCCCTGCAGTCCCTGCTCCTGTCCCCACAGGGAGTAAGAACCTCGAACCTGTTGGACAAGACCAAGGGCTGCGGCTCCTCCAGCTCTACCTCCTGGATCCCCGTACCTGCCTCACTCGTAGTCACACCGTCCTGTCCCTGACCATGGGCTACATCTGAATTAATTAACTTCATAGGTGTGACCACCTCCTGATACACAGAGTCCAGGTACTTCTCCCCCTCCCTGATGTGTCGCAGTGTCTGAAGCTCAGACTCCAGCTCATCAACACGGAGCTGGAGTTCCTGTAGCAGCAGACACTTGTCACAGGCGTAATCACCGTGAGCCTCAATGGGGTTCACCGGCTCCCACATCTCGCAACAGTAACACATCACCTGCTCCATTCTATGTAATTAATTACATTTTTTATTGTTAGTTATGGACACCCTCTGCCTGATTTTAGATGCTAGTATCCCCTTTAATTAATTGGATTTAAATTAAATCAATCCCTCTAGTTACACCAGTTAAATGCTTTACCAACAGTCACTCTGCACCAGAAAGGCCTTATTAACTACAACCCACAGAGTTAAAGTTTGAAAAGAGCACCTAACACCCCACTTACCCTAACCCACACTTACCCAAACTCACAGCACTCTTTGATGACTCACACTCAGGGCTTGCTGGCACTAGGACTGGTCTTTTTATACTGTTTGTTTGTTTACAGCCAAATGAGTCACCCCTGCTGATTGGTTAGAAAACTGGTTTCCACTGCCTGCTGTGCCAATTTACTCCTACTGCAGTGTAACCTTGTTTTACTCTTCTTAAACCAACAGAATCCCAAATATTTAACTTTTCCCCTTTACTTAAACTGCTTAAGTAATCTTATCAAGAATGATTTAAAGAGAAATAACAATTAAAGAACTCTCACACTTACCCAAACTCACAGCACTCTTTATTAATCATACTATGTGTTATTTTTCAATTTATTACAGTTATTTGATGACAGTAAAATCAAAAATGATAATTCATTGCCTAAGGGAATCAAGGGATATAGGGATAGGGTGGGAAAGTGGAGTTTAGTTAGATCATCAGCTATGATCTTATTGAATGGCGGATCAGGCTTGAGGGGCCATGTGGCCTACTCGTGCTCCTATTTCTTACGCCTATGTTCCTGCTCACATTCTGTGGTCTTCCATTTTGGAGGAAGTCAGATCAACCAGTGTGTGTAGTCAGTATACACAGACACGCATTGTACCTACAAGTCAAATGGTCAGCTTCACGCCATTCGGTGGCTTTAGTATGGCTCCAGTGCATGTCATTATGGCAGCACGGTGGCATAGTGGTTAGCACTGTTGCCTCACAGCGCCAGGGACCTGGGTTCGAATCCGGCCTCGGGTGACTGTGTGTGTGGAGTTTGCACATTCTCCCCGTGTTTGCGTGGGTTTCCTCCGGGTGCTCCGGTTTCCTCCCACAGTCCAAAGATGTGCAGGTTAGGTTGATTGGCTATGATAAAATTGACCCTTAGTGTTAGGGAGATTAAATACGTGGGGTTACAGGGATAGGGTGGGATATGTGTTGGTGTAGGGGTTACGGGGATCGGGTGGGATATGTGTCGGTGCAGGCTCGATGGGCCGAAATGGCCTCTATCTGCACTGTGGGGTTTCTGTGATTTCTGTGATTATTTGGCAATGTGTCAGCTCCCGCTGTTAAACTAAAGCTGTTATGTTGACTTGGGTGGGTCTCAATGGAATCAACTCAGCTTTGGATTTAGTGGCACTAAATGAGATTTCTGTGCCTCATTTATACCATTAACAAGTGTAAATGTGGCATGAAATCCTAGTGTAACATTTCCTACTTTACAATAGTGACTACATTTCAAAAGTACTTAATTGGCTGCAAAGTGCCTTGGGACGTCCTGAGGTTGTGAAAGGCTCTATATAAATGCAAGTCTTTCTTTCTATAAGTTACCATACAAAGCACAGAATTCCATTGTTCACAAGCATTATAAAAACAAATGCTCAATGGAAAAATAAATTATGCAGCTTCAATGCAAGAGAACTACAATGTTGGTGTCACCATGCATTTAAAACCTTAAAAAAATGTTTCCAATTATTCCCATTCAAATGATTGGAGCAAAAAATATATGTTTATATAGTCTGGACTTATGGGGTAGAAATCAGACAGCGCCCAAAATTGGGCACTATTCTGGCAGGATGCAGCAACGGCTGTAGTTTAGCCTGTACAAAATACTGTAACCTTGTGATAATTTTCATTGTCCAAATTGATAGGAGACCCTGTGGACATTCCAGATATTCTCAAGTAATCAATTTAATTGTTAAACCTGGGCTACACTAAATCAATATGCTAAGAGAATAACGACTCGGGTTTCAGTTCACAGGTGATTCCGTGCTTATGGAAACAGTTGCCGAGCTATTTACACTGTAAAGAGATTAAAATCTGTGAAAACAAAGCAAGAATGATTTATAATGTCACCTCAACTCTAAGATGCGTTTTTGCCATAGAACACACTCCAGTTCTCCCACAATGGTTCAGCAAGTTTATCCAGTGACATCTGTGTCATACAAGCTCGGGAAGTTCCAAATTCAATTCCTGGTCTGTGCTGAGTTAGATGATGTAAGCTTAACCAACTGGCGTCAGCCTTGGCTTAGTGGTTGTTCTGAGTCAGAAGGTTGAGAGTTCAAGCCCCACTCAAGAGAATTAAGCACATAATCTAGGATGACACTCAGTGCAGTAATGAGGGAGCAGATGAGATTTTAAACCAAGGACCTATCCACCCTTTCAGGCGGACGTTCTCCTGGTGCCATGGTCAACATTTATTCCTCGGCCAACATAAATTATCTGATCATTTATCTTATTGCTTATTCTGGGACCTTGCTGTGTGCAAATTGGATGTTGCATTTCCCTACATTACAACAGTGATTACACAACAAATTTACTTCACTGACTGCAAAGCACTTTGGGATATCCTTGGGTCATGAAAGGCACTATATAAATGCAAGTTCTTTCTTCCTTTTCTTTAATGGTAAATGGCTCTGTATAGATTGTCACTGGATGCACTTAAAAGTTATGTTAAAAGTATGTTATGGAGGGGTATAGTCAACATTAAGTATTCTCCTCTTTCAGTTATTCAGTAATTTCAATAATCTCCTATTTGATAGCAGAAATCTGTTTTTTTAATTTCCCCTTCCTGCAATCTTGTGAAGATGCAAGCGGTCTGGAACTGACTGAATGAATTGGGCTTCGACAACAAGTAGTTATACTGAATCAGCAAGAATGGGCATCCTTTTCATCCCAGGCTAGTGATTCAGAGTTGCTAGTAATTTTAAAACCATGGCCTGGCAGATGGGGAGATCTGTGCATTTGTTTGGAGATAGTTTCACTGTATGCTTCCATATGAATTATCCAGCTTTTTGCAGAACATTACCTGTTGTGTGAGCTGTGTTACCATCGAGTCGAAATGCACAATCCTGGCTTCATGCTTCTTTGCAGTAGCAGCTGCCGAGACCTTTTCAGCACGAAGGCCACCTAATAGTAAGGAAAGGAAGTGATAGATGAATAAAACACTCTGCAGTACAGAAAGAAAAATTACAATTTTTTAAGGCACATTTAACACGGTCAAAGTGTTCTGATCTCTTAGCAAAAGGTTATGGCCTCAAGCTCCACATTGGAGAATTTGAGCTTGTATCACTATGAATGAATACTCCAATAAGGGCTGTATGAATGTGGAATGCCATTCCCTAGAAGGTCATAGATTCAAAATCAATTGAGGTGTTTAAAAAAAAGTTAGATACTTACTTTAGAAGGGTTTTAAGTATATGAAGAAAGGGCAAAGAATTGGGATAATAGTGATAGTGGTAATAATGGTAGAAACAATTTGTGGTACTGTAATGAATTAAGAATGTCACATAACATTATTATGTACTGGCTTAACTGTGGTTTTCCTTTAAAAGGTTCAGTACCAATACACTAAATAAGGCTGCTGGGAAATGGATATGTATTGTGAGGATTAGAGGGTCTTTGTCACTTATGAAATTTTAAAAATTGTATCATCTATGATTCCATATGTTCCAAAAGACAGTTTTTCCCATAATATAGCATTCTCACCTATAGTCTCATTTAAAGTACGGATGTGGTTCTGGAGGTAAGCATTGTCTGCAGTAACAGGGAGGCCTGGAAGGGAAGCCTTGATCTTACTGTAAGCTTTTGAAATGTCCTCTAGTTGTTCTTCCAACTTTCTGCACTTCTGTTTCAGTTCATAAACCTCGTTTTCCAAAAATTTAACATACTCTGGAAATGTACAGAAACAATATTGCACTAATTTCAATCTGAAGTACAGAGTAACTCTTCTTTCAAAAGAATATTGCATCAGTTTGTTCACATTGATGTACACTAGGGCAAAAGTAGAAAATTTACCTCAACAAGGTGCTACTGGTTGAGCAAACATAGAGCGAGCTAGCACGAGATGCCAGTGGGCACGATTCCTGACACAACCTGACATTTTAGGCAACTGCTCTTTCCAACCTATTATGTGTAACAGAATTCTACAATAACTGCTGTCAAATCCATTTTGATTTTATTAAGTGGAACAGTAAAATCATACTGACATAGGAAGTAATCTTGAACCACAATAAATGACTTAGTGAAAAGCCGATAAAATCACATCATAGAATAGAATAGAATCATACAGCACAAAAAGAGGCCACTCGGCCCATCATGCCTGTTCCGGCTCTTTGAAAGAGCTCTCCAATTAGTTCCGCTCCCCCTGCTCTTTTCCCATAGCCCTTTTAAATGTAAATCATCCAGACTGGCTGAATTTGTGGACCAAAGCAATGCAAGGGCTTCATATCACCTCTCTGCCCCCCCACCCCTGCACTGCACTGGGCATCAGTCTGTACCAACCGAGTCCCCATTCACTGCACTGGGCATCAGTCTGTACCAACCGAGTCCCCATTCACTGCACTGGGCATCAGTCTGTACCAACCGAGTTCCCATTCACTGCACTGGGCATCAGTCTGTACCAACCGAGTCCCCATTCACTGCACTGGGCATCAGTCTGTACCAACCGAGTCCCCATTCACTGCACTGGGCATCAGTCTGTACCAACCGAGTCCCCATTCACTGCACTGGGCATCAGTCTGTACCAACCGAGTCCCCATTCACTGCACTGGGCATCAGTCTGTACCAACCGAGTCCCCATTCACTGCACTGGGCATCAGTCTGTACCAACCGAGTCCCCATTCACTGCACTGGGCATCAGTCTGTACCAACCGAGTCCCCATTCACTGCACTGGGCATCAGTCTGTACCAACCGAGTCCCCATTCACTGCACTGGGCATCAGTCTGTACCAACCGAGTCCCCATTCACTGCACTGGGCATCAGTCTGTACCAACCGAGTCCCCATTCACTGCACTGGGCATCAGTCTGTACCAACCGTGTCCCCATTCACTGCACTGGGCATCAGTCTATACCTTAAAAGTTGTAATATAAAGCAATTTGTGATATTGCCCATTATGTGTATGTGAACTGCTCATTACACAGAACTACCTTCACTGAAGCAACATGATACTGCTGGGACAGGAACAGGCATTGCATGATACTGTCCTTACATTTTAATTGCACTTTAATTGAATTTTTGAAAGGGCTATGTGGCCACAGGGCTAGAAATGTAAATGAGCTTGATGAGGAAGTCCTTTGAATATAAAATACTGCCTCTTTCGTGTCTCAACCATAGCTTTTATAAAAACGCAAATGTGAAGATTAATTCCTCTTACCAAAACCAATCCATATCCCAGAAAGAGAAGAGTTCAGTGGAACAATTAAGAAGTTTAACTGATGTCTATCATGGGCTAACAAATAAGAGATTTATAATCCTCTTTAGTTGAGATGTTAGGATGTGAGAATTGCAGTGGGAGATACAGTTTGCATTTACTGTATATTGTTCTCGAGCTTGGTGGGTAAATATACTGCAAGGTGTGGAAATAAGCCGTGCATGTTAGAAAAACCCCATGTTCAATGCCTGATCCATGGAAAGTTAACTAGTTAGAAGGATGCATGAATGATTTGTGGACTTCTCAAACTGGAAAGCTGCCAAATAGGCCATTTAATCCAGCTGTTTGGGGCAGCAGGAAATCAAGCCCCTTCCAGCGTCACATGATAGTGAGGATTGGGTAATTTTTCCTTCCTTGCCCAAAGGAGCTCAAGGCAACTTGTAGTGCCTTGCTATCAATCTGGTGAACAACAACTTGCATTTATATAGCGCCTTTAATGCAGTAAAACGCTCCAATGCACTTCACAGAAGTGTTATCAAACAAAATTTGACACCAAGCCACCTAAGGAGATATTAAGGCAAAAGCTTGGTCAAAGAGGTAGGTTTTAAGGAGGAAAGAGAGGCGGAGAGATTTAGGAAGGGAATTCCAGAGCTTAGGGCCTTGGCAGCGAATAAAATCAGGACCATCTAACTGTGCTCAGCTGAGACCATCTAACTCAGCACAGACCAAGAATCAAACTGGGTTCTTCTGATCTGTACTGCTCAATTATATACTGCTTTATGAACTGAGCATTTGAGGGAGCTATGAAGAGTTTCTTTGCATGACTGCATGTTTAAGGTTTAACTAACAGCTAGTTACCTGGCGTGTATGGGGTTATAACATCTTTAGATGTCTCTTTGGGGCTCTTGAGTGATCCTATGTCGTCAAATGATTTGTCCTTGCTTTGGTTGGCAGGAATTTGCTCACTCAGCATCTCCATCTCGTTCCTCATTTGGGCAATAACTGTACGCAGGTTTACGTTCTGCTGCTGGAGTTTCCGAATAACATCTGAAGGAAATTCTGCATTATCCTGATCTCCTTTCTCGGGCATTGCAGCCTGTCAGGATGAAGAGAAAATGTGGTGATTGTCTTTTTTGGTTTATCTAATTTGTACAAACAGATCAAAATCCCCATGTAAAGAAATTAATATATCAGAGGCATACGTAGTGAAACACAGCAGCCCCCTAGAGAACTGGCAAAGAGTGGCTGCAACAGTCACAGAATCACAGAAACCCCACAGTGCAGATAGAGGCCATTTCGGCCCATCGAGCCTGCACCGACACATATCCCACCCGATCCCCGTAACCCCTACACCAACACATATCCCACCCTATCCCCGTAACCCCATGTATTTAATCCCCCCAACACTAAGGGTCAATTTATCATAGCCAATCATCCTAACCCGCACATCTTTGGACTGTGGGAGGAAACCGGAGCACCCGGAGGAAACCCACGCAAACACGGGGAGAATGTGCAAACTCCACACAGACAGTCACCCGAGGCCGGATTCGAACCCGGGTCCCTGGCGCTGTGAGGCAACAGTAATCTCAACAAATGCAAAAGTATGCTGCAACACTGTGTGAATATCTTTAAAAGATGCAATGCAGCATAGCCCGCCACAGTTGTGAATGATGCAAAGTGCACACATGGTACAGATAAACACTCAGACTAATTGACGTAAGAAAACTACTAGGCACTTGGTCAGTATTAAACAAGGCTTTAATCAACTGTTTTTCAACATGGAGATCTAGTTGTGTCCTTCACTAGTTCCTGTTAAAGAATGTCCTGAGCAAGCTGGGCCCATGCCCAAGTATTTATACTCTCCCTGGACAGCGCCACCAGCAGGCCGCCCAGTATCATTTCATAAGTCATTTCCACATGAATGACAAGATTCATGTCACCATTTGCAGTCACTCTGGCTGGGCTGGAGAAAGAAAAATAAGAAATAATGAATGCTAAAGAGACAAAAGACTGAGAAAAAAAAGGAGAGACTGGAATTCACAACACTGAAAGAGAGACTAAAGAAAAAAAGACAGAGGGCTGGATTTTATGAATGGAGATGTGTTGGGAGGCGGGACTGCTGCTTGCCGGGTGTTAGTCCCGCCTCCAGCGACATCTGGCCAACCCACACTATCTTCCATTGATTGGCCTCGTTAAGCCCGCCCTGCGGGCTTAGCCAGCCAATTAATGGAAAGCCGGTGACAGATGACGTCAGCGACTGACGTTTCATCTGTTGAGATTTTTTGACAGCTGAAATTAAATACCAGACAGGTGTTTTTTGTACATCATTATATATGCATGTTTTTTATGAATCATTGTGCTGTTAACTAAAATTAAGTTTCTGTAGAAATTGAAATATACAGAAATTTTCAAAAAAGAGTGCGTGCTTGCAAAGGAAGAATGTGGATTGCAGCTGTAATGGCTTCAATGTGATTGAAAATAATGAACTGTTGAAAAATAAGCAAGAGACTTTGAGAATGGTTAAAAATAAGATAAGGAACAACCATAAAGTAGTTTTATTAATTGCCTCCATTTTTCAAAATCTTTACTTATTTAGCAAAGCTCCAACAACCTGCCTATTAGAAATGAATGTGGTAACTGCATTATTTCAGTCTTCCACTTCAGTTAAATGTTAATGTTTTACTCATTTGCCTATTCATTTGAATTCTTGAGGTGACATGAATAGCAACCCTTATTCAGATACCATACCCGAGATGTTCCACCGGGCCAGGAGTGTGGCAGACAGGAGTTTTCTTTCCTTGTAGAAGAAATTAGGTTCTTATAGAATCATACCTTAGACAAGGCAAGAGGAGACAGACACACCTTGTAATATACTAAGCAAAAGCCAGATACAGTGGATGCTGGAAATCTGAAATAAAAACATTGCTGCCTGACCAGCTAAGTATTTTCCAGCATTTTCTGTTTTTATTTATTATACGAAGCAAGTTTGACACTTACAATGTTGTTGTTACAATGATCTCTCTCACATGCTGTGTTAAAATGTTAATGGCTCATCAGAGCCTAGGTAGTAGCATGGAGCGCTTTACATCCCTAGCCTCTACCTAGTAGTATTCCCCCACTGTCAACTTCACAAAAGCCTTTATGTAACTGCTTGTCGCATGTGCCTGTCATCACACTTATTATCAGCTGCATGCAGACATCTGGGCTTTACTGCACATCATGGCCACTGATGGTAATTTGGCCCTTTTGTGTAGTTTGGCTCAGTTGATAGTGCTCTCGGATCTGAGTCACAAACCCCACTCCTGAATTTAAGCGCACAATCTAGGCTAATATTTTAGTGCAGTACTGTGGGAGTGTGTGCAGGTGTACATTAACAATGTACAAAATAAAGAAACACAGCACTGCCACCTCTCCTGCAGTTTCTTGTTTGAATCCCTCGAGTCAGCATTCTGCCTCTCCCACAGCACAAAATGGTCCTAATCAAAGTCATGAATGATATTCTCTGTGACTGTGGCACACTATTTTTCATCATCCTTTCTGACCTCTCTGCAACCTTCATCCACTGGAATATTAATTAGCAGACCACAACATTGCAAGACACCTAGCAGGACTGTACTGGAGTGCTGTCCCAGATCGATGTGGGAACCTGAAGTGTGCCTTCAGAATCCTTATGGTCTACTCAATGAGAAGCTGGGTGGCATCAATGAGCACTCAAGGAGTACTTGGGTTCCAAACCAGTGTCATCAGGCACGAAGGTAGCCTCAGTCACTAATCAGCCATCCAGAAACGTGCCTTTGGCTTATGAATAGCGCTGAATTTAAGGACTGTTTTAAAACAAAGGAATAACAGCAGCTGCCTAAATAGCTTACATTCACATGCATAATGAGGTGCTTTGCATTACACATCAGCTGTGCATGGAGAGAATATACTGTTTTCTGCTTAGAAAACAGCTTTCTCAAAATGGGGAAAGAATGGTTATGTGGTTCTTATCGATGGCATTTGTCTGTAAAAAAAAAAGTAATGAAATGAATTGGACAGCTCACACAAACAAGGCATCAGTTACTTGCTTGATGCAGTAGTGGAAGCTGCTTGTCTGAAATTGCAAACAACCCCTGATGCTGCCTTGCTTGAAAAACGCAAGGCATAGAAAGGAGTGCCCCAGTGACTTTTACATGGTAATGCTGAGCTTCTGGTGTAGGTGCACACTAGATCCTGGGCAAGCAAGTGGCAGATGCCTCCAATGGTGCCTGATGAGCTTGTCCTTCCTGAGTTTCTCATCCTACAGTTCATCCACTTCAAAGCACAAGTATAGCAGAATCCCTAATGGAAAAACCATTGTGTCCTAGACTTTATGGCTGAAATAATCTCCCCACCAACTGAGGCAATGCTGATGCTATTGGTAAACTGGAGATAGTAAAATCCCCAAATATGCTTTAAATATTTTTAGCAGCAAAGTTTGAACAAGTACACTATCCTAATAAGAAAACTTTTGGCAACATTTCTGCCTCTCTAATGCTACCTAGCAACCAGCAATGCTTCTTTTATCAGGCTTTGATTGTTTGAGGCAGATCACAGATCACGGTGACCCCGAGCTTCCGGTCGCCTGTCATTTTAATTCACCGCCCCATTCCCACTCGGACCTCACCGTCCTCGGCCTCTTGCATTGTTCCACAGAAGCTCACCGTAAACTCGAGGAACAGCAACTCATCTTCCAATTAGGCACTTTACAGCCTTCCGGACTCAATATCGAGTTCAACAATTTCAGATCATAACCTCGGCCCCTATTACATTTTTACTTATATTTTTTATCCACACCTTTGTTTTGGCCCTTTTCCCCCCCTTTCTTTTTTTTTCTCTCTCCCACATGGCAGCTGTCTCCCATTCTGCCAGCGCATTTCACACCTAATCTGGAGCCGTCTTTTGTCTCCACTAGTCCTATCACCATCTCGTCTCATTTTGAATACCTCTTAATGTCTCTTCACTTCTCTTTTGTTCTCTCCCAGCCTGGCCTTTTAATCTATTTCATTTCCTGTGCTTCTTTAATCTTGACAAAGGGTTCACCCGAAACGTTGACTCTATTTTCTTACCACGGATGTTGCCTGGCCTGCTGAGTTTTTCCAGCATTTTCTGTTGTTATTTCAGTCACAGGCAGTAGGAAAGGGAAATCCAGTGTGGACTTTAGTATATTATTTAAATCTCATTTGCATGCAGCCGGTAGGATTTTGGAGGGCACAACAGGCACAGGAATATCAAAAGGGGATTTTTCTTTAAACTGGCAGGGGATCTTGCCCATTCTTGTCCAATTTTCCTCCACCCTGAATCTGCCACAAAATGGGCAATAAAATGCAGGAAAATCTGGGTCTACTTCCAACCCCAATCAGTTTAGGTAAGTCTCTCCACCAGAGGGCATAGTCATTCCATGTACTTAAAAGTACGGGGCAAATAACTCCAGCATTTAATTTTCAAACAGTAGAAAAATCTGACAAGCTGCTGCACAATTTTGTTTTTAAGTGTACATTTCCTTCCTTACTCATTTTCTCTTCTCCTGTCCTAAACACACTGACTCCTTGATGATTTACAGTTCCATGTGCAGCAGGATCTATCCTGGTAACTTGTTCAAGCGGTCATTATTCACATGTGATCCTTGACTGTGAGTGTTGGGACAAGGTGGCTTACAGCTAAGCCCAATCCAATCTCCACATACAGTCTGCTACTCTCAATTCAAAGTTTCCTAACTCAGTCACTTCATTTGAGTTGCTGCATAATTTAAGTTTTTTTCAGGACTAAATGATCACTTTGATGTGTTGCTTAATTCGAATGATTGGTTAAATCAGATTTTTCTTAATGCAACAACTCTGAATTATCAGGGGTAGACAATATGCACATTTCCACCAGGGGTCATCAATGAATAGAGAAATCAACTAACTCAGTACTGAACGGGGTTCGGAACTAGGGACTTTGCGGATCAATATGCTCTGTCTAAATTGAGCGTATCTGCTTTACCTGATTTATCATGCCCTTTGCCCCATCCAATTACTCACTGCAGTTTCTCCTCTTCATGGTATTTGAACATGTTATTGCCACCCAATTCCATGCTCTCTAACCACTCTGTTCGAGTGCCTTCAGCCTAGGTTCTGGCCCAATACTCTTAATACCGAGATTACCCTAGCCAAAGTCACTGATGACCTGTGTCCTCCTCTTCCATGACACCACGCTCTCCTGGTTCCATTACCTGTTCCAACAAAATCGCATCATCTTTTCCAAAGTTTCTCCTCCCAAGCTCATGAGGTCAGTTTTGATTTGCTCCAATGCTGCAGTTTTGCCTTCTTCAACTCCTTATCTATATGCTGCCCCTTTTCCACAACCATGGGGGCAGCTTCCACATGTACACCAATGACAATCAGCTTTACCCTCCATTCTATGACCTGCAACTTAATAGCAAAACTAAAACCATCAATTTCATTTCTGACCAGCAACTCTACACCGCAGGTGCCAATTCCCCATGCCTCTCCAACTGCTCTCTCAGATTCAACGGACAGTGCACAACACTGATGCCCTATTCAACCCAGGCTGGAGCTTCAAATCCCACATCTGGTCCACTGCCAGGAGCTTACTTTCACCTCAACAACATCAACGCTGCATTCCTACACAAACTTCAATATCTCCAAAACTACTTAGCTCACACCCTATCCCACACAAAGTCCTACAAAGCTATCTTGCTTTTTCTTGAGGATCTCCACTAATTCCCAGTTACCCAAAGCACCAATTTCAAAATCTTCCTCATCTTCAAATCCCTCCAGGGCCAGATTCTACTGTACCTGTACAATCTTCTCCAGTCCTACATCCAACAATATAGAATAATAGAATCACACAGCACTGAAAGAGGTCATTTAGCCCATTGTACCTGTCCTGGCTCAATGAAAGAGCAATTCACTTAGTCCCATTGTCCTGCACTTTCCCCATATCCTTTTAAATTTTTCTTTTTAAAATTTTTATCCACTTCCCTTTTAAAAGCTATTACAGATTCCATTTCCATTACTATTTCTGGAAGGGCAACCCATGTCCCAACAGCCTCTGGAAAAAAAATTCTCTCAACCTCTCCTTTTGTTCGTGATCTTATTATACCCTCTAGTTATCAACTCACCGATCCAGTAAAATAGGATTTCCTGACTTATCTTCACAAACCCCCCAATAATTTTCCATTAGATCTCCTCTTAACATTTTTTGTTCAAATGAAAAGAGCCACAGATTCTCTAGTCTCTACTCACAACTAATGCCTCGTCCCCGATATCATCTGTGTGAATCTCTTCTGCATCCTCTCTATGGCCTTGACATCCTTCCAAGGCTCCCAAAGCTGGACACAATATTCTAACTGCAGCCTAACCAAAGATTAGTACAGGTTTAGCATCACTTCTTGGCTTTATGAATCCACACAACCTCTGTTCTTCCAACTCTGAGCTACTGGGAAACCCTCCCTCCCCTCTACTCCACTATCAGTGGCATAGCCTTCAGCCCCGTGTCCTTGCACTCTGGAATTCTCCTCCTAAAACTCTCCACTTTGCTACCCGTCTTCCCACTTTTGAAAACCTCCTCTAAACTCTTTGGCCATGCCTTTGGTCACCTGCTTTACCCTAATTAACTATTTCCTGCTTGGTGTCCACCGCTCTTCTTGTAAAGTACCTTCAGATGTTTTCGTACATAGAAAGCACTGTATAAATGTAAGTTGTTGTTGCTGCAGCAATTTGGTTCAGTTGAAGAAGAAAATGAGTGCCTAAGGGCAGCACAGTGGCCAGACAAAGCCAGAAATGTATATGTCCTACCACAGGCTAAGCTACATTTGATCCATACAACTGAAATTGAGCCAAAGATGTGAAGATTGCTAGGATTTTATCTTTTTTCTAACTAGCTTTTTCCCGCATTCTTAAGTTTCCCTGCACATTATCTGGCCATGATAGGAGCGGACCTGCTCCTTCACCTATCTTACTCTGAAACTGGAGGTGCATGGGTATCAGTGATCCAGGGGAACCTTTCTCCTATCTTCCCTCCTTCCAGGTCATAAAACACCTGACCTCTGCTGAACCCCTTCACTTGGTAGCACTGCGGAGAATGGAAAATCCAAGTATAAGATACTTATTTTTAATAGCCCAGTATAAATTTTCCATTTGAATTTTTCTGCCATCATAAAAGTAGTAAAAGTGAGAATTTTTAATCTAAATTTCAAATAATTAAGCTCACAACAATTTGCCTAGTTCCTGTGAAATATTGTGTGTGAATTCTGTGATCAATAAAGTGCAGGGATTTGGTACTGGGAAACCAAATACTTTAAACAATCCGTACAATTTTAAACAGGGTAAAGTATGTGCATGGTATGAATTAATTTACTCCAATATTAAATTAGAACTAGCTCTGAAGCAAATGATCTGGAATCAGGCTGGTGTGAGGAGCCTTGCATGAAAATCTGCTCCTCTCATGTGAGCTTTGTCAGGATCTTTATCATGATGGAGAGCCTTGCCAACTTTGACAACTCACGTTAAAGCAGCATCCTGCTTTGGAGAAAGCACTCCAGAAGTTTCAATATCAAAGGCAAAGCTTGATATAGTGTTGCCCTTTTTAAAAAAAAGGAGAGTGGGGAAGGAAGCAGATGACAGTGGGAAAGTATAATAATAATAATAAATAATTTTCACCTGTGAATCCCGCTCTGGAAAAACACCATGCTTCTGCAGTGCAGCTATTGCTCGGTCTCTTTCTAGGGTCAATGCTTGGACTAACGTCTCCACCTCCTGTAGTTCACGCCCCTTTTCTTGTAGTTCCGCTGTAACCTACAGAAAATCACATGGCCAGACAATTGCTTTCAAAAACTTGCTGAAGAAGCTGGATCAAGATCTAAAGAATGATAAAATCACCCAGGAGTTATCCTTTACTGCAGTAATACTTAGCAGCTGGTCTGATTTACCTTAAAAATGATTTTTCTTGCCAATTTTTAAATGCGTCTTCTTCCCATCTTCTCCTGAAGGTCTTACCTTCTTACTGGGGTTGAGTTCCAAAGGTGCTGGTTTCACAAAGGTACCTCATCCAAGTGGCCAATAGTCATTCCGTTAAACCATGATGGATATCCCAGCCAAGCTCAATCCTCTCCTCACCAGATGTGTACATAAGCACACTTCCAGGAGGTGTCACTGGATAGCAATCAGGAAGGCAATCCTAGCGAATTTACCCTCCCTGTCCCTGGAGTGCAAAAGCCCATGTGGTATTCCTACTGCCACCCAGCCGAATCAGTTAACTCAGCACAGTGCAAGAATTGAACCTGGGACCGTCCTGGTCTGCACAACTCAGCTGCTCACTGGATAAATTTGCTGACTCAAACCAGGAGATCAACACTTCTAACCATATGGCATGGCCATAGGTTTTACGTATCTATTAGAATTATCAGGGGAAGGAAAAAATACCAGCAGAAAAAAAAATGGAATGTCCCAATCTATGGATATCTTCGCAATTTGCATCAATGTTTTTCCCATAATCATTCAGAGCTATACAATTGAAATAGGGCGAGCCACGCAACTTCAGCTCCCTTTTCATGACCATTCTGCCTCACAGTTCATACATTTTCTTAAAAAAAAGACTCCTACTCTTTCTTGTACTTTTTAAAGCAACAGATATATCTGATAATCTGCATAAAACAACTATGAGTTGAGCAGCCAACCCACTTATTGCACCACAGAACATTTTGGCTCATATTCAAAAGTTACTCAATAGCTATGTCTGTAGCTGTTGCAAGTTTAGCTATGGATACAAGTGTTGATTTCCTTGTTTGTGAATTGATATGGTGAGTAGCTGGGCCATACAGATCATGAAGGGCCCCACAAAAACAACCATAAAAAATACTTCTCTAATCTAAGTAACTCATATGAAAACTGGTTAAATATATTGCAACTGAAGCTGGCAGACTCACGGTGTTTTGATATTACAGAACCACCTCTTGAAACTTCCCTTGCTAATTAGTCACATAATGTCTCCCAAATACAAAAACAGGCATCCAGAACCATTCATTGTAGCACAAATAACAACAGTGGTGAGAGGCCTCTACTTTGCTCAAACTGCTCATGTCTGTCCACTGTCTCTCCAGTCTGCTGCATGAACACTCACAAGTGGATCCAGAAACTGGCAGGAGAATATTACCAAATTAGGCCGACTCCTCTGCAAGGGTACAATTACAACTTTCCAGCAGCTCGCAGACAAATTCCATTTCGCTCAACATAACATTTTCCACTACCTCTCAATAAAGCGCCATGTCCAGGACCAAAAACTAATCGGTAAACTTCAATGCCAATTAACCTCTCATCATCTCTACAACAGTGCCATAACCTAAAAGATATTCACAGACATGCCTCCAACTACTGCGCCATATTTGTTTCCTCGTCAACAGACAACACAGAAAGCTTAAAGGAATCTTGGGAATGAGACTCAGAACACCGGATAACGGAGGAGGAACAGGGATCTTGCAGTAGAATGCTGACTGGTCAACTCAACATCATATTTCAAATACAAAAGCAAAATACTACAGATGCTGGAAATCTGAAATAAAAACAGAAAATGCTGGAAATGCTCAGCAGGTCAGGCAGCGTCTGTAGAGATAGAAACAGAGTTAACGTTTCAGGTCGATGGCCTTTCATCAGAACGTTCTGACGAAGGGTCATCGACCTGAAACGTTAACTCTGTTTTTAACTCTACAGATGCTGCCTGATCTGCTGAGTATTTCCAGCATTTTTTGTTTTTATCATATTTCAAATGTTCTGCACACTAAACAAATTCCACAAATTCTATCCCTTGATAGCTAATCTACAGTGGAGGGGCTTGTGCCAGGAGGGTGCACTTGCTTGAGCATTCTGAGTACAGTATGTTCTACATTCAATGATTCTGGACAGCGGTGCAGGAAGCTACTAGGTCACAAGTCCTACAAAATTAGTCCCATTTCCGACGTGTCTGCTTACTCGAGGCAAGGCTTCACAGGACACAGCCTAGCACAATACTTCCTCCTCATAGCAAAGAGGTGTATTCCCCCGCTGAGCTGACAGACATGCACGAGGGTAAACACGTATCATGTGCGAGTCAGACAAGGCCTCATCTCCTGGGCCTTCTCTGGCAGCCCGTGCAGCAACACCATTTCAAGATTTCACTATAACCACGTTTCCTTATCCTTGCGGAAAGAGGAAAATAGTGTGGTGCAAAAGGGGAGATGTACAAGTGGCAATAATCCACTTGATGCACAAGAGAAAACAATCTAAACCAAGCATAAACAAACACCACCACTAGACAATTATAGGTTGAACCCTGGACAAAATGTTTTGTCTTGTTAATACTTACTTGCTCCCTTGATAGCTCAATGTGTTTATTCAGTGATTAGTTGAGCCAGTGAATAGGAGGATCTCAGATTCAATCCCCAGTATATGCAGAGTTGACTGACCTCAACCAGGGCAGAGATAGGGTCAATACTCAAGTCTCTGGATTGTGAAGGGGAAAATTAGCCAGGGTTCAGATCCTAATTGTTATCAAGTAGCCTCTGCTGGAAGATTGTGCACACAGACGTCAGGTGAGAACGGTCAGCATTGGGCTCTTCTGTGAAGCCTTCCCATTAAATAATCTGCCAAATCTCACCATCAGGGCTTATATATGAATAACTACTTTTGCAAGGAACTAGAGAATCCCATCCGTCTAGGATCCATCAGGAAGGGAGAGGAGAGAAAAATGAGCAAGAAAATTAAATGTACACACAAAGCTTTCAAAATATGTACACCCATGACAACAAACTATCAGTATATATTGCAGCAAAAATTGTAAACAATGAATCAACCAAATGTGAAAATTTCCAAAAGAAACTCACATATATTTTAATCCAGTTAATTTAGTTCGTAATGGTATTGTTTGCAACGTTTATGGATCGACACCCAACCATATAAATTGGAGCCGACACTTACGCCAGACATCCCAAAAACAATAATCTGGGGGAATGGGCTCAAATACTTCAAAATGGGATGTTGAAATGGAGGTCTGGTCTGAAAAACTGGTCTAGTGAATTCCATTTTCTGTGACTCACCTGGTCTCTGGCTTGGCTCAGGCTTTGAATAAGATCTTCTGATTTTAGGTACTGACTTCTTTCTATCTCCTCACAGCGTCGTTGCCAGTCCAACTCTCCCTGTACTTTCATTTGCTCCAGACCTCGCTCTCTCTCTACTGCTCGGACAAGTTGCTGTTTATATCTAAATCCAGAACAGTTTCAGTATGAGAGGAATAATAACTTTTGCAAAAGAATTATCCATTAACCTTTTGAAGACTGTGATTGATGGCTAGCCCTGAATGTGGAACAGTAATTCAATCTCAGGGGATCTGCTGCCAATAGCGAATATCTGATATCATCAGAACTGCACAAGTAGAATTATCTTGAAACCTGTTGCAAGATGTACCAAGCACGGCTTGTCCTTCACCCTTGCCCGTGCCAACTTACTTTGGCTCCTAATCCCACATGCCTTAAATTAAAAAATTTCATCCTCATGTTTAAGTCCCTTAATGGCCATGCCTCCCCGTATCTCTGCAACTTTCTTCAGCCCTACAACCCGTCCTTAAACTCTCCGTTCCTCTGACTCGAGCCTCTTGCGCATATTCCCCTCTCTTTACCCTATCACTGGCGACCATACTTTCAGCTGTCTGGGTCGCACGCTCTGGAATTTCCACCCTAAACCCTTCTGCCTTCACCTCCCTCTGGTCCTTTAAGTTCCTCCTTAAAAACCACCTCTTTGACCACGCTTTTGGTCACCCCTCCTAATCTTTCTTTTTTAGTCATGGTGTCCATTTCCCTTAAGCCTCTGTGAATTTCCTTGGGATGTTTTTATATATTAAAGCCGCCACTGGAATGCTGATTATAAGTTGTTCTATAGTATTTAGGTCAAGCAAGATTAGAAGATGGTGGGATAACCGGAACTAGGTGGGGGAGGAGGGAGGATGTAGACGAGAGGCAAGAGATGGGTGGGGAGAAGGATGGATGCAGAGGAGGGAGTGGGGAGAGATGAGGAACATGGAGGCACTGGGGTAGGTGGATGGGGAGCAGGATGGGAGAGGAAAACAAGACGGTGAAGAAGAGTAGGACGGGGAGGGTGAGAAAATGATAGACATGTTCATGTTCAGAACCCCCTAGTCATAGCCTGGAGCGAAGGTATGTATGCATCCCTGACATCGTCCTCTGTCCTGACTGAAATCTGCTTGGATAACCCGCTGAAGTATTGGCTACAGGTCAGACAGGTTTAGAGCAGTTGATTGGAAATAGTCAAGCTCTGGAATTTCCACCCTAAACCCTTCTGCCTCTACCTCCCTCTGGTCCTTTAAGTTCCTCCTTAAAAACCACCTCTTTGACCACCGCCCTGGAGAATTTCTGTAACCCCCAGCCCCACATTTAGCAGCATGATCAATATTCAGACCCGTATTGACCTGCAAGGCTATTCCCCCCTCCCTCATTGAGCTTCAACACTTCTCTTCCATCTGCACGGTCATTATTCCCCTCCCCTCAGTGAGTGCTGTTAAGTCCGTGAATGATTGAGACACGGACTAGCAGGAGAGAAACAAACAGAACTTTACTGGTGAAAGGCATAAACGAATCTAACAAAACAGAGGCTCTCCAGCGCCTTTTATACAGGGGTGGTCACTGCCGGTACTGCAGTCGGAGACCAGTTATTCTCTTAAAGGTATATACACAACAATTCCTCCCCTTTTAGATAAACAGTACATAACATTCATTTAACAACTAATGATAACGAATTACAATCACAATTACTGTTGCTAGATACATTGGTTAAGTTTAAGCAATTATAAGTTCAGTCTTTGAGGAGACTTCCCGATTCTGTCTGGATAACGCCTCTTTGGGGTATCAGGTTCTTCTGGCAATGTTGAGTCGGAATCAATGTCATTGTTTGGTTCATCTGCTTCCAATATTACCGGGTCTACGGTAGCTGCAATTGGAACGTCGATTTCATTACCAGGTGTATCAGATCGTGGTGTGGAGTTGACGTTTTCCAGTGACTCTAGAATCTGGTCAGCATGTCGTCTTACAATGCTCTCCCCAACGTCCACGGTATACATGAGAGGTCCTTGTCGTGTACAAATCGTTCCTGGCTGCCATTTCTCAGTGCGGTAGTCCCGGGCCAAAACTGGTTGACCTATCTTAAAACTCCTGGTCGGCCTTTCATTCATATTCTGAAACTGCCTGTTCTCCACATCTCTTCGGACGTTTGGCTTAACCAAATCCAAGCGGCATCGTAGTCTTCGATTGAAGAACATCATGGCTGGAGTTTGGTTGGTAACCGCATGTGTCGCATTCCGGTAGGCAAACAAGAAGTTGTCCACCTTGTGTTGTAGGGGTATATCTTCATTACACATTGCCTTGATAGCCTTCTTGAATGTTTGGACAAACCTCTCGGCCAATCCATTAGTGGCTGGATGATATGGGGCAGTTGTGTAATGCTTAACACCATTGTTCTTTAAGAACCTCCGGAACTCTTCAGACACAATCTGTGGTCCATTGTCAGAGCAAATCTGTTCAGGCAGCCCATTCCTGGTGAATATGGTTCGTAAAACTGTGATAGTTTTTTCCGTGCTGGTTGAGGACATTTTTATTACCTCTGGCCACTTTGAATGTGCATCCACCGCAATTAAAAACATCGAGTCCATGAAGGGACCAGCAAAATCAATGTGCACCCTTTGCCATGGAGATGAGGGCCACTCCCATGGATGCAGAGGAGCTTGTGGTGGGGCGTTTTGGACCTTCTGGCATCCTGCACAGCTCTTGGTCATCTCTTTGATTTCTCTATCGATTCCCGGCCACCACACAAACGCTCTGGCTAAGCTCTTCATTTTTACCCCACCCAGATGACCCTCATGAAGCTCATTGAGCACTCTATCCGTCAACTTAGGTGGAATTACTACTCTGGATCCACACATCAAGGTTCCTCTGCACACTGACAGCTGTTCTCTTCTCGGCGAGAATGCTGGCAGCAGTGGTTCGCCATGTGCTGGCCATCCCTTCACCGTTAAATCATAGACCCGTGATAGTGTCGGGTCGTTCCGTGTTTCCTTTTCTATGTTTGCATTCGTCACAGGGAGACATTCGACTATGGTCGAGTGGAATAACTCCATTGGGTCCACTGCAAGGTCTTCTTCTTCCACCGTCGGCAACGGTAGACGTGATAATCCATCAGCATTTCCATGCTGTTTAGTTCCTTTGTACTTGATGTCATATTGGTGTGCCCCTAGGAAAAGGGACCATCTCTGCAGCTGTTGTACTGTCATTATCGGTACGCCCTTCTGAGGGTTGGAAATGGAGACAAGAGGTTGATGATCGGTTAGTAGAGTAAATTTTTAACCGTGCAGATAGTGATTGAACTTCTTCACCCCCCACACTAGGCTGAGGGCCTCTCTGTTAATCTGGGCGTAGTTACGCTCGGCAGAAGTTAACGAGCGTGACGCAAAAGCTATCGGCCTCTCCGAACCATCAAGGAATTTATGCGAGAGTACCGCCCCAATGCCGTAGGGAGACGCATCACACGCCAGCCTGATTGGCAGTGCTGGGTTGTAGTGAGCCAATACTTCCTTTGAAGTGATTAAGTCCTTACTCTTCTGAAAAGCACGCTTACAATCATCGCTCCATTTCCATGCTACCCCCGTTCGTAGCAGGGCATTCAGTGGGTGCAGAATTGTCGACAAATTCGGCAAAAACTTATGATAGTAATTCACCAACCCGAGGAATGACCTCAGCTGTGACACATTTTCAGGCGCTGGGGCCTTAACAACCGCTTCAATTTTGTCAGGGGACTTATGTAACCCCTCTTCATCAATCACGTGGCCACAATACGATATCTGTTTCTTAAAAAATTCGCACTTGGGGCGGTTGGCTCGCAGCCCATGTTCCCATAGTCTAGTGAGCACCTGTTCTAGGTTGTTAAGGTGTTCACTGTCATCTTCACCTGTTACAAGGATGTCGTCCAAGTAACACTGAGTCCCCGGAATCCCTTGCAGGACTTGTTCCATCGCTCTTTGCCATATCGCCGGAGCCGATGCTACTCCGAATACCAATCGATGATACTGGTAAAGACCTTTGTGAGTGTTTATCGTGAGATACTTCCTAGAGGATTCTTCAACCTCCATCTGCAAATATGCTTGTGCTAGGTCAATTTTTGTAAAACGCTTCCCTCCAGACAGCGAGGCGAAGATGTCTTCTATCCTTGGAAGACGATATTGTACTGTGCGAAGGACAGGGTTCACCGTCACCTTGAAATCCCCACAGATGCGAATCTTCCTTGGCTCTCCGGACTTATTGGTTAACGTTTTCTTCATGACAGGAACGATGGGTGTCGCCCACTCGCTCCAGTTGACCTTAGACAACACGCCCGCCTTCTCCAGATTCTCCAGCTCTGCCTCGACGGCTGGGCGAATTGCATATGGTACCGGTCTCGCTTTGAAAAACTTGGGAACTGCATTCTCTTCTGTTTTTATCGAGGCGGTTACGCCTTTAAGCGTGCCCAGTTCTTGTTGAAATACCTCTTTGGCGTTAGCTAAGATTGTTGACAATCGTCCAGGAGTGACGTTTTCATCTTTTTTACCGTCCACCGTCATTGCATGAATGGAATGCCAATCTAAGTTTATCTTCCTGATCCATTCCCGTCCCAATAATGGTGGTCCACCATTTGGCAGTATGTAGAGATACAATTTCCGTATTTTCTTGCCATTGTATTCGACAGGCACCCTTATTTTTCCTCTGGGGTATACTTTTTGCCCTGTATACGTCGTCAAGACGATGGATGTCTCTCTCAAGGGTATGTGTGAAAATAGCCGCTCGTAGTCTCGTTGATTCATGACGGTTAGCGCTGATCCTGTATCCAATTCCATTTTAACTTGGGACCCTGCTATCGTGAGAGTGACCCAAATGGTTCGGTGATCCTCTTTTGCGATTACATTGTGAAGTTTGAGACAGCTTAGTCTTCTGTTTCCGGATTCACTATCGCTCATCTGGTCTTCGGAACTACTGTCCGTCATCTTTTGTACTTTCTTGTACGGTTCCTTAGTAGCCTTTTTGTTGTCGCTGGTCTTCTTCCCAGACCTACAAACTCGTGCAATGTGTCCAATCTTTCCGCATTGTCTGCATATTTTGTCTTTGGACCAGCAGTCCTTCTGGTCATGGTTAGTTCTGCCGCAGCGATAACATTTTGCAAATCCCCGTGTCATTTCGTGGGTGCCGTATTCCTGTGGTTTTTGTTGAATTTCTGCAGCTCCCCTGGCTGCTGCTTCATACGATATTGCCACGCTGAAAGCCTTATCTAGCGTCAGCTCTTTTTCTGCGAGTACCTTCTTCTGTGTTCCTTCACTCAGGAGTCCACAGACAAATTTGTCCCGTAGGGTATCTGCCAGTCCTGCTCCGAACTGGCAGTGCTTTGATAGCTTGCGTAGTTCCGTAAGATACTCAGCATTGCTCTCATCTTTGTGCTGAGTTCTCCTGTGGAATTTAAATCTTTCTGCTATCAACAGCGGTGCAGGGTTTAAGTGCTCCTGTAGAACAGCAACAATTTCGTTAAAACTCTTCGCCTTCGGTTTGGCTGGAGTAATCAGGTCCCGCAATAGGCCGTACGTTCTAGCGCCCATTAAGTTTAACAATACCGATGCCTTTTTCCCCTCCGCTATATCGTTTGCCTCGAAATATAACTCTACTCTTTCCACATACGTGGTCCAGTCCTCTAATGTATTATCAAAAGCAGTGATACAGCCAGTCTTCGGCGTCTTGCAAATCTAAAATGGCGCTTCCCGCGCTTTGCCTTCTCCGATTTAACAAAATGGCGCCTCCCGCACTTTTCCTTCTTCCCCGCTGTTGTTAGCGCTGCTTTCCACGGTTTCCTGCGCGTTAAATATTAATTCGTTTTCTTTTATTATCTTCCCGTCGTGGAACAGACCCTCTGGGACACTTCCCTCCCTCTTCTGAGGTCCGAACGCTGCCCAGCTTCGAAACACCGGCCGCGCCCTGTATGCTCCACCCGCTCTCTCTCTCTCCTTGCTTCCCGACTCGCTGCCCGGCCCCGTTGCAGCCCAGGAAGGATCAGAGCACTACCTGCCACCAGCCCGATTAGCTGGGAAACCACGGACCGAGGAACCTAGCCTGGCTCTGGACAGTCTCTCCTGCAAGTTTTGAAATCGATGATTGACGGTCGACGCCCTTTTCTTGAGTTTCAATGGCCTATTTTTTTTTTTCTTTCTTCTGGCTCTGACCTTCAACACGTCGTCGGAGCTGCTGCTGAGTTGCAGGTAAGTTCTTTTCTACCTCGTCGCCAGTGTTAAGTCCGTGAATGATTGAGACACGGACTAGCAGGAGAGAAACAAACAGAACTTTACTGGTGAAAGGCATAAACGAATCTAACAAAACAGAGGCTCTCTAGCGCCTTTTATACAGGGGTGGTCACTGCCGGTACTGCAGTCTGAGACCAGTTATTCTCTTAAAGGTACATACACAACAATTACCACAGCCAGTACCTGCCCCACTCCCCCACTGATCATCATTGCTAGCATATTACCACCGCCCCCCCACCCCCCTCCACCAGGCGAGCAGCATGACAAGTTTTACAGCAAGGTCAGCACCATGCAAGACCCCCTTCTTCTTCCTCTTCACCTCCCTTTCCTCTCCACCCCCCCCCCAACCCCTTTCTTCTCCCCCGCCCCTCATTTGTGTCTGTGCACACTTCCTGTCAACTATTTCCATTCTACAGTACCACCACTGACAGAAGGGTACAATTATAGAGTGATTAATTTACATAGGCACTTTTCATTAAAAATATGGACACAGAAATTTAGAATCAAAATATAAAAATAAGGAGAGAATGGATGATTTGAAAGTGGGGACTGAATGAAGTCTGCGAGCATTGGTCCAGCTATTAACCCGTCCTCCTACACTTGGTTTCAACATCCTGTATGCAAAGTATTTTTTTATTCATTCTTGGGATGTGGGCGTCGCTGGCAAGGCCAGCATTTATTGCCCATCCCTAACTGTCCTTGAGAAGGTGCTGGTGAGCCGCCTTCTTGAACCGCTGCAGTCCGTGTGGTGAAGGTACTCCCACAGTGCAGTTAGGTAGGGAGTTCCAGGATTTTGACCCAGCGACGTTGAAGGAACGGTGATATATTTCCAAGTCAGGATGGTGTGTGACTTGGAGGGGAACTTGGAGGTGGTGGTGTTCCCATGCGCCTGCTGCCCTTGTCCTTCTAGGTAGTAGAGGTCGCGGGTTTGGGAGGTGCTGTCGAAGAAGCCTGTCCCAGGCAATCGACTAGTAAGATATTTAAAATCTTACATCCACGCACATTTTCTTTGTCAACTTTTTCCATTATAAATTCTGATGTCCAAATTTAGAATGGAAACGGTCTATGTAAACTTGTCATGCTGTAATGACACTCTCCTGCCAATGCTGGCACTGTACCATTTCAGTTGTGCACTTTCTAGCTCATACTGGAGAGAAACTCTAAGGTTCCAACTAACTCTACTTCTTTGCTTCTCAAATTGCTGTTTTACTATTTAACAATAAATCATAGTCATACATTAAAATAAGAATGGAATACACAACTTTAAAATGGGGACTGAAGTATGCCTGCGTGCTCTCACCCAGTTATTCCTTGTGATCTTACTTCAAGACTATGCTTGATCTTAATTCCCCATCTACAATCTCACAGGGGATTGATTAGTAAATATTATACAGGTATTAAGTATTATACATTATGTACAGTGTAAAATATATTTTTTTAAATGTACCTAAGGTGGGAATACAGCAAAGACGAGTTGAAGAGCTAGTTCTCTCCCTCCCCCTACACATTCATTCTCCCCAGTGGTGCCACTCTAGATTATACATTCAGTTCACGGCAGGCTGTTCTCAGTTGTAGACTTTCTCGCACTGCAGAGTCATTCCATAACTGCTAGCAAGGGTGTAAATGAAGGAATGTTTTCCCAGATCTTGTGATGCAATACCTTACCTCCCTGAGGCACTCAATCTTGCAGATTCATCAAGAGCTCTTAAAAAAGACAGGTGAGCTGAATTTTGAGACTCTAAATACTCCTACTGTTTGAGCTTCTGGGCCACCAAGCACGTACTTAAGAAAATCAGAGTTTAAGTTTACATCCTAACGGAATAGAAATTCCAATCCCAAGGTGTTTTAAGAAACTCCAGGCCTTATTCCAAAAAAATAACTTAACAATGATTGATCTGCATCTTTTCAAGTGAGCATAATGTGCCATTTCTCAGCTGAACTACAATGCAGCTTACTTTTCCACATCCTCCTTGTGTCTTGCTAATTCAGCTCTCAGCTTTGAATCCTGGTCCTGCAACATTTTAATTTGCACGTCCTTAGCAACGGTCTCCTTGGAGGTCTGCACTATGTGACCATCCCAGCCAATCTTCACTGTTGAAAGCTCCCCACATAACCTAGAAAAACAGAGGACAAAAAAATATGAAAATTCTGCAGGCTTGTTACAAAATAAAATAAATGACCCCTCTTCAAGCCACTGCAAGCTGAAGCAGCTGCATTGTGCTGCATTATTAAATATGCCACTGTGCCCACTCAGCAGCAACTCCAAACAATTACAGTAGCATAGGACAATTTTCTGAAAACTGTTTTGTCCCAGTCTTAGCTCGATTTAAAAAGTGCACTTAGAAACAGGCCCAACTTCATGGAGATAAATGAGTGCTCTTTCTATTCTACTTCATCCTGCAGTAACAGCTGTGATATATATTAATAACGGGACAGTTCTGTTGTTCAACAGCCTGCTTAGCAATCTAAACAATTATTCCATCTGTCAGTCTGTTCTCTGTATAGCTCTGTATTCAAAGTCACAATTGACAAAGAGGTTTCAGAAAACTCCTTTTTGTACTTGCAAAAGTTAATTTTCCAAGTTACAATCAATGGCTCCCAACTCAAATTGACATTTCAGTGGGTAGTATAGAATTTGCGTAATTATCTAATCATAGGAGGACACTCTTAACAGAAAATAATTTTTCTTTTAATTTTTATTTCAGTCTCTTGTGTTTAATACAAATTGGTCAAAAATTACATCAAGTC
The DNA here is from genome assembly GCF_052327205.1 of Somniosus microcephalus. Taxonomy (NCBI): domain Eukaryota; kingdom Metazoa; phylum Chordata; class Chondrichthyes; order Squaliformes; family Somniosidae; genus Somniosus; species Somniosus microcephalus. The sequence goes on along the minus strand of NC_141007.1, from coordinate 50,352,786 downwards.
CTTTCTGAAAGAATTTCCAGAAACTCACAAAACAATTTTCTTCTTTTAAGAATGCTTGGCTGTTGTGTTTGACAGCATCAAGTTAAAAGCAAAGGATTTGGCAGTAAGCCATACATGAAGTATCCAAGGCAACGGATTCAAGAAGTCAGTGATAAATGGATCGGAACTAATTTTTAAAAAAACTTCCTTTGTCTCTTCTTAAGACAACAACGTACTGGTAGGGTTCCACAGGCACCAACAATCAAGTGGCCATTCTTCATGTGAGCCTGATCTGGAGTCTTTTCAAGATCTACACCCAGTCCTCATCTGTCATTCACACACCCACACTTTTCCACAGTGGTTACTGGATAGTGATCAGAATGTGGGAATACTATCTAATGTTTCTCCTCCCGAGCCCAGGCACACACAGGATAACTGTGGTGCTCCGAAAACCACCTCAGCTGCGGTTAGCTACCTCTGCACAGAAATGGAACTGAAATTGGGACCTGCTGGTCATAATGGCTCAGGAAGACACTATGTTGCATTAATTTTCTGAGCCATTGTGGATGGGTATTTTTGACACCATTTCAAAAAGGGCAGGTGAACATGTGACCATAAAGCAGCAAAAGTGAAGGATTTTCTTATGCAGTCTGCAGAACTATGGATTTATCGGAACAAGACTTTATAATCCATACATAAAATCCTGTATACACCACATGTGCATACATTTGCTGCATCTCAGACTCAGACACATCTAGAAATTTCCATATTTATTTTATATGTCTAACCCTTAGTTTTTTTTCTCTCTATAATTCTCTCGTCCACCTCCCCGCCCCCGGTATTTAATATTGTGAATCACACTGGAGTACTATCTCATAGGTGGCAACAGTCTGCTGGTACCTCACTAAAATGGCCATTCTTCACGTACAAGATTGGACAGTAACTTACTTGACTATGGGTCCATCAAAGTAGGAGCCTGCTGTTCAATAACCAAGCTTTCAAAAAGCCTGCTGGATCTGAATTTGGCTTGACAATCAAAGGGGATGGTCTGCACTACGAGGTGTGGCATAAAACAACTGAAGAACATTGATCAGTATTACAGTCACATTCTCCCTCTGAGTTTTTTTTTTAAAAGTACACATTAACTCACATCGGTCATCGGTGTTAAGCCCACTCAATCATTTAGGAGAAAATTACAACAAAGATTTGAAAGTTACATTTGCTGATGTAAAGGATTATTATGGGGTTGTGCATCCATAAATGCACTTAGTTTTGAATTGGAGCCGAAGAAGGAAAAAGTTGGTCGCGCCTCCTTTGGGGTGCTAACTTCACCGGGGCGCTACTTTTAGAGCCCCGAAAAAGTTAGCATCCCTGCGCTCTAAGTTGAGTGGTAGCGCCCCAAGCAGGAGGCAGGGCGCTACTGGAAGCGTTCCCCTTCCTTCCTGGGGCGCTACCATTCAATATCGCGGCACTACATGCAACAGCGCCACGCATGTCGGCACGTAGCACTGCGGTATTACAGGGCACCCTCCCCTGATTAAAGGGGAGGGGCCTAGAGCAGTGCGCACTGGGGCCCTGCTGGACCACTGGGGAGCGGGGTGCCGGGAAAACAGCCCACTCAAGAGGAGTGCCGGGCTGACATATCGCGGCTGGCACCCCGCATGAAGAAGCGGGAGGGGGCAGGTGCTGGCAGGCGGCCCAAAAAAAAGGCCGCCTGGCACCTGCCCTTTAATTAGCACCGCCGTGGCCGCAATAACACCACCCTGACCCTGTCGGACATATCGTCCAGTGGTCGGTCAGGGGGCGCGACCGAAGTTTGCGGCCTGGGCGCTGCACACGACGATGACGTCATCGGTAGAGGCGCAGCACCGTGGGGTGCTACCGCCGCCGTTAACCTCCCGCTGAATTTCGTGGGAGACGTTAGTGGCGCTGCGCCTGGGCGCTAGGTGCTTTGCGTTCTGTTAGGGGCGCTAACGGAAGGCGTAAAGCAACCCAATTTTCCTCCCTAAAAGTTTATTAGGTTTAAATTTAGAGTTCAATGTTTGAGTCAGTTTATACCATGTAGACCCATGAAGTCCAGATACTTGCACAAGAGCTCCAGTCCCCTCTCCCCTAATCTGTCAGAGATACATCTGACATTAAAGAATGAAGTACGAGCTTCAGCTTGATCATTGTCCCTGGGACCATCACATCTCCTGAGCTGTAGCTCAATCTATTCTCACATTAACAGAGATATTAAGAATTGGAGTGATTCATTTGAAGACAACTAGGAGAAGAAATTAAGCAGCAGAGGTCTCAACAACTATTCTATCTGGTATCACCAAAATGACTGCCATCAGACCAAAAACCCATGAGCAAACCAAGACCCTGAAAGATAGAGAAAACATGTTTTGCTCCTCAAGCAGCCTTCAGACAAACTGCTCTTTTAAGCCAATGTGAAACATTGCAGCTATGAATGGCCTGCAACAACAAGCAAGCATTTTCTGAAAACTGTAAGGACAGATGTAGGTCCAAATGAAAGCTCTACTGGTAGATCTTTCCCTGAAATTAGAACCCCAGGAGCATTTGATTCTGTTGTCCAAAGGCGATTTGAAAGTAAGCATCAACAAAGCTGCTTGAAGGCAGCTAGCTGCTCCTCTTGACAGACTGCCTAGATTATTTGAGACAAAGAGCAGTTTGAATTTCTTTTTGTGAAGTTTATTCAGCTGGTTTAGTTCCAGGATTTCGATTGACACTTTGGGCTAACAAAGTAAAACTCCTTTTTCTAACCTATCAGAGCTTCCTGAGCAAATTGGTCACTTGATCAAATAGGTTTCCCAGCACTAGGTCCTTGACATGATTCCAAATTTTTTTGGTTTCTCACTCAAAATGTTCAACAGATTCCATGGGCTAAATGGATGTGGTGATACCCCTCGTGTAGGCTACAGGATTCACATTTAAGGTCCTAAATGAGTATGGGGCAAAGTGTCACGTTGGATAAATATGGTGGAGCCACCTGGAGGGATGAGCTTTTTGTTCCTTTTCTTTGTTTAGGGACCAGCATTATGCCAGCACACAGTTCTGGTGCTGCTACTATACACTCACTAAAGTCTTTAAAAAAAAACATTTCAACCAAATGAACCATTGCATAAAGGCCATACAGCATTCGGGAAAAATTTGCTTTTGGAAAATTCTGTTACACAAAGCTAAATAAATCACAAAAAACATGGTGAAACGACCACTAAAACAAGTTATTAAACCATGTGGGAACAGTAATGCTGTCTAACTGTCAACAACAGAGGAAAGCAACTGCTGTACCAATTCATGGTTTTCTACAATGCAGAATGGAACAACAAGCAGGTAAGGTTGCTGAAAACATCTTAATGGCTGCTTCGATGGGTCAGTGAATTTATCCAGCGAGTCGTTCAGCCATATCGATTGGAAGGGAACCAGACTTGATCCCCAATCTGTGCCGAGTTAGTTGTTCTCAGCCAGGATGGTGGTAGAGGCTTTACAATTGGTCTGCATGCTTATGGGTTAGGGAGGGGAAAATCACCCAAAGTTCCCTATCATGACCAAAGTTACCTCTAATTTTTTTCTTCCCTCCGTGGACCCTTTAACTGGCTGCGCGGCTCATTCAAATTTTCGCCTGTGCGCGGCTTCTTCAATGTAAAAGCCGGTGAGCAGAATGTGCGGGATCTCCAGACCGCTGTGCAGCTGCACAGCTTAGTGGGAACATTGCTCATGACTACCAACCAGCAAACCATGCTGGAAGTGCATGAGAATGGACCTCAGGCGAGGAAGTGAGCAGGCTTGGCTATGATGGCTCTCAAAGTCAAATATCGAACCAACATTAACCATGAATTTTTTTTAATTCATTTTATGGGATGTGGGCGTCGCTGGCAAGGCATTTATTGCCCACCTCTAATTGCCCTTGAGTAGATGGTGGTGAGCCGCCTTTTTGAACCGCTGCAGTCCGTGTGGTGAAGGTACTCCCACAGTGCTGTTAGGGAGGGAGTTCCAGGATTTTGACCCAACAACGATGAAGGATCGGCGATATACTTCTAAGTCAGGATGGTGTGTGACTTGGAGGGGAACTTGGAGGTGGTGGTGTTCCCACGTGCCTGCTGCCCTTGTCCTTCTAAGAGGAAGAGGTCGCGTGTTTGGGAGGTGTTGCTGAAGAAGCCTTGGCGAGTTGCTGCAGTGCATTTTGTAGATGGTACACACTGCAGCCACAGTACTCCGGTGGTGGAGGGAGTGAATGTTTAAGGTGGTGGATGGGGTGCCAATCAAGCGGGCTGCTTTGTCCTGGATGGTGTCGAGCTTCGAGTGTTGTTGGAGCTGCGGTGGACACAGAACGCAGGCCAGTGATGGAGGCCAACGCTGTGGCCTTGAAGCTCCCCCAATTCTGGGAACAACAGGCGGCCTCCTGGTTTGTGCAGGCCGAGGCGCAGTTTGAACTCCGCAACATCGTGCAGGACCAGACCTGATATTTGTATGTGGTCTCCGCCCTCGATAGCTCGACGGCGTCGAGGATCATCAGCCTTCTGGAGAACCCCCCGAGTGCTGACAAGTATGTAACCATCAAGACTCGGCTGCTGCAGGCATTTGGCCTTACCAAGGCGGAGCACGCTCGCCGCTTACTGACACTACCAGGGTTAGGTGACTCCAAACCCTCGGAACTAATGAGCCACATGCTGACGCTCCTGGGGTCCGAACCCCCATGTTTCCTGTTCCGCGAGCTGTTCCTTACGCAGCTGCCCGAACACGTCCAGGCAGCCCTCACCAGATCGGACACCGGGGACTGCATCGCGCTCGCCGAAGAGGCGGATAAAATTTACGCGGTTCGGCAACAATACTGTGCCGTCGCGCAACGCCCCGCCCCAAGGGGCCCGGCCCCAGCCCCGGCGCCTCCGACGGCCGATTACTGTTACTACCACACTCGTTTCGGCCCGAAGGCCCGCTGCTGCTGACCACCATGTAGTTTCGTGCCCAGACCGTCGAACAGACCGCCGCGAGTCAAGAACACCGGATCCGGTGCGTCCCCCGCGGCCACGATGGCGATCGGCGACTCCGGGAATCTCATGTATTTAACCGACTCCATCTCGGGCCGTCGTTTTCTGTGTGACACGGGGGCACAGTGCAGCATACTTCCTGCCTCGGTCCTCGACCTTCGGTCCGGCGGACGGGGTCCCCCCCTCCAAGCTGCCAACGGGGGCACGATCCGCACTTGCGGGAAATGACGGGTGCAAGTCTATTTCGGTGGCCAGCGCTTTACCTGGGATTTCGTCACCGCTCAAATTTCGCAGGCCCTCTTGGGCGCCGACTTTTTAGGCGCCAACGGCCTGTTGGTGGATGTGAAAAATCGACGCCTCGTTCACGCCGCCGCGCTCGACAGTATTTCAGGTGCGCACAGCACGGCTGCGCTGCACTCGGTCTCCTGCGCGCGGCCACCTCCCGACAACTTCCCCGAGCTGACAAAGCCCACCTTTTCAGCTTCGACCGCCAAGCATCGGGTGGAGCATCATATTTCGACAACCGGCTCTCCCGTCTACGCCAGGGCGCGGCGTTTGGAGCCCAGCAAGCTCGCGGCAGCGAAGGCAGAGTTCGCCGCGATGGAGAAGCTGGGGATTATTCGCCGGTCCAGTAGTCCCTGGTCTTCACCGCTCCACATCGTCCCAAAGCCCGGCGGGGGATGGCGGCCCTGTGGCGACTATCATCGCCTCAATGAGATAACGACGCCCGACCGTTACCCCATCCCCCACATACAAGATTTCTCTGCGCATTTGGCGGGGAAGTCAATATTCTCAAAGGTCGACCTCGTCCGTGGGTACCTTCAGGTCCCAGTGCACCCCCAGGATGTCGAAAAGACGGCGGTCATCACCCCTTTTGGACTTTTTGAATTCCTCCGCATGCCCTTTGGGCTTAAAAACGTGGCGCAGGCGTTCCAGCGCCTTATGGACTCAGTTCTGCAGGACCACGATTTTTTGTTCGTCTACTTGGATGACATTCTGATTGCTAGCACCACAAAGGATGAACACCTCAAGCATCTCCGTGTCCTCTTTCAACAGCTTCAGCAGCATGGCCTCATTGTGAACCCGGACAAATGTCGTTTCGGCATGGCGCAGCTCGATTTTCTAGGCCACCGCATAACTTCCGCAGGGGCAACACCGCTTCGAGCTAAGGTGGAAGCGATCACGGCGTTCCCGAAGCCGCAATCCGTGAAAGCCTTACAGGAGTTCCTGGGGATGGTTAATTTTTACCACCGGTTCGTCCCCAGGGCCGCACAGCTCATGCGGCTGCTCTACGAGGCCCTCAGGGGCAAGACGGGAAATGAGCCCGTGGTTTGGTCGCAAGAAATGGGTCGTGCCTTCGAGGATACGAAGACCGTGCTCGCGAACGCGACGGTGTTGGCACATCACCTGCCAGGAGCTATCAACGCCCTCACGACGGACGCGTCGGATTACGCTGTGGGGGCCGTCCAGGAGCAATGGGTCGATGGCGCATGGCAGCCTCTGGCATTTTTTAGCTGCCAGCTGCAACGGCACGAACGTCGGTACAGTACTTTCGACAGGGAGCTGTTAGCTTTGTTTTTGGCCATCCGCCACTTCCGATTCCTCCTCGAAGGGCGCCGCTTCACTGCGTTTGTTGACCACAAACCCTTGACGTTCGCGATGACCAAGACAGCAGAACCGTGATCGGCTCGGCAACAACGGCAGCTGACTTACATCTCCGAGTTCACCACCAACGTCAGGCACGTGGCCGGCAAGGACAACATCGTCGCTGATTGCCTCTCCCGCGCCGCCGTCCAGGCCGTTCAATTAGGCATTGGCTTTGCAAGAATGGCAGCCGACCAGGAGACTCAGGCCTTTCGTTCTGTCCCCGCCAGCCTCAGAATCACAGAATCACAGAAACCCCACAGTGCAGATAGAGGCCATTTCGGCCCATCGAGCCTGCACCGACACATATCCCACCTGATCCCCGTAACCCCTACACCAACACATATCCCACCCTATCCCCGTAACCCCACGTATTTAATCCCCCTAACACTAAGGGTCAATTTATCATAGCCAATCAACCTAACCCGCACATCTTTGGACTGTGGGAGGAAACCGGAGCACCCGGAGAAAACCCACGCAAACACGGGGAGAATGTGCAAACTCCACACAGACAGTCACCAGAGGCCGGATTCGAACCCGGGTCCCTGGCGCGGTGAGGCAACAGTGCTAACCACTATGCCACCGTGCCTCCAGCCGAGAGATGTACCGTTCCATGCGGCAGGTACCACTCTACTCTGCAACGTTTCGTTGGGTGCACCCCGTCCGATTGTGCCGTCCACCTGGCGCCAAGGCGTTTTCGACGCCATACACGGGCTGTCACATCCTGGAGTGTGGGCGTCGCAGAAGCTGCTAGTCTCCAAATTCGTATGGAGAGGAATACGCAAAGACGTCCACGACTGAGCGAACACTTGTGTGGTTTGTCAACGGGCCAAGGTGCAATGGCACGTCAGGGCCCCTCTGGCCACCTTCGAGGTACCGGAGCGGCGTTTCGACCACATTCACGTTGACCTAGTGGGCCCACTTCCACCGTCCCGTGGTTTTATGCACCTTCTGACAATGGTGGATCGCACCACGAGGTGGCCGGAGGTGGTTCCCCTGACGTCCACCACCTCTGCGGATGTCGCGCGAGCCTTCATCTCATCATGGGTAACCCGGTTTGGTGTCCCTGCGGATATTTCGTCCGATCGCGGGCCACAATTTTCGTCGGAACTATGGAATGAGGTAGCCTCAGTATTGGGCACTAAACTACATTGCACTATTGCTTATCACCCGCAATCGAACGGCTTGTGCGAGTGGTTCCACCGTTCATTGAAGGCGTCACTCAGGGCCAGCCTTCTGGATGCAGCATGGGTCGATAAACTGCCGTGGGTGATGCTAGGACTGCGCACGGCGCCGAAGGAGGATCTACAGTCGTCGGCCGCGGAAATGGTTTACGGTCAGCCACTTCGAGTTCCGGGCGAGTTCCTGCCATCCCCTACGCAGCTATGGTCTGCAGCCAGTCAGCGAGAGGCCCATCGGGATGCGGCTCAGTGTTTCCGCCCAGTTCCGACCTCGCAGCACGGTTTGCCTTCTTCCAACATCCCTGGGGAGCTGTCAAAGGCCAAGTTTGTCTTTGTGCGCCAAGACGGCCATCGTACCCCGCTCGCACCTCCTTATGCAGGTCCGTTCCAGGTTCTACGGACTGGGGACAAGAGTTTTGTGATCGACGTCGGGGGCAAGCCTGATCACATCTCCGTTGATCGCCTCAAACCTGTGCACCTGGACCTCGAACAGCCGGTCGAACTGGCGCAGCCTCCACGCCGGGGCCGGCTGCCGCTACGCCTAACCGCACCGTGCTACCTGCCAGCTCGCCACCTGCTCAGCGTTTTCTTCTCCGGGAATTTAGGAGTCGGTCAAACAGGCTTGTCCGACCTCCTCGGCGATTGACTTTCCTCATTAAAGACAATTCTGGGGGGGGCATATGTGGCAAAGCCACCAAAGAGACTCTCGCAGTAACTTGTACAATTGTCTTTAATCATTATTGTTACCTTTTAATGTTTGCCCTGTTTAAACAGCGCGGGATCGATAAAATCGCGATCTGACACGATGACGTCATCACGTGGGTCACGTGACGTTCCCAACAGCGGGAAACGTGATGACGTGAGGGTTGGAGGGCGTTTCCAGTTAGTCCTCGTGGAGTGAGCTAGTGTACAGACCTGTTTGGCGTTTCTCCTGCGTTTCTTGTTTTGTAATACTTTCAGTGCATTAAACTAAGTTTGTTAACTACCAGTTTAGTTCACAGTGTTTTTGTTAGGAGTGCATAGACTCCTACACAGGTACTATTTATAGAAATGTAACCCAGGAAGAAGCTTACGTATTCGGGAGAGGGGAGAAAATAAGTCTTAAAGGGGAGAGTGTCCCTCACAATCTTCGCAACTGACAGTATAGGCTAATCCTGTAGTATGTGGAAGCTGCTGGAATGAAGAAGAATGAACCAAATAAATGCCTCTTGGGCAGCATTTAGATGCACTTACAAAAACAATGGAAATGACCTTTTGTGCAATTAATGCACATTGTGTATCTTAGATACTTTGCCAGTCGTGCATACAAGAAATTGGTATAATTCAATATATTTAATTAAATTTTAAAAAAATTAGTTGAAGGAAAAGGAGATCCAAACACTATTCTGCAGCCGTCAAAACGTAGTGCTGCACAGACGTAGTGAAGATGCGAGAAACATTGGTTGAAAGAACCTTAAACTATACATTACACAATAGAACCCATTTATTGAAAAACTCTCCTGAAAAGAATGAAATGCCCCTTCTATTCAAATCATTCCTATGAAGCAATTTCTGTAGAACGCATGCAGAACCAAACCATGCCTGGGCAACTGCTCTATTTAAACTGATGATTCTATTAATAGGATACCCATTAATAGGCTTTTACTGTATTAGGAAACATAACCCACATTGTAATTGGCATTACAATCCTTGGTAGGTCACACCAAAGGATGCAGTTGTGGTAAAGGAGCAGTGACTAGTTCTATATTTCAACTATTTCATCTGATAAACATTAGCTCTAAATTATCCTCCTTGTTCCTTATCGAACCTAATTTAAGCATTCCATGCGCCAACAACTCATTGCGTAAAGAAATTAATTGTTATGTTTTTTCCTAGTCCTCGTAACTGCAAAATGGCAGTGGCTGGGAGGGTAGATGACTTGTCAAGAATCGCAAGCTTCATCAACTCTTGGACACCAACGCCCCTCCGGAACCTTCTTCCCCTTCACTTTCTTCTGACCCCGCTTCCCCCAATCTCACCCCCTGCTGCGTTTTCACTATCCCCTCTGACCTTCCCCTCTCTGACCCCGAATGATCAGTCCTCAGCAAAGGCCTGAGCTTCATCTCCTTACGCCCCCACCTCAATGAATTTAGAGCTCGGCACGATGCTGAGATTTTTTTCCGCCGCCTTCGTCTCAGTGCCAACTTCTTTGGCCAGGAGTCTTCCCCTCGCACGGCTGACCCTTTCTCCCGCTTTCAGAATTCTCTTTCTCCCGCTTTCAGAATTCTCGTTCTACCTGGACCCCCTCCCTCTGGCCTCTTACCCTCTCTAGATCTTTTCATTGCAAACTGCCGCCGCGACATCGGCCGTCTCCATTTCTCTGCTCCCCTCACTCACTCCAACCTACCTCCCTCTGAACTTGCAGCACGCCATTCTCTCAGATCCAACGCCGACATTGTCATTAAACCTGCTGACAAGGGTGGTGCTGTTGTCGTTTGGCGAACCGACCTCTACCTAGCGGAAGCTGAATGCCAACACTCCGACACCTCCTCCTACCTCCACCTGGGCCATGACCCCACTACCGAACATCAAACCACTGTTTCCAAGACTGTCACTGACCTCATCTCTTCTGGAGATCATCCCCCCACGGCCACCAACCTCATAGTCCCCCAACCCCACACAGCCCGCTTCTACCTCCTTCCCAAGATCCACAAACAGGACTGCCCTGGTAGGCCCATCGTTTCAGCCTATTCATGCCCCACGGAACTTATCTCTTCCTATCTCGACTCTATCTTTGCTCCCCTTGTCCAGTCTCTTTCCACCTACATCCGCGACTCTTCTGACGCCCTCCGCCACTTTAACAGTTTCCTGGCCCCAACTGCTTCCTTTTCACCATGGACGTACAATCCCTCTACACCTCCATCCCCCACCAGGATGGCCTGAGGGTGCTCCGCTTCTTCCATGAGCAGAGGCCCGACCAGTCCCCATCCACCACCACCCTCCTCCGCCTGGCTGAACTTGTTCTCACATTGAACAACTTCTCCTTTGACTCCACTCATTTCCTCCAAATCAAAGGTGTTGCTATGGGTACCCACATGGGTCCTAGCTATGCCTGCCTTTTCGTGGGATATGTGGAACACTCTTTGTTCCAGTCCTCCTCAGGTCCCCTCCCTCATCTCTTTCTCCAGTACATTGATGACAGTATCGGTGCCGTTTCCTGCTCTTGCCCTGAACTAGACAATTTCATTCACTTTGCCTCCAATTTCCACCCTTCCCTCACCTTCACATGGTCCATCTTCGACTCTTCCCTTCCCTTCTTCGACTTCTCCGTCTCCATCTCTGGGGATAGGCTATTGACCAACATTCACTACAAGCCCACTGACTCCCACAGCTACCTGGACTACACTTCCTCCCACCCCGCCTCCTGTAAGGACTCTATTCCATTCTCCCAGTTTCTCCGTCTCCGCCGCATCTGCTCCGATGATGCCACCTTCCACACCAGTGCTTCCGACATGTCTTCCTTTTTCCTCAACCGAGGATTCCCCTCTACCGTGGTTGACACGGCCCTCGACCAGGTCCGTTCTATCTCCCGCACTTCAGCCCTCACCCCCGCCCCTCCCTCCCGGAACCACGATAGGGTTCCCCTTGTCCTCACCTTTCACCCCACCAGCCTCCACATTCAACGGATCATCCTCCGCCATTTCCGCCACCTCCAACGTGATCCCACCACCAAATGCATCTTCCCCTCCCCTCCCCTTTCAGCATTCCGTAGGGACTGCTCCCTCCGAGACACCCTAGTCCACTCCTCTATCACCCCCAGCACCCCTTCCCCTTCGCTCAGCACCTTCCCGTGCAAGCGCAGGAGATGCAACACCTGCCCATATACCGCCCCCCCTTCCCACTGTCTAGGGCCCCAAACACCCCTTCCAGGTGAAACAGCGATTTACTTGTACTTCTTGCAATCTAGTACTGTATACTGTATTCACTGCTCACGATGTGGTCTCCTCTACATTGGGGAGACCAAACGCAGATTGGGTGACCGCTTTGCGGAACACCTCCGTTCAGTCCGTAAGGGTGACCCCGAGCTTCCGGTCGCCTGTCATTTCAATTCACTGTTCCATTGCCACTCAGACCTCACCGTCTGCGGCCTCTTGCATTGTTCCACGGAAGCTCACCGTAAACTCGAGGAACAACACCTCACCTTCCGATTAGGCACTTTACAGCCTTCCGGACTCAATATCGAGTTCAACAACTTCAGATCATAACCTCGGGCCCCATTATATTTTTATATTTTTTATTCACGCTTTTGGTTTGTGACTTTTCCTCTCTCCCACATGGCAGCTGTCTCTCACTCTGCCAGCGCATTTCACACTTCATTTAGAGCCATTGTTTGTGTCTTTACCTGTCCTATTACTATCTCGTCTCACCTTGAATATCTCTTAATGTCTCTTCTTTCATCCCCTCCCCCATTTCCCAGCCCCCAAACTGCCTTTTGTTTCATTTCCTGCCTTTTCTCTCAGTTCTGTAGAAGGGTTTCGACCCGAAACGTTGACTCTGTTTCTCTCTCCACGGATGTTGCCTGGCCTGCTGAGTTTTTCCAGCATTTTCTGTTGTTATTTCTAATTTAAGCATATCCTATCTAGAGCTACAAAGAGGCTATGGGCCAGTAATTCCGGTCCCAACGCGTGAGTATGGACGGGGTACTTGCGCGTGGGCCCGTTGGAAGTGCCGGATTTCAGCATGCACAGCGCATGCGCGGGAAACCAGCATTTCCGCCAAGGGGTTCAGACCACCAACGCATGCGCGCAGGACTCTGCACGCACGCATTGAACTTCCTTCTTTTTGACAGGTTTGCCCGTGTGTAAGGGCCTCAACTTTTTAGAAATGAAAAAAGGAGACGTAAGGACTTGATTCTTTAAGGTAAGTGGTCTATTATTTAAAATTAGAACATTTTTTCCACAGCTTTATTGTTTTTAAGGACTTTACAGTAAGGTAAGTTTATGTTTAGACCCGATTTCTTAAAAAATTGTTTTTTTCAAAAATTTGATTAATTGTTTAAAATAGTTTTTTTAAAGTTATTTATAGTTCATTTAATTCGTGGGATGTTTTTTAAAATTTTATTTAAAGTTTAAGTAGTGTTTTGGGCGCCCGTAGATTTCATGAGTTTGACAGTTTTTACTATCAAACTCATGAATGAAGTTTTCCCTCCCCTGATTGGCTGCCCAGTGCTCACCTGATCCCAGCCGGCACATCGAACTAACTACGCTGCTGGATCAGGCAAGCACAGCGCGCTGACAGCTGAACCGGGCCAGTGACAGGAATTCCAAGCAGGCCCAGGCTTCAGCTGTCGGCGCGCCGGGTAAGTGCACATCAGGGGCTTGCACGCGCGGCAAGCCCCCAAACCTAATTTCTGGGCCATTATGTTTATCCTGAATGCTGGTGCTCTAGAACCTGCCCTATTCACATTGCTGTCTGCATTTCATGGCACCAAATTTGCAACTTTAATTTTTTGGCAGACCTTCTGTGATGTCTGTACAGGGCTTCAATGCAAACGCTGGTTGTTGGTATACCACTGGCAACAGAGGACAAACACACCTCAACACCTAGTGCCACCATAATTGCTTCATCTACATTGCAAGTCTGTTTCCAAAGTCAGGACTGACGCTTGCGGCAATGCTATAATGCAACGCAAGACTCCCATCAAGGACTGCAGATCCTGTTCTACGGAGTCTTCATTATTTTTTGGAATTACAAGTTGCACATACAGATTGTTTCAGAGTGATCCTTAAGATTCGCCCCAGGTGTATCTTAGACCAAGTGGAATAATGCTTGGGCATTACCCAAGGGTTTTCTACTTGCAAGGTAATAATACAAAATGAATGCAACCACTGTGCTCGTGTTTCTCTGCATCATTTTTGTCAGGGATATAGAATCGTGGAAGCTTACAGCACAAGAGGAGGCCATTCAGCTCATTATGTCTGTGCCTGCTTTTTGCTAGAGAAATCTAAAACTAACCCCACTGTCCTGTTCTCTCCCCTATATCTTACTCAGCTTCAAATAGTTATCCAGTTTTCCCTTAAAAGGTACAATTGTCTCTGCCACAACTACTCCTTGTGGCAAAGCATTCCATGTGCCAACAACTCACTGCGTAAAGAAATTAATTGTTATGTTTTTTCCTAGTCCTCGTAACTGCAAAAATGGCAGTGGCTGGGAGGGTAGATGACTTGCTTGCTGTCCTCTGGTAATGCTGCTGTTGAACTGGCTGCCAGTAGGTAAGCAGTACCTCTGGAATGAATTTCACTTGAATTTTCCTTCTCTCTGCAAGGAAAGACCTAGTAACTCTCCACAACAACATGAGTGTGATTGAAAACTCAGTAATGTAGGAGAAGAGAGGAACTGTCTTTCCCCTCCCCCGCCACTACTCCAAGTGCAGGTTTTGGTGATCCTCCCCTCCCCACCACCATTTGCTAGTACGATAGCAAAATACTGCAGATGTTGGAAATCCGAAATAACGACAGAAAATGCTGGAAAAACTCAGCAGGTCAGGCAACATCCGTGGAGAGAAATTTGAGTTGACGTTTCAGGTCGAACCCTTCTTCAAAACTGGAAAGAAAAGAAAATAGATCAAAGGCAGGGCTGCGATCAGACAAAAGAAGTGAAAGAGACAAAAGAAGTAGAAGAGACAATAAAAGGTGTTCGAAGCCAGACGAGATGGTAATAGGCTGAGATTAGGTGTGAAGTGTACTGGCAGGGCAAGAGATAGCTGCCAGGTGGGAGAGTGAAACAAAAGGAAAGGGGGGGGGGGGGAAAGGAGTGGAAAAATGACAGCTAAAAAATTAATGGGGGCCGAGGTTATGATCTGAAATTGTTGAACTCGATATTGAGTCCGGAAGGCTGCAAAGTGCCTAATCGGAAGATGAGGTGCTGTTCCTCGAGTTTACGTTGAGCTTCCGTGGAACAATACAAGAGGCCAAGGACAGTGAGGTCCGAGTGGGAATGGAGTGGTGAATTAAAATGACAGGCGACCGGAAGCTTGGGGTCACCCTTACGGACTGAACGGAGGTGTTCCGCAAAGCGGTCACCATTTGCTAGTCTTTGTTTAGGAATAGTAGACCCAAGTGTCTCCCACAAGGTAAAAGCAACTGTCTGACTTGTTCAGCAGGTTTATTTCTGTCAACAAAATATGACATGGTTGTTTTAGTTACCACATAGTTGTTCCACTTAAGTTGGCTGATGCTGCAGTACAGTTACCATGCCAAAAAGAAATATGCATTGATGGCAACTTAAAATATATAGTAGGGAGACTCTAAAATCACTAAAATCCAGATGTCAGTTTTCTCATTTTCTCCTTGTTTCCAAAACTCTTCTCCTTCCCACCCAAAAGCCACAGTGCATACCAAATCTAAGATGCAATACTGCTCGCATTGTCTACACTTCAGCCTGTGTCTCCAGTGCACCTTGTTTGTGTATCTTTTCTATTGGTTTTAATCATCACTTCCTACAAGTCTTTTAATCACATCTTTCATGTTTTGTTATTATTTCACTCATTCTGAATCAAGCATTCAGATAAATCGCAGTTATGGAGAAACAAGGGAATATGCAGCTAGGCACTAACTCTTATTAAGCTGCAATTTCTTTTACTAATCTTCCCATTTTTTTTTCAATCCTTTTGCTTATTTTGGGTACTTGTCTCTTCAAATCTTTCTCTCATAAAGTGCTTGTAGTTAACTGCTAGTATATTGTTCAGTTCTGCATGATGGGTGTAGGGCCACAATGGAGAGAATTCCCACAGGGTTCTTCCACTATAACTTCCACAGAAACTCCAGAAATACATAAATAGCAGTTTTTAGCCATTTACACTGTTCATCCAGAGCTTCTACCAATCTTCTGCTGGAGAACCCCAGCAGTAATTCCAGCGATGCATGTACAGGAAACTTTCGATTTACCGGCACCTAAATAACCGGAAATCTCGGTTAACCGGCAAAATTCAGGAGTAGGTTCAGGTAAGTTTTATTACTTGCCTTCCTCGATCTGTTGCTGTGCAAGGGTGTGGCTGCAGCTGTTGCTAAGCTACAGAGACACTTGGAACTTGTGGCCATTCTTCTGAACCTGTTGCTAAGCAACCGGGTTTGTTGCTTTATACGGAGCTCTCAGCTCTCCGTATCTTTTACTATAGCTTTCGGTTATCTGGAATTTTTGATGAACCGGCACCACGTCGGTCCCGTCGGTGTCGGATAAAAAAAAGTTTCCTGTACCTACTGTCACGACGATCCTCATGTATTCTTATATTGTCATGTTATGTTATCTCTGAGTTTTTATGCAGGCAGTTGTGGTAAACAGCATATTAACTACACCATGCATTATGTGCTAATTTTCTGTGATTTGGCAATTGTGGCTGGGCTCATTGGGCCTAATAGCCTTTCCTTATTCCTAAACATTCTTATGTTCTTAAGAAAGTGACATGGACTTTCCCAAATTACAAACTGGTGAGTAATTGTCAGCTTGGTACAACTCTCACCTCTGAGTTATAAGGTTGTGGGTTCAAGTCCCACTTCGGGATCTGAGCACATAATTGTGGTTGACACCCCACTGCAATACTGAGGGAGTGCTGCACTAAGAACATAAGAAATAGGAGCAGGAGTAGGCCATTTGGCCCCTCGAGCCTGCTCCGCCATTCAATAAGATCATGGCTGATCTTCTACCTCAACTCCACTTTCCTGCAATATCCCTTGATGCCCTTATTCAAAAATCTTTCGATCTCTGTCTTGAATATACTCAACGACTGAGCCTCCACAGCCCTCTGGGGTAGAGAATTCCAAAGATTCACCTCCCTCTGAGTGAAGAAATTTATCCTCATCTCAGTCCTAAATGGCCAACCCGTTATTCTGAGACTGTGACCCCTGGTTCTAGACTCCCCAGCCAGGGGAAACATCCTCCCTGCATCTACCCTGTCAAGTCCTGTAAGAATTTTGTATATTTCAATGAGATCAGCTGTCATTCTTCTAAACTCTAGAGAATATAGGCCTAGTCTACTCAATCTCTCCTCATAGGACAATCCCCCCATCCTAGGAATCAGTCTGGTAAACCTTTGTTCCACTCCCTCTATGGCAAGTATATCCTTCCTTAGGTAAGGAGACCAAAGCTGTACACAATACTCCAGGTGTGGTCTCACCAGGGCTCTATATAATTGCAGTAAGATGTCTTTACTCTTATACTCAAATCCCCTTGTAATAAAGGCCAACATACCATTTGCTTTCCTAATTGTTTGATGTACCTGCATGTTAACTTTCAGTGATTCGTGTACAAGGACACCCAGGTCCCTCTGAACACCAATGTTTCCCAATCTCTCACCATTTAAAAAATACTCTGCTTTTCTATTTTTCCTACCAAGTGGATAACGTCACATTTCTCCACATTATATTCCATTTGCCATCTTCTTGCCCACTCACTTAGCCTGTCTATACCCCCTTGAAGCCTCTTTGCATCCTTCTCACAACTTACATTCCCACCCAGCTTTGTATCAGCAGCAAACTTGGATATATTACATTTGGTCCCTTCATACAAATCATTGATATAGATTGTGAATAGCTGAGGCCCAAGCACTGATCCTTGCAGTACCCTACTAGTTACAGCCTGCCAACCCGAAAATGACCCATTTATTCCTACTCTCTGTTTTTTGTCCGTTAACCAATCCTCAATCCACGCTAGTATATTACCCCCAAACCCATGAGCCCTAATTTTGTTTAATAACCTCTTGTGTGGCACCTTATCGAATGCCTTCTGAAAATCCAAATACACCATATCCACTGGTTCCCCATTATCTATTCTGCTAGTTACAACCTCAAAAAACTCTAAGATTCAGCAAACACGATTTCCCTTTCATAAATCCGTGTTGATTCTGCCCAATCCTATTATTATTTTCTAAGTGCCCTGTTACCACGTCCTTAATAATAGATTCTAGCATTTTCCCTACTACGGAGGTCAGGCTAACTGGTCTGTAGTTCCCTGTTTTCCCTCTCCTTCTTTAAATAGTTGGGTTACATTTGCTACCTTCAAATCCGTGGGAACCGTTTTAGAATCTATGGAATTTTGGAAATGCATCCACTATCTCTATAGCCACCTCTTTCAAAACCCTAGGATGTAGGCCATCAGGTCCAGGGGATTTATCGACTTTCAGTCCCATTAATTTCTCCAGTACTATTTTTTTACCAATACTAATTTCTTTCAGTTCCTCATTCTCGCTAGACCCTTGGTTCTCCACTATTTCCGGGAAGTTTTTTGCGTCTTCTTCCGTGAAGTCAGACACAGAGGGCTCGATTTTGTCAATGGGGACGTGATGGAGGCGGGACTCCCACTTTTTGGGTTGTAGTCCCGCCTCCATCGACTTGTGGCCAACCCACGCTATTTTCCCTTGATTGACCTTGTTAAGCCCGCCCAGCGGGCTCAGCAGGCCAATTAAGGGACACCTGGTTACTGGTGACGTCAGTGATTGACATTTCATCTGTCAAGAGCTTTTGACAGATGAAAAATCAGCGTTTGACAGCTCTGTGAAGCTGTCAATCACTGACAATCTGTCTTCTAACGTGAGTCCTTCTACTCAGACTCAGTTAGAGAGCTCTCCAGACCAGAAAGCAGAGGCTGCAGCTTTTGACAGTTCAGTGGCCATTCTGCTTTCTGTGCCGGTGAGCTGAGGGACTCCCGAGAACTGAAGGAAGGAAGCCTGCAGGAGAAAGTTAAGGTAAGTAAAACTTATTAAAACACTTTACACTTACCTCACACACCTGCACAATGGACATCTTGACCCCTCCAACCCCTGCAGACCGACGGTCCGCCTCGCTAACTTGGCGTGGTTCAGAGCCATCGGACAGCCCACACTTCAGGGCTAAAAATAGGGATTAGGCAAAAAACTGCCTGTGAACAGGCAGTTAATTGGCACTAATCCCCTTCCCGCCTCGGGGAGGCGGCTCCCAGCACAGGTCGGGTACCCGCCTCCTGGAACATGGGCACGAAGGCGGGTTGGGGGTGGGATGGGTTCCTGCCCCCCAATTCTACAATTTTCCCACCACTCCTGCCTCCAAACCCGCCTCCTTGGGGCTTGGAAAATCGAGCCCAAAGTATTTGTTTAATTTCTCTGCCATTTGCTTATTCTCCTGTCTCAGCCTGTAAGGGATCCACATTTACTTTTGCTAATCTTTTCCTTTTTAATACCTATAGAAGCTTTTACAGTCTGTTTTTATGTCTCTCACTAGTTTACTCTCCTATTCTAATTTCCCTCTCTTTATCAATTTCTTGGTCCTCCTTTGCTGAATTCTAAAATCCTCCCAATCCTCAGGCTTACTACTCTTTTTTTGCAACATTATAAGCCTCTTCCTTTGATCTAATGCTGTCTTTAACTTCTCTCGTTAGCCACGGTTGGACCACTTTTCCTGTGGGGGTTTTTGTGCCTTAAAGGAATGTATATTTGCTGTAAATTCTTTAAATGCTAGCATTGCTTTTCTACCGTCATACCTTTTAATGTAGCTTCCCAATCTACTGTTTAGAGGTGCCATCCTTCAGATAAGGAGTTAAACTGCTTGTTCCAGTGGTTTAGCTGGATGTCACCATTCAAAGCAAAGAAATTCTCCTGATGTACTTTTGCAACCAACAGCATCAAAAAGTGGTAATTCATCTAATTGCTGTTTGTGGGATCTTGTGTACAGTGCTAAAACTTTAAAAGGTGTAAGTGAATGACCTACAAGAATCAGTGACGGAAGTAAAACCCATAATAGGTTTTAAAAGGCATGTGGATGAATATTTAAAGGCATGTGGATGAATATTTAAAGGCATGTGGATGAATATTTAAAGGCATGTGGATGAATATTTAAAAAAGGGAAAATTATAGGTAATTTAGAAACAAAAGTCAGCAAATGTGTAGCTCGCGAGAGCCGGCACAGACAAGATGGGCCAAATTGAATCCTGTGCTGTAAAATTCTATAACTGCAGAAAACATATTATATATTAAAAATGTTGAGCGGTCTCGAGATTGTAAAGTTATTGAACCTGTGGCTACCGCTGTGAACGCAACATTACCAACTCCACCCCTTGATGTGCAAGAGTTCAGCTTCCTCCCCCAAATAAAATTTCAGTCCCCCTTGATCAGTAAGATTCTGATCAACCCCTCCCCCCTGCTGGATGCATCTCCCAACCCACCCACTGGCTGCCAATTCCCCCTCACAGGCCACCCAATTCCTGCTTCATTTAAAATAACAACAGACAATGCTGGAAAAACTCAGCAAGCCAGGCAACATCCGTGGAGAGAAATTAGAGCCGACGTTTCGGGTCTAACCCTTTTTCAAAACTGGAAAGGAAATGAAATGGATCGAAAGGCAGGGCTGGGAGAGAACAAAAGAAGTGAAGAGACATTAAGAGGTATTCAAAACGAGACGAGATGGTGATAGGACTAGTGGAGACAAAATACGGCTCAGATTAGGTGTGAAATGTTCTGGCAGAATGGGAGACAGCTGCCATGTGGGAGAGAGAAAAAACAGGAAAGGGGGGTGGGGAAGGGAAAAACCAAAAGGGTGGATAAAAAATATAAAGTAAAAATGTAATAGGGGCCGAGGTTATGATCTGAAATTGTTGAACTCGATACTGAGTCCGGAAGGCTGTAAAGTGCCTAATCGGAAGATGAGGTGCTGTTCCTCGAGTTTACGTTGAGCTTCCGTGGAACAATGCAAGAGGCCAAGGACGGTGAGGTCCGAGTGGGAAAGGAGCGGAGAATTAAAGTGACAGGCCACTGGGAGCTCGGGGTCCCCCTTACAGACTGAACGGAGTGTTCTGCAAAGCGGTCACCCAATCTGCGTTTGGTCTCCCAAATGTAGAGGAGACCGCATCGTGAGCAGCGAATACAGTATACTAGATTGCAAGAAGTACAAGTAAATCGCTGTTTCACCTGGAAGGGGTGTTTGGGGCCCTGGACAGTGGGAAGGGGGGAGGTAAAAGGGCAGGTGTTACATCTCCTGCTTCATTTCCCCTTTTACAGTAACATACCTCCTCAACTGCATTTCCCACCTGCAGCAACCCCACCCTCCACTGACTGCATTTCTTCTCCCCCACTGTTCCATGCCACAATCCCCCAACCCCTGCTGATCTGAATTCCCTTTCCTTAGCACTCCCTTCCTTGTCCCCTCTCCTCTTTTCCTTTCCCACTCTCTCCTCACTCCCGTCCCACTCTCCTGCCTTCCTTTCTTTCCCTCCCCTACTTCCCATCTTTTCCCCTCCCCACTGCCCCTCCTTTCCCCCCCCACTCCTTTTCCCTGCCTCCCACCCTCCCATTGCCTTCTCCTCCTCCACCCCCACATTGATTCCATTATCCCCCACCCACTAACCCTGCTTTAGCTGAAAAATTCAAATTGGACTACCCATGTGCAATGGAAGATTAGTTATATAATAAATTCCATACATGGGGTGTGCATTTCACTGAAAACATTCATGGTAACCAGTTCCCTATGGACAAGCACATTGTCCTATAGCAACAGTTAGGCCTGTAGGTGGTGCTATGATAGAAGTTTTTAATATCAATGGTGTTGCACCTTCAGCGAGCCTGGTGTCTCACACAGCAGGAGAGATTGTAATGGTAGGGTTTTAAATTGTATTTCTTTCTCTAAAAGGGGAAGGCAAAGTTTAACTTACATCAAACCCTCCTGTCCCCAACTGAAATTTCAGGTTGTGGTGACACAGGAGGTCTGGGCTGCTCTTCCCTGAGGAGATAATTTCCCTACCTTTGTTCTCCCCACGCCCCATCTTTCCCACTCCCCTACCCCCGTCCCTCTTCCTTATACCCTTTCTCTCCAGTCCCTACCACCATCCTCCTCCTCTTCTCTCCTTCCTTCCTAACTCTACCCTCTCTTCTCCCCTGCCTGGGTCCAATTATTCCCCCACCTTCCAACCCTACTTAACCTGAATATTGTACTTGTCTTAACTCCCTATGTGCAATGCCATGAGAGGTCGACTAGTTCATGGAAAAGAATAATAATGTCACTTACTTCTCAATGACATCTTCCTTCTCCTTTGTGGCATCTGCATGACTCCATTCCATCCGTCGTTTCTCCATTTCGACTGTCTCCAAACTCATTTGCAGTTCACGTACGTTGTTCTCCAGCTCCCTAATCTGTTCTGCATGTACTTGCTTTGCAGTAGTAAGCTTCGCATCTCTCTCACGAGCAAAGCGATCCAACTCACAATGTCTAAAGAAATATTAGACCTTTTAATTTGCTTTTAACATAATAAAGCAGTTATTAAAATTGGAAGCTTTTCTTCATTTTGAACAATGTGCCCATCAGTGTTGAAAACATCTCCCATTTTGTCCAGTGATTATAGCAAATTCCTACAGGAAACACACAATTCAAAACTCTCCCATGTTGTTTGAATAATGCATCTGAACATTAAGCACAGAAAGAGACCCCCCCTCTATAAACTTTTGTTTCCCAAATTAGCACCAATTAATGCTGAATATGAAGTTAATTTGTGTTGTAGATTCATACAAAATGGAAATGGTATTGAACTTTTCAAAACAGCTCACTATTCCAGGATGATCCTGGAATGGAATGATAACCCCCAGCTTCTTTTCTCTACTTCTTAAACCCCGCTCCCCCATCTCGTCCACCCTCCCCTCCAACAATAAGTGCGAGCAGCTCATGGGCTCCTTTGTCACTAAGATTGAAACTATCCGATCAGTTGTCTCCCTTTCCCCTAGCACACCGGGTCAAACTTCCTCTAAGGTTCCCTTGTCCTAGCCCTGAACTTTCGTCTTTCTCTAGTTTCTCTCCTATCTCCCCTCATGCCCTCTCCGAGCTCATCTTGTCCATGAGACCCACTTCCCACTCCCTCAACCATATTCCCACTAAACTGGTGACCACCCAACTTCCCTACCTGGCTCCCATGTTAGCTGATATTAGCGGTTCTCTCTCCTCAGGTACTGTCCCCCTCTCCTTCAAATTTGCCGTCATCACCCCTCTCCTCAAAAAAACAACCCTTGACCTCCTCCGTCCTTGCAAACTACCGTCCCATCTCTAACTTCCCTTTCCTCTCCAAAGTCCTTGAACGTGCTGTCGCCGCCCAAATCCGTGCCCATCTTTCCTGGAACTCCATGTTTGAATCCCTCCAAATCAGGTCTCCGCCCCTGCCACAGTACCGAAACCGCTCTGATCAAAGTCACAAACGATCCCTCCTCGTCCTTCTCGACCTGCCTGCAGCCTTTGACACGGTTGACCACACCATCCTCCTCCCAAGCCTCTCCACCATCGTCCAGCTGCGTGGGACTGCACACGCCTGGTTCCACTCTTATCTAATCGTAGTCAGCGAATCACCTGTATTGGCTTCTCTTCCCGCTCCCATGCCATTACCTCTAGTGTCCCCCAAGTATCTAACCTTGGCTCCCTCCCATTTCTCATCTACATATTGCCCCTCGGCGACATCATCTGAAAACGCAGCATCAGTTTCCACATGTACACTGAAAACACCCAACTCTGCCTTGCCACCACCTCTCTCGACCCCTCCACTGTCTCTAAATTGTCACACTGCTTGTCCGACATCCAGCATTGGATGAGCAGAAATTTTCTCCAATTAAATATTGGGGTGACCGAAGCCATTGGGGGGGGATTTTAACTCAGGTGTGGGATGGTGTTGTGTTATCCGAATTTCGTGTTTCCCACACAAATCTAAATGGATGTGGGAGATTGATGCAATTTTAACTTAATTGGCCAATTGATTTCCAATGTGTGGGAAGCCTTTGCAAATGGGTTTTTCATGACTGAAAGTCCCCTCCGATGACATCATCATTGCTGCTGCATTTAAGGTCCACAGCAAGCCTTGCTTCTTCTGCAGACTGCCAAGCTTCTTGACTGTGCAGTGTGAGGGAGCTGCAGCAAATATGACAAGCGGGAGGGCCAAATCAGCTCCTCGCTTTGACGAGGTGGCACTGCAGGCGTTAGTGGATGGGGCTAGGGCCAACAGGGAGGTGCTCTTCCCTTCATCAGGGAGGAAGAGGCCTCCCACTCAGATCGAGGCAGTGTGGATGCAGGTGGCTGAGGAGGTCAACTCCTTGGGAGTCACCCGCAGAACCTGGATACAGTGCAGGAAAAGATTTCATGACCTTCAGCACACTGGAAAAGTGAGTATGAATTTCCCATCACCCTCAATCTGATCCCCATTGCCTTTCCTCACCAGCACTCAGCTTTAGCAATCTCTTCCTCCACATCCCACTTGACACTGACATCCATGCACCCTTACCCATTCCCTCTCTCTCTATGCTCACATTCACATAACTATTCCACCATGCAGCCCTCACACTCCCTATCACTCTGATGCTTTGGACACAACTGACAACACACAGGGAGGGCCCTTGGTCTTGCAACCTCACTCCATCTTTGTCTCCTTCTAAGTATCTATGCTATGCAATCTCTATACTCACTCCTTCATTCTCACTCAACCTCCATTTGTCTCCCTCATTGCAGGAAAAGAGAGCTCACAACAAAAGAGAGCGAGCCAGGACAGGAGGAGGGACAGCCTCAATAGCCCACCTGACCCCCTGGGAGGAGGCCGTCCTGGAAATTATGGGAATAGAGGATGATTCGCGCGTGGGGGACGGACAGATGGGTGTAACACAGCAAGCTGGTGACAGAAAAGTTTCCGATCTCTCTCTTTGACATTGCATGAGTCGCTGATAATGATTGTGAAGCTGTAACAGATGGACTTATGAGCATCTGCAAAAAGCTATGTGCATGTAGCCTTTGCATCACATCTCTGACTCTTTCCTTTACAAGCATCCGTCACAAGCATCCGTCCCCCCTAGCCAGGAAGAAGAGGCTAAGCAGCCAGACTCCTCAGAGGAAGCTGCAACCTCAGAGCGCAGCGTCAGCAGAATTCAGCACACCCAGCACCAGCGCAGACACTCACGCCTCGGTGGGACTTTCGGGACATAGAGTAGTGTTGTCACCTGGTGTATCACAGCTCATAAGTGAGCATCAGCAGATTGTGGAGACAGGGACAGCAGTGGAGAGTCCTAGTTGGAGGGCGCAGGACTCTACTAGCTCGGCTCAGCAGCATGTCAACCCTCTGCCTCTGGGTCCATCCATAAGATCAGAGGTGATGGAACTCCAGGCACAGATGCAGGAGTCTCTGGCAGGTTTTGTCTCTAGGGTCACTGCGAGTGTGGAGCGAATGGAGGAGTCCATAGTGATCATGAGAAGAGCCTTTGTGGAGTCATTGGCACATGAACGCATCACCACGGAAAGGATGGCTACCTCCGTGGAAAGGATTGCTACCTCCATGGTAAGGCTGGCTACCGTAGAGGAGAGGATGGCTACAGTACAGGAGAGGATGGCTACGGTAGAGGAGAGGATGGCTACGGCCATGGAGGAGCTTAGTCACCAGGGTATGGAAAACATGGTCATTGTTCAGAATAAAATGACATCTCTTGAGGAGCGATGGGCATCTATTGAACAGAGAAACCAGACCTTCATGGAAGTTCTTCTGAGTAGGACTGCCATTGCAGATACAGGTCCCCATGGCCCCCCTGATGTGTAGCAAGGTGCTCTCCAGCCACTTGCAGGCACTGAGGGGGACCTGACCCATGAGAGGGAAGTTATTGAACATAAAAATTCTGATGGCAAATGTTGCAGTTGTGGCGTCTGTCATTTCGCTATTGGGACTTCCACATTGAGGCCTTAGGAATACTTGCAACTGTCGGTATGGTGGTCAGAGTGCTAGGAATCCTCTGGTTCTTGGCCATTGTCAAAGCTCTGGTAAGAAGCAGCGAGTCAAAAGTGTTTGATTGACTAGGCTAAGCAATCTGGCCAGGATGAGTGCGTTCCTTGCATCCCGGGCAGCAATGTTCTCGCATAATGCTGCTGCTGGTTGATGGGCCTCTGCAGGATGTTCGTTTTCGCACTCCTCCTCATCTGAGGAGGATATGTGAGGAGCCACTTGGTCCTCAGGAATCTGCAAGCCACGACGCTGTGCCATGTTGTGAAGTGCACAGCAAACCACGACGATTCTGGAGACCCTGGCTGCTGAGTACTGCAGGGCTCCACCTGATCTATCCAGGCATCTGAAGCACATCTTCAGCAAACCGATGGTTTGCTCAATAATGGATCTGGTGGAAATGTGGCTGGAGTTGTAGCGCTCCTCAGCTTTGTTGGCTGGCCTCCTCAACGGCGTCATTAGCCACGTTCTCAGGGGATAGCCCTTGTCTCCAAGTAGCCATCCGTTAAGTTGGTCTGGCGGACTAAATAGCGGAGGCACACTAGACTGGCGCAATATGAAGGAGTCATGGCAACTGCCAGGGTACATGGCACAAACATGCAAAATTTCCTTTTTGTGGTCACACACCAACTGAACGTTGAGGGAGTGGAAGCCCTTGTGGTTGACAAAAATACCTGGATTGCGATGGGGTGCCCTAAGGGCCACATGTGTGCAGTCAACGACGCCCTGCACCCTTGGAAAGCCTGCCAGATTAGCTAATCCAACCGCTCGCGCCGTGACACTTGCTCAATCCTTGGTGAAATGGATGTGATTGTGCACGAGGGCAAAGAGGGCATCGGTTACCTGCGTGATGCAAGTGTGTGCGGCCGCCTAGGAGATGCCGCGGATGTCTGCTGCTGATCCCTGGAATGAACCTGAGGCAAAAAAGTTGATTGCGGTGGTGACTTTGATGGCCACTGGTAATGCTTGTCCACCTGGTTCTCTGGGCAGCAGGTCTTGCTGTAGCATTGCGCAGATGTCAGTCACTACCTCTCGCGAAAGTCGGAGCCGCCTTTGGCACTTCTGCTCAGACATGTTGAGGTAGCTGACCCTGCGTCTGTAGACCCTGTTTGGGGGGTATCTCCTGCGCCGACGGGCTTCCAGGCGCTGGCCCCTTCTGGCCTGTGCAGCTTCAGGTGGGTGAGCAGCAGCCTGGCGCTCCTGCTGCTGCTGCTGCTGTTGTTCCTGGTTCTGCTGCTGCCGTGGCTGGTGCTCGAGCTCCTCTAATGCCCAGATGGGAAGGAAATAAATGGCTCCCATGCTTCTGGTTTATGCCTCCGTTGAGGAAGCGCTGAGTGAAGGTGGCGAGAGGGGTTTCCCGGGAGGTCACACTGGAGATGGGTGTGAGGCTCCAACCTTCCACAGGTGTGGTAAAGCCGTCTAAAAGTTGCCCCAGACCTGAGACCACTAAGTCCTGCCACCTGCAAATCATGGCTGATCAAATCTCCTCTTTAATGGTTGACCTGCAGTTGATAGTCAGCAATCCAATAGTGCTCCCGCCAGGTTTCACATTCGTGTTTCCCACCAGGAGTGTTTCTCGTGGGAAAAGGGTTAAATTTGCAAGGGCCTTTCAAAATAGGATTATAGAGGCCATTTAGTGTTGTTAAGGGCCTTAACAACCAGTCCCGCCTGTTGGATGTGGGACGGAGTCGGGACCATCAGACACGACTGAGTTAAAATTGCTCATAGTCGGGAACCAGGCAGGGGGGTCCCGCCCGCCAGTTTTTGCAATTTTTAACCCCCCGCACGCCTCCAAGCCCGCCTCCACGGCTCAATGAAAATCGAGGCCATTGTCTTCGGTCCCCGCCACAATCTCCGTTTCCTAGTCACCGATGCAATTCCTCTCTGCTGCCCACGTCCTAACTCACACCAAGTCCCGTTCACCTGTCACCCTTGTGCTCGCTGACCTACATTGGCTCCCGGTTAAGCAATGCCTCGATTTTAAAATTCTCATCCTTGTTTTCAAATCCCTCCATGGCCTTGCCCCTCCCTATCTCTGTAATCTCCTCCAGCCCCATATCCCTACAAGATGTCAGCACTCCTCCAATTCTGAGCTCTTGCGCATCCCCGATTTTAATCGCTCCACCATTGGTAGCCGTGCCTTCAGCTGCCTAGGTCCTAAACTCTGGAATTCCCTCTACTCTGCCTCTCTACTTCTCTCTCCTCCTTTAAGACGCTCCTTAAAACCTACCTCTTTAGCCAAGCCAGTCCTTATGTGGCTCGCTGTCAAATTTTGTTTGATAAGGCTTCTATGAAGCACCCTGGAATGTTAAAGGTGCTATATAAATGAAAGTTGTTATTGTTCTTGTTTAATATGTTATGGGAAATGATACAGCAGAAGTTTAAAAACAATTTGGGAACACTATCCTGCTCAGTCACACATGTCCTGCAAAATAATTGATTTTACATTGACCTAGATTGCCTGAGTGTTATCTGTTTTCTCTACTGAAAGACTGGAGAATGTACATGAGGACATGTACAAAACACATGTGTATGAAGCTAACTCAAGGGTTCTCCAGCAGGAAATTACCAGAACCCCTGGAAAAACTATGTAAATGGCTAAAAAGTGCTGTGTGTGTAGTTACTCCAGGGTTTTCGCCTCTTTTTCACTGAAGTTACAATGGAAGATCCTCATGGAAATTCTCCCCCCAAGATATCTAATTCGTATGACAAGGGGGGCATATTGTTGCACCCCCACAAGATCATGAGCCTCAAGGGGGATGAACGTGGACCCCAGAGGGGAGTGACCCCGAGCCTCAGGATCAGTGGTTGGTGTCGGGGATTGCTGGGGTCAGGCTGGGAGCGGTGATGGGGATGGGGGGGTGGGTCCTGGAGCTGCACGCGGATCCTTTAATGTGGGGCCGGAAGGAGCACTTCTGCTCCTCCCGGCTCCACATTCAGGTAGGTTACTTACTTGTGATGGCGCTGGGTGCATCAACAACAATAACAAAAACAATTTGTATTTATATAGCGCCTTTAACATAGTAAAACATCCCAAGGCGCTTCACAGGAGAGTTATAAAATAAATTGACGCTGAGCCACATAGGAGATATTAAGGCGGATGTCAAAGAGGTAGGCTTTAAGGAGGAAAGAGAGGTAGAGAGGCGGAGAGGTTTAGGGAGGAAATCAGGGGAAATCAATCTTGGAGCGGGGACCATAAGCATGCGTTAGGCCCCTTATTTGCATATGTGGAGAGCCTGACGCCTGCCTCAGGCATGGGTAAAGGACAGCTCGTTTGTCCTTGCCCAACATGGAGAGCAGCGCACTTCTGCCCATTATGTTGGGGGTCTTAGGTGTCCAAGCAGTGCCCGAAGAACAGGTGGTGCACGATGCAATTTCTAGGCCAAGGTATCCATTTACAGGAGTTACCAATGCCACTGAACCCAAAAGAAAGCAGACCTGAAATTTATAACATAAATGTCCTTGTGTACCCCACACCATTCCAATATATCCACTCTTCTGAAAGAATTGAGTGAAAGGCTCCATAGAGGAGCCCTGAAACTATGACTACTGCAGTGACAAATGAACAAACATTTCTGAAGAATTAACTGTCACTTCCCTGGGGTAAGTATTGCAATTCTTAGTATATGTCCCTATATTATAGATTTGCCTGAATAAATATTGGTCTTAGACATTTTAAATATTAACATTTTTGTCAGGGACAACACAATGTCTCTGTAGCTTCGTCCTGCTACTGCAATGGCACGTGCACTATAAATCTCACTGACAGAGATACAGGACTATTCAGACTATTCATAAATAAATGTTATCATTAAGTTTAAAAGTAGGAGGGTGTCTGGGTTCAAAGCAGGACAGTGCCTGCGAAGAATGCATCTGATCTCTGCCGAAGGAGGAAAAAAATGTGCATCTAGAGGACTATTAATAAGTCAGGTTGCAGAGATGTTTGGTGAAATAGGAAAGATGCAAGTTAGTTTAACATTTTCTTAAGTTTGGGGTTTTTGGCTGCACTCCAATGGAATAGGTTGCTTAGTCAATAATTGTAGACAAGACTGCAAGATTGATTCACTCCCTAAAAGGTATTACATTTTGTTAAGAACATAGTATTTTGTACCTTTAAACAGGCAAGGAATTGTAGTTCTTTTTTCAAAGCTTTGTTTACTTAATGTAACCGAGACCACTAATTATTGACTGTGAATAGAGAATTTGAAGTCTGGAATATATGGTCATGTATGCGCCTCTTGTACTTTTCTTAATTAGGCTCAATAGGCTTCCACATACTTCCAGCAATAGCTACACTGAATCAATGTGTCAGCTGCTAACATTGGAAAATAAAATTATATTTTTGAATGCCCCAGAGGACAAGCAACAAAAATTGAATCAGAGGTTATCAAGGCAAACTAAATAAACTTACTGGAACCATCTGTGATGGTAATAGAGTTTTTATCCTATGAGACATATTATATAAATCAATTTAAGTTTGTGACACCGTCAAAGTAGAGTCCAAGTGCCTCCTTGCAACATTGCAATGGAAAACAGCAGACAATGGGCTAGGATATGCTGTTCCCACATTCCTGATAGATCGGGAGCACATATGGGAAATTCCACAACTCAGGCTGTGATTTTTTGATTGTATAGTGCAGAATATCTTGATATGCACTCCTGGCATCTGCCAGGAGCACTGAAACAGAAAATCCTAGCAGTGTGTCTGTGGGAAAGAAGCAAATGCCTATCTTCAGAGACCAATCAGCTAAAAGTTACCTTGATTGTTAGAACAGTTTATTTGAAATGTTAATACATGTGGCTGAGAGACAGAGTTGTGATTTCCAATTGTGATCAGGTATGAAGGCTAATCTGAAGAGAAATCATGGGTTTTCAAGCCATTACAGTACTACCTCTCCTGCTCAGTGTTTGTTTATTGCAACGTAACTGTAACATGAATAAAAATGACCTAAAAATGCAGGTAAAAAGCAGAATAGTGCAGATGTTGGAATTCTGAAACTACCACCTTTGATAATATTTTCAACATGCTTCTCCAGATCACTGCATGATATTAAAATCTGATCAAAATGAACTTTCCAAAAAAGTGTTTAGCAAATGGTGTATAACTTATTTAGGAAAGCAATACCTTGCAACGAAGACCAGATCAGAGTGAAAGAAGGACTTGTAGTTAAAAGCCCAGACAGTAGATAAACATATCTCAGAAATGTCCACAAGAGCTTTGCATACAATTACATTGACTGTTGCTAGATAGATAAACCTCGCCCTCGTTTTATGTACAACAACATCCCACTAACAGCAATGAGATCAATGACAAGCTAATCTGTTGTTGGCGATATTAGTTGAGGGGTGAATGTTGGTCAGGACATTATGAGAACAAGTGATCTTTTTTAAAGTCGACTTGATGGAGCCACAATCTAACATTCCATCTGAAAAATGGCACCTCCCACAATGCAACACTCAGTCTGCATGTCAGCTTAGAATATGTGCTCAAAGTGCTGCTTGAATTTATGACCTTCTGACTCAGAGGTGACAGTGCTACCAGCTGTGCCAGCTGCCATTTTGATCATTTTGGAAAAGCTTCAAGCCAGTGCAGAGTTAAGTTCAGAACAATTAGCAAGGTTGAAAGGTAGGTAAAAAAGAAAAGACTTGCATTTATATAGTGCCTTTCACGACCAACGGATGTCCCAAAGCACTTTACAGCCAATGATGAAGTACTTTTTGAAGTGTAGTCACTGTTGTAATGTCAGAAACACGGTAGCCAATTTGTGCTCAGCAAGCTCCCACAAACAGCAACGTGATAATGACCAGATAATCTGTATTTGTTATGTTGATTGAAGGATAAATATTGGCCAGGACACCGGGGATAACTTCCCTGCTCGTCTTCAAAATAGTGCCATGGGATCTTTTACGTCCACCTGAGAGAGTAGATGGGGCCTCGGTTTAACGTCTCTTCCGAAAGACAGCACTCCCTCAGTACTGCACTAGAGTGTCAGCCTAGATTTTTGTGCTCAAGTGGGACTTGAACCCACAATCTTCTGACTCAGAGGCGAGGGTGTTACCAACTGAGCCACTGGCTGACACACTGGTAACTGAATGACAACACTGGTGCATGTGTCAGTTGTGAGATCAGACAAGTAACTATTCATATTGCTACTACACTATAATTTTACATAATTTAAAAAAAAATTGCTGCTTCCTTCCCCCATTTTAAACTTAATTACCATTTCCTGGCCAAAGGAGAGAGCAGACAACTTGCTTCCACAGCCTCTGTTAATAGCACTAACGAGCAAACTGCAAAAATACACAGTAGTAAGACATGATCATTTACTTATTCATTCTCTTCTGCCTCCCAACTCTCTTGGAAGGCAGAGAGCTCAGATTTTCGCCTCCCTTTGGCAATATGACATGTGATCTTTTTTAAAGTTGGCCTGATGGAGCCACAATCTAACATTCCATCTGAAAATTGGCATCTCCCACAATGTGAATTAAATTACTGACTTCACATTCTACCATTCTGTAATGCAGCTCACTCAGAGCATCAAAACACCACACCATCAGAGTCCAGGTCCTTTCACGACCTCAGGACATCCCAAAGTACTTTACAGACAATGAAGTACTTTTGAAGTGCAGTCTCTGTTGTAATGTAGGGAAACACGGTAGCCAAACTGTGCACAGGTAAATGACCAGATAATTTTGTTTAGCAACGTTCGTTGAAAGATAAATGATGGCCAGGATACCAGGATAAGTGCCATAATATCTTTATTGTCCACCCTAGAGGGGTCTCATTTTAATATCTCAACTTAAGATGGCACCTCTGTGGTAAACCACTGTTTGTATTCCACTGTGTACATGCCTGGACATGCCTCGGCTGACTCCTCCTACAAGTCCTAGTATAAAGGTGACTGCTCCCCAGCCCTTTGTATTCTGGACCGGTCGACCACTCGAGGCAGACCTTCATTCTTTTGTTAATAAAAGCCTTTAGTTACTCTTTTAACTCTCAGTCTTTTATGAGTAATTGATAGCGCATCAACCTCCAACAGTGCAGCACTCCCTCAGTACTGCACTGAAGTATTAACCTAGATAATGTGTTCAAGTCTCCATGACCTTCTGACTCAAGAGGCATGGATTTGGCTTTTATTTTCTTGTTAATTTTGTTCATGTTGGTAATATAAATAACATATTGTGGTGGAGCCACTAAATGACTCTGGGCAACTGTATATAATTCCCTTTAACGATGTTCTAACACCAGCCTAAGCCTGTACCATTGTGTTAGACATTACTGTGTTTTGTATATAGTGTTTGTATGTACGGGGCGTGGCCCCTTTAAGAGCGCGGGAAAACGCAGACAAACATGATGACATCACATCGCAAACCACGTGACTGCCCGGGGAGTCCTCGCTCTGAGGGACATTGTTGCGGATCAGACCAAATATCTCTATGTGGTCTCCGCACTCGACAGCTCTACCGCCTCGCGGATCGTCAGCCTCCTCGAGAACCCTCCAACGGAGCGCAAGTATGAAACCCTCAAGGCGCGGTTGCTGCAAGTTTTCGGGCTCACTAAATCGGAGTGCGCCCGTCGATTGCTCGCTATGCCCGGGCTCGGGGACTCCAAGCCTTCGGAGTTGATCAGCCAAATGCTCACACTCCTGGGCTCAGAACCGGAATGCTTCCTATTCCGTGAACTATTCCTCAGCCAGCTGCCTGAGCAAGTGCAAGCTGCCCTGGCCAGATCCGAGGTGGAAGACTGCGCGGCACTCGCGGACAAAATTTTCGCGGTAATGCAGCAGTACTGCACCGCCACGAGGCGCCCATCCCCCACAGACGCTGCCCCAGCTCGTCAGCCTGCTGGGCTGTGTTTCTACCACGCGCAGTTCGGCGCGAAGGCGCAACGTTGCCACCCTCCCTGCAGCTTTCCCCACAAAAAAAACAACTGCGACTACTGAGGAACGGGCCTAACGGGCGCCCCACGGCCGCCATGGCGATCGGCAACGTGGGCAAGTTGTTTTTCATCACCGATATGCTCTCTGGTCATCGTTTTCTGTGCGACACCGGAGCACAGTGCAGCATTTTACCCTTGTCCGCCCTCGATGTGCAGGCAGGGAATCACGGCCTCGCTCTTGAAGTGGCCAATGGCGGAGTAATTCGGACCTTCGGCAGATGGCGAGTGGAGGTGTGCTTCGGGGGGCAACGTTTTCACTGGGAGTTTGTGACGGCCAAGGTTTCTCAACCCATTCTCGGCGCGGATTTCCTGTGCGCCAACAGCCTCCTAGTCGACGTGAAGAACCGGCGGTTGATCAACGTGGCAACTTTCAATTCTATCCCTTGTTACCGCAGTAACACTACGTCGCGCACCATTGCCTGTGCTTTCCCGACTCCTGACGAGTTTGCTCATCTGCTCGCCGAATTTCCCGACCTCACAAGACCCACGTTCTCCTCCACAGCCACGAAACATGGTGTGGAACACCACATCACCACCAACGGCCCCCCGGTCTATGCGCAGGCCCGGCACCTGGAACCTGGCAAGCTGGCGGTCGCAAAGGCGGAGTTCGCGACCATGGAACGGTTAGGGATTATTCGCCGGTCGAATAGTCCCTGGTCTTCACCCCTCCATATCGTCCCGAAGCCTAGCGGCGGAAGGCGACCATGCGGCGACTATCGACGCCACCACTCCTGATCTGTACCCGATCCCCCACATCCAGGATTTCTCTGCCCATTTGGCAGGGAGCACCGTCTTCTCGAAAGTCAACCTCGTATGGGGCTACCACCAGGTCCCAGTGCACCCACAGGACGTCCAGAAGACTGCAGTCATCACCCCATTCAGCCTCTTCGAGTTTCTGCGAATGCCATTTGGGTTAAAGAACGCCGCCCAGACTTTCCAATGCCTGATGGACTCCGTGCTGCGGGACTTCAAATTCCTCTTCGTCTACCTGGACAATATCCTAATTGCCAGTCCCACTAAAGAAGAACATATCTGTCACCTTCGCACCCTTTTTCGACGCCTCAGCCAACATGGCCTGATTATCAACCCGGCCAAGTGTCAGTTTGGCCTGTGCCAAATTGATTTCCTGGGACATCGCATCGCCGCAGAGGGAGCGGTTCCTTTACAAGCGAAGGTAGAGGCGGTGATATCCTTCCCACGCCCGTAAAGCATTAAGGCCCTGCAGGAATTCCTAGGCATGATAAACTTTTACCACCGTTTCGTGCCTAAGGCAGCACTACTCATGCAGCCCCTGTACGAGGCCCTCAAGGGCAAGACTGGCAAGAACCCGGTAGACTGGACGGACGACATGGCCCGAGCGCTCGATGACACCAAAAGCGCATTAGCCAACGCAACCATGCTGGCGCACCCGCTGCCAGGAGCCACCATCGCCCTCACCACCGACGCATCAGACTACGCCATCGGCGCCGTGCAAGAGCAGTGGGTGAACGGGACGTGGCAGCCGTTGGCATTCTTCAGCCGTCAACTACAGCGGAACGAGAGAGCGTATAGCACGTTTGACCGGGAGTTGCTCGCCCTTTTTCTGGCCATCCGCCAGTTTCGCTTCCTCCTGGAAGGACGTCCTATCACCGCCTTTGTGGACCATAAGCCACTAACTTTTGCCATGGCCAAGACCGCCGAACCGTGGTCATCCCGACAGCAACATCAACTGACCTACATATCCGAATTCACCACGGATATACAGCACGTGGCCGGTAAGGACAACCTGGTGGCAGACTGCCTCTCCCGCGCAACCGTCAATACGGTTCATTTGGGCATCGATTATGCCCTTATGGCAGCGGACCAAGCCTCAGACCCAGAAGTCCAAGCCTGCAGAACGACCGTCACTGGCCTCCGGTTGGCCGACGTCAAGTTCCATTCGGCAGGTACCACGCTGTTGTGTGACGTCTCCGTACAGGACCCTCGCCCGGTCGTGCCGGTTGTCTGGCGCCATAAAGTGTTCGACGCCATACATGGGTTGTCACACCCAGGAATGAAGGCCTCTCAGAAGCTGATGTCAGCGAAATTCGTATGGCATGGCATGCACAAGGATGTCCGCGACTGGGTCAACACCTGCGTGGTCTGCCAAAAGGCCAAAGTACAGCGCCACGTCAAAGCTCCGTTGGCCACCTTCACAGTTCCGGAGCGATGTTTTGACCATGTCAATGTGGACCTGGTAGGACCACTCCCACCCTCCCATGGTTTTTCACACATCCTGACCATGGTTGACCGCACCACCAGATGGCCGGAGGCGGTTCCCCTGTCATCCACTACTTCGGTGGACGTGGCCAGGGCGTTCATTTCCACCTGGGTCGCCCGGTTCGGAGTGCCCGCAGATATTTCTTCCGAAGAGGACTGCAGTTTTCCTCCGAACTCTGGAATGCAGTGGCCCAAGGACTCGGTGTCAAATTACATCGCACCACAGCCTACCACCCACAGGCGAATGGCCTCTGTGAACGTTTCCACCGATCACTGAAAGCCGCCCTGAGGGCCAGCCTCCAGGACACTGGATGGGCAGGCAAGCTACCGTGGGTCCTGTTGGGCCTTCGCACGGCCCCCAAAGAAGACCTTCGCTCTTCATCAGCGGAGTTGTTGTACGGTCAGCCGCTGCGAGCCCCGGGGGATTTCCTGCCAGCTTCGACGAAGCCATGGTCCGCGTCTGACCAGCTTAGTGGTCACCAGGAGGCGGCCAGATGCTTCGCACCGGTGCCCACTTCGCACCACGGGCTGCAGAGTTCGCACATTCCCCCGGAGCTTCACAAGGCTGAGTACGTCTTTATTCGCCATGATGCTCATAGGGATCCACTCAAGGCCCCATATACTGGTCCCTTCCGCGTGTTGGAGGCAGGGGACAAAACCTTCACGGTACTGTAGATGTCGGTGGTAAACCGGACCACATTTCGGTCGATTGCTTAAAGCCAGCACATCTGGACCTCGACCGCCCCGTCGAGACAGCACAACCTCCGAGACGAGGTCGGCCACCCATCGCCATTACAGCAGACCAAGTGCAACCGCCCGCCAGACCGTCAGCTGCCCAACAGCCTCCGCCTCAGGAGTACAGGAGTTGTTCTGACAGGCTCATCAGACCCCCTCACCGTTTGACTTTGTCCGTTAAAGCGAATTCTGGGGGGGCGCATGTGGCGGAGCCACTAAATGACTCTGGGCAACTGTATATAATTCCCTTTAATGATGTTCTAACACCAGCCTAAGCTGGTACCATTGTGTTAGACATTACTGTGTTTTGTATATAGTGTTTGTATGTACGGGGCGTGGCCCCTTTAAGAGCGCGGGAAAACGCAGGCAAACGCGATGACGTCACGTCGCAAACCACGTAACTGTCCGGGGAGTCCTCGTGGAATCTCCATCTTGTTAAGACCTGTTTTCGTGGTTCTCCTGTATCGATCTCAACAAACTGTTTGAACTTGTTTAGTCTTACATTAAAGACCTGTTTGATTGATCTCCTGAGTCGACCTCAGTTATTGGTTAGGAATTCGTCAATTCCTACAATATGACAGTTCTTAGTGATCTTTAATGTTTTCTCCCCTTACCTCTTCTGCTGAAGGTGCTAACTTCCTTGCTGCAATATGGTTCCACAGGTGCTGGTCACCTCTGGTACCTCACTGAACATCCATGTATGAGCACTTCCAGCATGGATGCTGGATAGCAATCAACAGCGAAACCCTGACTGACCTTCCCCTCCTTAGCTCGAGGGGACTGAAGCCAACTGTGTTTATTGTTATTGCTACTCCAGCTGAGACGAACTAACTGAGCACAAGACTGACTGAACCTAGAGCCTTTCTGGTTTGTATGGTTGAGCTACTCACTAGATAAGCTCACTGAATCCCAGGGAGCCCACCAATTCTTTGCTCAACACACAACGTATTTGAAGAGTTTGGGTAGGACAGCTAACGACTACAGCATTTATCCAACTGTCATATGTGGTATATTTATCTCTTGTGATTTCAGTTTTTGTGAAAAATAGTTTTACTATCACAAAATCAATTTTTTAAAATAAAACTACTGTCTTATTAAACACATTTTTTAATAAAAGTATTGTCCTATTTTGATAAAATGCTTACTGCATAGTCTTGAAATGATAAAGACAGCACCATAATCTGTGTCAAATCTGTAAGCTACTAAACTAATTACTGCTTGCATAATACTATATTAAAGTGGATTACTGAGAACCTGACCTAGTTTTTTTTTTAAGGCCTCAAAAACAAGGTTATCATTGCAGTCACACAATCTGAATCCAGTTCAAAAGTAGTGGATTTATTTTTCTTTTTTTCTCCATTCCATTTTTTCTCATTCCATTCAAACTCCTGGAAAGCAGGGTCAGCTGATAACTTGAGTTACAATCCTGTCGATGACTTCATAGAAACATAGAAGCTAGGAGCAGCAGTAGGCCATTCAGCCCCTCGAGCCTACTCCGCCAATGAGATCATGGCTGATCATCCAAACTCAGTACCCTGCCCTGCCTTCTCCCCATATCCCTTGATCCCTTTAGCCTCAAGAAATATATCTAACTCCTTCTTGAATATATTTAATGAATTGGCCTCAACTGCCTTCTGTGGTAGAGAATTCCACAGGTTCACCACTCTCTGGGTGAAGAAATTCCTACTCATCTCTGTCCTAAATGGCTTATCCCTTATCCTTAGACTGTGACCCCTGGTTCTGGACTCCCCGCCATCGGGAACATCCTTCCTGCATCTAGTCTGTCTAGTCCTGTTAGAATTTTATAAGTTTCAATGAGATCCCCTCTCATTCTTCTAAACTCCAGTGAGTATAAGCCCAATTGACCCAATCTCTCCTCATACGTCATTCCTGCCATCCCAGGTATCAGTCTGGTGAATCTTCGCTGCACTCCCTCCATGGCAAGAACATCCTTCCTCAGATAAGGCGACCAAAACTGCACACAATACTCAAGGTACGGTCTCACCAGGGCCCTGTACAACTGCAGCAAGACATCCTTGTTCCTGTACTCAAACCCTCTCACTACGAAGGCCAACATACCATTTGCCTTCTTAAATCGCCTGCTGCACCTGCATGCTTACCTTCAGCGACTGGTGCACAAGGACACCCAGGTCTCGTTGCACTTCCCCTTCTCCCAATCTATTGCCGTTCAGATAATAATCTGCCTTCCTGTTTTTGCCACCAATGTGGATAACCTCACATTTATCCACATTATACTGCATCTGCCATGCATCTGCCCAATCACCCAACCTGTCCAAATCATACTGAAGTTTCTTGGCATCCTCCTCACAGCACACATGCCCACCCAGCTTTGTGTCGTCTGCAAACTTGGAGATATTACATCTAGTTCCCTCGTCTAGATCATTAATATATATTGTGAATAGCTGGGGTCCTAGCACCGATCCCTGCGGTACCCCACTAGTCACTGCCTGCCACTCGGGAAAAAGACCCATTTATTCCAACTCTTTGCTTCCTGTCTGCCAACCAGTTCTCTATCCAAGTCAGTACCTTGCCCCCAATCCCATGTGCCTTAACTTTACACGCTAATCTCTTATGCGGGACCTTATCGAAAGCCTTCTGAATGTCCAAATGTATCACATCCACTGGTTCTCCCTCATCTATTCTACCAGTTACATCCTCAAAAAATTCCAGTAGATTAGTCAAGCATGATTTACCTTTTGTAAATCCATGTTGACTTTGTCCGATCCTGTCACTTTTTTCCAAGTGCTCTGTTATTACATCTTTTATAATGGACTCTAGCATTTTCCCCACTACCAACGTCAGGCTTACAGGTCTATAATTCCCAGTTTTCTCTCTACCACCTTTTTTGAACAGTGGGGTAACATTAGGTACCCTCCAAACCATGGGAACTGTTCCAGAATCTATAGAATTTTGGAAGATGACCAGCAATGCATCTACTATTTCTAGGGCCACTTCCTTAAGTACCCTAGGATGTAGATTATCAGGCCCATGGTATTTATCGGCCTTCAATCCTGTCAATTTCTCTAACACCATTTCCCTACAAATACTGATTTCATTCAGTTCCCCCATCTCATTAGACCCTATGTTCCCCGACATCTCTGGGAGGTTATTTGTGTCCTCCTTTGTGAAGACAGAACCAAAGTATGTATTTAATTGGTCCGCCATTTCTTTGTTCCCCATTATAAATTCCCCTGATTCTAACTGCAAGGGACCTACGCTTGACTTCACCAATCTTTTTCTCTTCACATATATCTATAAAAGCTTTTACAGTCAGTTTTTATGTTCCTTGCAAGCTTACTCTCATACTCTATTTTCCCCCTCTTAATTAATCCCTTTGTCCTCCTTTGCTGAATCCTAAACTGCTCCCAATCCTCAGGTTTACTGCTTTTTCTGGCCAATTTATATGTCCTCTCCTTGGATCTTATGCTATCCCTAATTTCCCTTGTTAGCCACGGTTGAGTCACCTTTTTCGTTTTATTTTTATGCCAAACAGGGATGAACAAATTCTGTAGTTTATCCATTCGGTCTTTGAATGTTTGCCATTGCCTATCCACCGTCAACCCTTTGAGTAACATTCCCCAATCAATCCTACCCAACTTGCACCTCATACCATCGTAGTTTCCTTTATTTAAATTCAGGTCCCTAGTCTCTGAGTCAACTACTTCACTCTCCATCTTAATGAAGAATTCTATCATATTATGATCACTCCACCCCAAGGGGCCTCGCACAACAAGATTGCTAATTAATCCTTTCTCATTACATAATACCCAGTCTAAGATGGCCGGATCTCTAGTTGGTTCCTCGACATATTGGTCCAGGAAACCATCCTGTATACACTCCAGGAATTCCTCCTCCACAGTATTGTTACTAATTTGGTTAGCCCAATCTTTATGTAGATTAAAGTCACCCATGATAACTGCTGTGCCCTTATTGCACACGTCTCTAATTTCCCGTTTAATGCCATCCCCAACCTCCGCATTACAGTTTGGGGGTCTGTATACCCACTAATGTTTTCTGCCCCTTGGTATTTCTCAGTTCTACCCATACAGATTCCACATCATCAGAGCTAATATCCTTCCTTACAATTGTGTTAATCCCCTCTTTAACCAACAATGCTACCCCACCTCCTTTTCCTTTTTGCCTGTCTTTCCTGAATATTGAATACCCCTGGATGTTGAGTTGCCAGCCTTGGTCACCCTGGAGCCATGTTTCCGTAATCCCAGTCATATCACATACGTTTACCTCTATTTGCGCAGCTAATTCATCCACCTTATTACGAATGCTCCTCACATTAAGACACAAAGCCTTCAGGCTTGTTTTTTTAACACTCTTAGACCTTTTAGAATTATTATTTACTGTGGCCATGTTTGATTTAAACCCTTGATTTCTGTGACTGCCACTTTTGCTTTTCTCCTTCCTGTCTTTTGCTTCTATCCTTGTTTCCCTTTCCTGTCTCCCTCAGGTTCCCAATCCCCTGCCATTTTAGTTTAAACCCTCCCCCAGAGCACGAGCAAACACTCCCCCTAGGACATCGGTCCCGGTCCTGCCCATGGTGGCATTAAGTATTTTTAAAATGTTGTTCACTCTTTAGGTTCTCTACATGCAAGGAGTATTAACTAGCTGAGAGGAGAAAATACAGTCTGCTTGCTAACCTCTGCCAATGCAGGATTTGCGTTAACTACTAAGAGCTGCATAAAATAGTTCCATATAAAACCTTCAGATTTTACTTCCCTCCCTCTGCAGAGTACCTAGCTTTTTCTTGTCACCTTAGCAATAACTTGGCTGAGGTATGAATTCACATGGCATAATTTGTTAGATCACTAACACACTGCTAAGCATTAGATAACAACCGTCCAGGGCTCCAAACACTCCGTCCAGGTGAAACAGCGATTTGCTTGTACTTCAATCTAGT
Organism: Somniosus microcephalus; assembly: GCF_052327205.1. Classification (NCBI taxonomy): domain Eukaryota; kingdom Metazoa; phylum Chordata; class Chondrichthyes; order Squaliformes; family Somniosidae; genus Somniosus; species Somniosus microcephalus. The sequence goes on along the minus strand of NC_141007.1, from coordinate 50,311,422 downwards.
ATACTGAATTCGCTGCTCACGATGCAGTCTCCTCTACACTGGGGAGACCAAATGCAGGTTGGGTGACCGCTTTGCAGAACACTTCTGTTCAGCCTGCAAGTGTGACCCCGAGCTTCCAGTCGCCTGTCACTTTAATTCCCCGCTCCACTCCCACTGTGTTTTCAGCCTCCTACACTGTTCCAACAAATCTCAACGCATGCTTGATTAGGCATTTTACAGCCCTCCGGACTCAACATTGAGTTCAACAATTTCAGACTATAACCTCTGCTCCCATTTTTTCGGATGGCAGCTGCTGAGGATTCTGCTATTCCCATTTACACCTCTTCTAGACCCATCTTTTGTTCACTAACTCATCCTATTACAAGCTCCTTTTGCCTCGCACCATCATCCCTTTTGTCTTTTAATCTCTCCTGTCTTCCACCCTATCACAGACCTTCCCTTTTGTTCTTTCCTCCCCTCCCCCCTTTCCCTGCTTCTGCACTTGCTTAAAACCTGTTACATCTCTAACTTTTTTCAGTTCTGACGAAAGGTCATCGACAAATATTTTGTATCTGTCTTCACTGTAGAAGACACAAAAAGCATACCAAAAATGGTGGGGAACCAAGAGTCTAATGAGGGTGAGGAACTTAACGTAATTAATATAAGTAGAGAAAAAGTACTAGAGAAACTAATGGGACTAAAAGCCGACAAATCCCCTGGACCTGACGGCCTACATCCTAGGGTTCTAAAAGAGGTGGCTGAAGAGATAGTGGAGGCATTGGTTTTGATCTTCCAAAATTTCCTAGATTCTAGAATGGTCCCAGCGGATTGGAAGGTCGCAAATGTACCACCGCTATTCAAGAAAGGAGAGAGAGAAAAAACAGGGAACTACAGGCCAGTTAGCCTGACATCAGTTGTCGGGAAAATCCTGGAATCCATCGTTAAGGAAGTGGTATCAGGGCACTTAGAAAATCATAACTTGATTAGGCAGAGTCAATGTGGCTTTATGAAAGGGAACTAGTAAATCGTGTTTGACAAATTTATTAGAGTTTTTTGAGGATGTAACTAGCAGGGTAGATAAAGGAGAACCAGTGAATAAGGTGCCATATAAAAGGTTATCACACAAGATTAGGGCCCTTGGGGTTGGGGGTAATATATTAGCATGGATTGAGGTTTGGTTAATGGGCAGAAAACAGAGAGTAGGGATAAACAGATCTTTTTCAGGTTGGCAGGCTGTAACTAGTGGGTTCCGCAAGGATTAGTGTTGGGGCCTCAGCTATTTACAATCTCTATTAATGACCTAGATGAAGGGACCGAGTGTAATGTATCCAAGTTTGCTGATGATACAAAGCTAGGTGGGAAAGTAAGCTGTGAGGAGAACACAAAGGGTCTGCAAAGGGATATAGATAGACTAAGTGAGTGGGCAGTAAGGTGGCAGATGGAGTATAATGTAGGGAAAAGTGAGGTTATTCACTTTGGTAGGAAGAATAGAAAAACAGAATATTTTTTAAATGGTGAGAAACTTTCAAATGTTGGTGTTCAGAGAGATTTGGGTGTTCTCGTGCAAGAAACACAGAAAGCTAGCATGCAGGTACAGCAAGCAATAAGAAAGGCAAATGGCACTTTGGCCTTTATTGCAAGGGGGTTGGAGTATAAGAGGTTCACCTTGGTAGAGGGCTGTAAATGCTGAGTCTTTGAGTATATTAAAGGCTGAGATAGTTAGATTTTTGGACTCTCGGGGAATCAAGGGATGTGGAGATCAGGCAGGAAAGTGGAGTTGAGGTCGATGATCAACCATGATCTTATTGATTGGCGGAGCAGGCTCGAGGGGCCATATGGCCTACTCCTGCTGTTATGACCTGAAATGTTAACTATGTTTCTCTCTCCACAGATGCTGCCTGACCTGCTGAGTGTTTCCAGCATTTTATGTTTTTATTTCAGATTTCCAGCATCCTCCGTATTTTGCTTTTGTATTAAGTATTTCTAATTTGTTGTTTGCAAAATATTAATATTTGAGGCTCCCCGAATAGCTCAGTTAGAAAAGGCAATAATTAGCGGAGCCATACAGATCTGGAAGGCTCCAAGTTTAATCGCACGTCTGAGTTAATTCATCTCGGGGTGGGGGGGGGTGGTGGGTGGTTGTGCAATTGGCCTCAGTACCCCAAGGCTATCGAGAGGAAAATCTGCCATTGCTATCCAGTGACCTTTGCATATGTGTGGACATTGGGTGAAGATAGGGCATGGCTGTGATGAATGCCACTGTCAAACAGCCTGCTCAAACTCACCATCTAGGGTCACACATTCAAAATGAACACTTGGGCAAGATACTAGGGGGTTCCCGTTGTCCATGAAATGGTGCCCAGAAAGTACTCAACATCTTTATGAACGGAAGAGGGGAGGACAAAATTGACAGGCAGAGAAAAAAATTAAAATGGATACATTTGAAGAAATTTAAATTGTTATTGTCACAAACTAGAAAAATTAATTGAGTGACAATAAAAGTCACTGTAATATGGTGACTGCAAATATGAAAACTACTTCTGGAGTTGCCAGCCTACATAAATGGGATAGGCTAACATAACTAATGTTTGAGAATTGTTTGTAATAAGTACCTTGAGCTTCCTCCCCAATCACCATCATTTAGATTTCCACTGCAGCCTGGCCTTCTAAGTTTCCTGCCGCATGCTGACATTTTTAAATTATAGGCAGTGTATTTTAACCAGAATATTTGAAATGTTTATGTGAATAGAGGATGTTTTCTAAACAAACTTGACATTTCTAAAAGTGCAATCTTTTATCAGGTCATCTCTTCTCGGCTGCTACGCAAGGGTTTCTGTATTTCACATGATGCATACCTACGTGTGACTTTAGGAATATATAATTTTAATAAATGTACTTACTTGCGTTGAAACATTTCTTCTTCTTTTTTCAAGTTAATTTCCATTCTATAGATTTTGTCCTCTAGTTCCTTTATCCTGATATAGACAGATAAAGAAAAACTCAGAATGTACAAAACTTCCTGTTTCATACAGGGTCACAGAGATCTATCCAACTCGAAACGTTGCAAGAAAATGGGAGCTTCTATTCCACTTTGTAAGGATATTAACACATTAAAATCACAGCTTTCATGATCTTAATGCTGAAGCTCTCACAACTCTTTGAAATCACTTCAATCCTGGACAAAATTAACTTTTCTACATGATGGAATATAAAGTTACTGCAATAACAATCAGTTCATATTCTACCCAAAAAACTAAATGTGATTTGTTGACAAGGTATCATGAATATATTTAAGAAGGAGATCGATAGATTTCTAGACACAAAAGGCATCAAGGGGTATGGGGAGAGAGCGGGAATATGGTATTGAGATAGAGGATCAGCCATGATCATATTGAATGGCGGAGCAGGCTCGAAGGGCCGAATGGCCTACTCCTGCTCCTATTTTTCTATGTTTCTATGAAATGATGATTAACTTGTATGCTCATCCACTAATTGAGATCAGCAAACTGAAGTCTGCTAGCAACAGGCCAAGAGCCTAGTACTCACTGATATTACAATACACAGATGTAGATGAACATTGGTCAGAAGTGTTTTTATTTTTCCTCCGCAATTTTTTTCCCTCTCCTCCTGAAGGCATTTAGCCTCTGCTGGAGTACAGTTCCATGCATGTCAGTTGTCCTCACTCAAGTGGCTATCAAATCTTGTGTGACCCTTGACAGTGAGTGTTCGTGAGCTAGTTGACCCTGGGGAGGAGGAATGGGTAGAAATCGCAATCAAACTCAATCCTGTCCTCATCCAATGTTCACATACGTATTTCCAGAATATGAATGGCTCATTTTCCTAATGTGCAAACACTGAGGCCAATTATGGTACATCTGCTGAAATCAGCTAACCCAGCACAGACCATAAGCTGAATTCCTTCAAGCGAGAGCGAGACTTGTTTCTGGTTGGGGCGGAGATCACCTCGTATAGAAGGTATGTACTGTATAACATTAATCAGGGCCAAAGTGGACTCTGCGGAACAGGCTTGAGGGGCTCAATGGCCTACTCCTGTTCCTATGTTCCTGGACGAGTTTTAATCCCCTAAGGCGGTCAGAGAATTTTCCAGATTAATTTTCCCAAACTGGCCTGGGTTTTTATCTGGTTTTTCGCCTCTCCCATGCTATTCTAAAACCCTCTGTTCAAAAGTTCACACTGTAAGCCTCAACTTCAGTCAATTTGCACCATAAAAGTGTATTTTTTCTTTAACTGTACAATGCATAGTGGAGTTTATAGTTTATCTACATATCATAGAGGGCAGTATCCGAGAGGGCAGATGGGCCTCGGTTTAACACCCCATGCGAAAGACGGCACCTCCAACAGTGCAGCACTCCCTCAGGACTGCATTATGTGCTCAAACCTAGTGGGACTTGAACCCACAACCTTCTAACTCAGAGGCGAGACTGCTACCACTGGGCCACAACTGACACTTGTGGGGGATTTCAATTAATTAAATATAAATATAATAATGGAGAATTTCAGTGAACTAAATATAATTTGGAAATGCCCAGGTGGTTTAGTTTTAATTAGTAAATGTAATGCAATAGTGCTTCATAAGAAGTAGGAGCAGGAGTAGGCCATACGGCCCCTCGGGCCTGCTCCGCCATTCAATAGGATCATGGCTGATCCGAACCTAGACTCACGTCCACTTCCCTGCCCGCTCCCCGTAACCCCTTATTCCCTTATCAGCTAGGAAACTGTCTATCTCCGTTTTAAAATTATTTAATGTTGCAGCTTCCACAGCTCTCTGGGGTAGCAAATTCCATAGATTTACTACCCTCTGAGTGAAGAAGTTTCTCCTCATCTCAGTTTTGAAAGGGCAGCCCCTTATTCTAAGATTATGCCCCCTAGTTCTAGTCTCACCCATCAGTGGAAACATCCTCACTCCATCCACCCGATCAAGCCCCCTCACAATCTTGTGTTTCGATAAGATCGCCTCTCATTCTTCTGAATTCCAATGAGTAGAGGCCCAACCTACTCAACCTTTCCTCATAAGTCAACCCCCTCATCTCCAGAATCAACCGAGTGAACCTTCTCTGAACTGCCTCGAGAGCAAGTATATCTTTCCTTAAATATGGAAACCAAAACTGCACGCAGTATTCCAGGTGAGGCCTCACCAGTACCCTGTATAACTGCAGCAAAACTTCCCTGCTTTTATACTCCATCCCCCTTGCAATAAAAGCCAAGATTCCATTGGCCTTCCTGATCACCTGCTGTACCTGCATACTAACCTTCTGTGTTTCATGCACCAGGACCCCCAGATCCCTTTGTACTGTAACACTTTGCAGTTTCTCTCCATTTAGATAATAACTTGCTCTTTGATTTTTTTCTGCCAAAGTGCATAACCTCACACTTTCCAACATTATATTCCATCTGCCAAATTTTAGCCCACTCACTTAGCCTGTCTGTGTCCTTTTGCAGGTTTTTTATGTCCTCCTCACTCACTGCTTTCCCTCCCATCTTTGTATCGTCAGCAAACTTGGATACGTTGCACTCGGTCCCTTCCTCCAAATCGTTAATATAGATTGTAAAGAGTTGGGGTCCCAGCACTGACCCCTGTGGAACACCACTAGTTACTGATTGCCAACCAGAGAATGAACCATTTATCCCAACTCTCTGTTTTCTGTTAGATAGCCAATCTTCCACCCATGCCAGTATATTGCCCCCAATCCCGTGATTTTTTATCTTGTGCAGTAATCTTTTGTGTGGTACCTTGTCAAATGCCTTTTGGAAGTCCAAATACACCACATCCACTGGTTCCCCTTTATCCACCCCTGTTTGTTACATCATACAGTACATCAGGGAAGCCACAAGACCAGCTTTCAGTTTGATTTGGCAAATTAGATAGAGTGCAGAGAATGAAGTTGTGGCACTCCTGGATGGCAACAATCACAAGTTTGATATGATCTGGGATTCAGCACTGCCAAAGGGTAAAGATATAGGTACAACATTTTAAAAAAGGACAAATTCAAAGCAATGAGGGAAGGACTTAAAGCAAATTTTTGGGAGGAATTGTTTAACACCATCTCAGTTGAGGAAGTTTGTAAAGCCTTCAGTGAGAAGGATGAGGGGGAAACCATTGGGAAAAAATATTTAAAGAACCAAGGGTGGGAAAAGGAAACAAGCACAACTGCAGATGCTAAATATAGCAACAAGAAATTCTTCCTGTACTACACTAGTAAGAGAGCCCGTCAGGAAAGAGGCAAGAACCTTAAAGGCTGATATCAGAACTGAAATTGAGGATGAGTCCTTGAGATTACATCCTTGAAATATTCACTAGAAGAGACACTATAGCATGCCCTTTATTATCAGAGGTAATCCGTGTTAGCATGACATCAATGAGATGGAGGTCCTAGACAAGCACAAAGTACTCCAAATAATCAAATCTCACAAATTGATTTATGGCACAATACTGAGAGAGATACGGTAACAAGATTTATGAAGTACTGAAGGTCATTATGAGGGACTCAATGAATGCCTTAGGCACCTCCTGTAGATTAGAAATAAGATCATGTAATACTGGTGTTTAAAATGGTAACAACAAGCCTAGGCAGTTATGTACCCATTAGTTAATAACTGGGAAAATAACAGAATCAATTATGAGGAACAAACTTGAGGACTACCTGTACAATAATAGTCTAGTAAGTAGCAGCCAACGTGAATTTAGAAGAGGAAGATCCTGCCTCGACAACCTCTTCTTTTGAGGAAGTGGCATTGCAAGTGAACGAAGGGAAACCTTATGACATTCTGTAGCAAGACCCCCAGAAAACCTTCGACAAAGTTCCTCAAAATCTCCTACGTAAGCTTAAGAGTAGCAGGAATACAAGATGAAACCTGGATTATGGATAAGAAACTGCTTTAAGAGAAGTAAGCAGCAGTTACTTATTAGGGGAGCAATGCTGGGCAAAGGGAAAGAAGGACGGTGTGGAATGTCTCAGCAGTCGATGCTAGGGGCCCTACTGTTTCAAATTTACATTGATGATGTGGATTCATAAACTCAATGGAAACTGGCCTCATTCACAGACAACATTAAATTGACAGGAGGGGGAGGCATCCACGGTTCTACAAAAAGAGCTAGATTAAAACTGTAAATGGGCATAACTGTAGCAAATGAAATTCAAAACTGATTTGTGCAAGGTACTGCACAATGGAAATACATTTGGATAACACTTGTAATCTATGAATGACCAGAAAGTAAAGAAACTCCAAATCCTGGAAATCAGAAACAAAAACAGAAAAGGTTGGGAACACTCAGCAGGTCATGCAGCACCTGTGGAGAGAACAGAACGTTTTGGGTGCGGAACCTATGCCAAAAGTTCTGACAAAGAGTTTTGACAAAGGGTCCACACCCAAAGCATTAACTTGTCTGTTCATTCCACAAATGCTGCATTACCTGCTGATTATTTCCAGCGTTTTCTGCTTCTATGAATGATGGTAAACTGGCTAAAGTAAAGTTAAAAGAGATCTAGATGCATTAGTAGACTCTGCACTTAACACAAACAATCAGTACATAAGAAATAGGAGCAGGAGTGGGCCATTTGGCCCCTCGAGCCTGCTCCGCCATTCAATAAGATCATGGCTGATCTTCTACCTCATTTCCACTTTCCTGAGCTATCCCCATATCCCTTGTTTCCCTTAATATTCAAAAATCCATCGATCTCTGTCTTGAATATACTCAATGACTGAGCCTCCACAGCCCTCTGGGGTAGAGAATTCCAAAGATTTACCACCCTCCGAGTGAAGAAATTTCTCCTCATCTCAGTCCTAAATGGCCGACCCCTTATTCTGAGACTGTGACCCCTGGTTCTAGATCCCCAGCCAGGGGGAACATCCTCCCTGCATCTACCCTGTCAAGCCCTGTAAGAATTTTGTATGTTTCAATGAGATCACCTCTCATTCTTCTAAGCTCTGGAGAATATTGGCCTAGTCTACTCAATCTCTCCTCATAGGACAATCCCCCCCATCCCAGGAACCAGTCTGATGAACCTTCGTTGCACTCCCTCTATGGCAAGTATATCGTTCTTTAGGTAAGGAGGCCAAAACTGTACACAATACTCCAGGTGTGGTCTCACCCGGGCCCTATATAATTGCAGTAAGACATCTTTACTCTTATACCCAAATCCTCTTGTAATAAAGGCCAACATACCATTTGGTTTCCTAATTGCTTGCTGTACCTGCATGTTAACTTTCAGTGATTTGTGTACAAGGACACCCAAGTCCCTCTGAACACCAACATTTCCCAATCTCTCACCATTTAAAAAATACTCCGCATTTCTATTTTTCCTACCAAAGTTGATAACTTCACATTTCTCCACAATATATTCCATTTGCCATGTTCTTGCCCACTCACTTAGCTTGTCTATATCCCCTTGAAGCCTCTTTGCCTCCTCCTCACAACTTACATTCCCACCTAACTTTGTATCATCAACTTGGATATATTACATTTGGTCCCTTCATCCAAATCATTGATGTAGATTGTGAATAGCTGAGGCCCAAGCACTGATCCTTGCAGTACCCCACAAGTTACAGCCTGCCAACCCGAAAATTACCTGTTTTTTCCGACTCTTTGTTTTCTGTCCATTAACCAATCCTCAATCCATGCTAGTGTATTACCCCCAATCCCATGAGCCCTAATTTTGTTTAATAACCTCGTGTGGCACCTTATCGAATGTCTTCTGAAAATCGAAATACACCACATCCATTGGTTCCCCCTTATCTAATCTGCTAGTTACAACCTCAAAAAACTCCAACAGATTTGTCAAACTCGATTTCCCTTTCATAAATCCATGGTGACTCTGCCCAATCCTATTGTTATTTTCTAAGTGCCCTGTTAGCATGCCCTTAATAATAGATTCTAACATTTTCCCTACTACTGATGTCAGGCTAACTGGTCTGTAGTTCCCCATTTTCACTCTCCCTACTTTCTTAAATAGTGGGGTTACATTTGCTACCTTCCAATCCACGGGAACCATTCTAGAATCTGTGGAATTTTGGAAAATGACAACCAATGCATCCACTATCTCTATAGCCAACTTTTTCAAAACCCTAGGACGTAGGCCATCAGATCCAGGGGATTTATCGGCTTTCAGTCCCATTAATTGCTCCAGTACTACTTTTTTTTACTAATACTAATTTCTTTCAGTTCCTCATTCTTGCTGGACCCTTGATTCTCCACTATTTCCGGGAAGGTTTTTCCGTCTTCTTCCGTGAAGACAGACACAAAGCATTTGTTTAATTTCTCTGCCATTTCCTTATTCCCCATTATAATTTCTCCTGTCTCAGTCTATAAGGGACCCACATTTACTTTTGCTAATCTTTTCCTTTTTACATACCTATAGAAGCTTTTAGTCTGTTTTTATGTCTCTCGCTAGTTTACTTTCATATTCTATTTTCCCTTTCTTTATCAATTTCTTGGTCCTCCTTTGCTGAATTCTAAACTCCTCCCAATCCTAAGGCTTACTACTCTTTTTGGCAGCATTATAAGCCTCTTCCTTTGATCTAATACTATCTTTAACTTCTCTTGTTAGCCACGTTTAGACCACTTGTCCTGTGGGGTTTTTGTGCCTTAAAGGAATGTATATTTGTTGTAAATTATGTATTAATTCTTTAAAAGTTAGCCATTGCTCGTCCACTGTCATACCTTTTAATGTAGTTTACCAATCTACCTTAGCCAACTCGCCCCTCATACCTACGTAGTCTGCTTTATTTAGATTTAAGACCCTAGTTTCGGATTTAATTAAGTCACTTTCAAACTCAATATAAAATTCTATCATATTATGGTCACTCTTCCCTAAAGGCCCCTTTACTACAAGGTTATTAATTAACCCTTTCTCATTGTACAATACTAGATCTAAAATAGCCTGTTCCCTAGTTGGTTCCTCAACATACTGATCTAGAAAACTATCTTGCATACATTCCATGAATTCGTCCTCCACACTATTGCTGCAAATTTGGTTTGCCCAGTCTATATGTAGATTAAAGACCCCTTGATTACTGTATTACCCTTGTTACATGTGCCTCTAATTTCCTGATTTATACTCTGCCCTACATTACAACTACTGTTTATAAACAACACCCACCAATGTTTTCTGCCCCTTGCTGTTTCTTAGCTGCACCCAAACTGATTCTACTTCTTGATTTTCAGAGTGAAGATCATTTCTCTCTACTGTCTTTATCCCATCCTTTATTATCAGGGCTACCCCTCCTCCTTTTCCATTTTGCCTATTCCTTCTAAATATTTAGTTCCCAACCTTGGCCAGTATGAAGCAAGCAACAGAGCAAATAGAATGTTGCATTACATGGCTTCAGTCGAGTATAACTTGGGAGGATATCATGCTGAAGTTGTAAAGTGCTCTGGTCATTATGCATCGAGTACTGCATCCAATTTTGCCCACCGTGAAACAAGTGACGCATTCAAGCCCTGGAAATGGTACAGAGAAGAGCTACAAGGCCAATGATTTGTGTCAAAGGATGGCATTATGAGCAAAGACTAGAGAAACTTGGGCTTTTCAGCACTGATGGAAGGTAACTGAGAAAGGACTTTATAGAAGTATAAAGTGGTACAGGATTTTATTTTTATAACCACAATAAATTATATCTGCTAATCCATCCCCTCAATTTGTCCAGATGACCTTGAATGCCATCAATTGGGTACCTGGCCACATTGCTTGGTGCTGTTAGCAAACTAATCATTGTAAGCATCTGTTTCCATATCATTTACAAATAGAGTAATCTGTGGCAGAGCCACCAAGGGACTCTTATATCGATGTACATAATTATCTGTAACAGAACGAATCTGTACCTGTATTCGTTTTACTACATGTAAATAGCGCGGTCTCTAAAGGGTTAAGACCAAACGCGATGATGTCACCACGTGGGTCACGTGACGTTCCCAACGGCAGGAAACGTGATGACGTCAGAGGGAGGAGCCCTCTCTCTCAGTCCTCGTGGAGCCAGCATTGAGCATAGGCCTGTTTGTTAGTTCTCCTGTGTTTGATTGTTACTTCTGCAAAACAGTATTAAACTTAGTTTAGTTAACAGACTGACTCGATCTCAGTCTTTTGATTAGGAACCTGACAATTCCTACAGTGGTGACCCCGAACTTTCGCGAACGATCTTCGCGGAGGAAGCGACGCGCAACGAGATGATGGAAGCGAACGTGGTGGCTTTGAAGCTCCCTCAGTTCTGGGAACAACAGGCGGCCTCCTGGTTCGTGCAAGCGGAAGCTCAGTTTGAACTGCAAAACATCGTGGCGGATCAGACCCGTTACCTCTACGTGGTCTCCGCACTCGACGGCTCCACGGCTTCAAGGGACATCAACCTGCTTGAAAACCCCCCGGTCGACGGCAAGTACGAAATGCTAAAAGCACGGTTAATTCAGGTTTTCGGCCTCACGAAGGCGGAACGCGCACGTCGTTTACTTACACTGCGCAGGTTAGGCGACTCCAAGCCATTGGAGTTGATGTGCCAGATGCTCACACTCCTTGGCTCTGAACCGCAATGCTTCCTCTTTCGGGAGTTGTTTTTGAGCCAATTGCCCGAGCAGGTACAGGCAGCCCTCGCAAGATCGGATGCTACGGATTGCGTCGCACTTGCCGCTGAGGCGGACACCATTTATGCAGTCACGCAGCAGTACTGCGCCGCCACGAGGCGACCCCCCCTCTTGGATTCTGCCCCGACGCCTCCTTTGCCCGGCTTGTGGTTTTACCACGCCCGTTTCGGCGCGAAAGCCAGATGCTGCCGGCCTCCCTGCAGTTTCACGCCTCAACCGAAGAAAAGACACCAGCGCCAAGTCTGGGAAAGGCAGCCCGAGCCTGAGGGATGTCCCACGGCCGCGATGGCGATCGGCGATTCCGGGAAGCTCCTTTACATTACTGATTCCATCTCCGGCCGACGGTTTCTATGCGACACAGGGGCGCAGTGTAGCATCCTGCCCGCCTCCGTCCTCGACATCCGGACTGGGAGGCGTGGCTTCCCCTCCAGGCCGCCAACGGCGGTGCTATCCGTACTTTCGGTAAACGGCGAGCCTAGGTGTGTTTCGGCGGACAGCGTTTTCAATGGGATTTCATCACCGCCAAAATCTCGCAAGCCATCCTCGGCGCAGATTTCTTATGCGCCAACAGCCTTTTGGTGGACGTGAGAAATCGCCGTCTGATTAACGCGGCCACCTTCGACTCCGTCCCTTGTTTCCGCAGCACAGTTGTGTCGCACACGGTTTCCTGTGCTACACCCGCGCCTAACGAATTCACTCACCTGCTCGGGGAATTTCCGGAGCTAACCAAGCCTACTTTCTCCTCATCCACCGCCAAACACGGCGTGGAGCACCACATCGCAATGACCGGCTCTCTGGTTTACGCACGAGCTCGGCGCCTGGAACCCACCAAACTCGCGGCCGCTAAAGCAGAATTCGCCGCAATGGAGCGGTTGGGGATTATTCGCCGGTCGAATAGTCCCTGGTCCTTACCACTCCATATCATCCCGAAACCCGGTGGTGGATGGCGGCCATGCGGTGACTACCGACGCTTTAATGACGTTACAACCCCCGATCGGTACCCAATACCCCATATACAGGATTTCTCCGCACATTTGGCAGGAAAGTCAATATTCTCGAAGGTCGACCTCGTACGGAGATACCATCAAGTGCCGGTACACCCCCAAGACATCCAAAAGACGGCGGTCATTACTCCCTTCGGCCTCTTCGAGTTCCTCCGGATGCTGTTTGGGCTTAAGAATGCGGCGCAGGCGTTTCAGCATCTGATGGATTCGGTGCTGCGGGACCTTCCCTTTTTATTCGTCTACCTTGACGATATTCTGATCGCCAGCTCCACCAAAGAGGAACATATCTGCCAGTTGTGCACCCTCTTTCGCCGCCTCCATCAACATGGTTTGATAATCAACCCGGCCAAATGTCAGTTCGGCCTACCACATAACGACTTCTTGGGCCACCGCATCACTTCGGAGGGTGGGATGCAGCTTCAGTCGAAGGTAGAGGCGATTACAGCGTTCCCACGGCCGCAGTCCATCAAGGCCCTCCAGGAGTTCCTGGGTATGGTAAATTTTTACCACCGTTTCATTCCCAGGGCCGCTCAACTAATGCAACCACTCTACGAGGCTCTCAGGGGAAAGCCGGGTAAAGGGCCCGTGGTTTGGACGCCCGAGATGGACTGCGCCTTCAGCGACACGAAGACCGCTCTTGCAAATGCCACTATGTTGGCACACCCGCTGCCGGGTGCCACTATCGCTCTCACGACCGATGCTTCGGACTACGCCAAGGGCGCCATGCAAGAACAGTGGGTCGGCGGCACATGACAGCCACTGGCATTTTTTTAGTCACCAACTACGACATAATGAGCGCAAATACAGCACGTTTGACAGGGAGTTGTTGGTGCTGTTTCTGGCTATCCGCCATTTTCGATTTTTATTAGAGGGACGCCACTTCACCGCGTTCGTGGATCACAAGCCACTGACGTTTGCCATGGCCAAGACCGCCGAACCATGGTCGGCTCGACAGCAGCGACAACTTATCTTTATTTTGGAGTTTACTACTGACATCCAGCACGTGGCCGGAAAGGACAACGTGGTGGCTGATTGTCTTTCGCGTGCGACCGTCCAAGCCGTTCAGCTGGGGATCGACTATTCCCAACTGGCTGCCGACCAAGCCACCGATCCGGAAACACAGGCGTTCCATTCCGACTCCTCCTGCCTCCAGCCAGCAGATGTGCAGTTCCACTCAGCAGGCACCTCCGTGCTCTGCGACGTCTCCTTGGGGGATCCCCGCCCGATCGTTCCGACCTCCTGGCGTCGCAAAGTTTTCGATGCCATACATGGACTCATACGTGGTGACGTCATCGCGTTTGGTCTTAACCCTTTAGAGACCGCGCTATTTACATGTAGTAAAACGAATACAGGTACAGATTCATTCTGTTACAGATAATTATGTACATCGATATAAGAGTCCCTTAGTGGCTCTGCCACAGATTACTCTATTTGTAAATGATATGGAAACAGATGCTTACAATGATTAGTTTGCTAACGGCACCAAGCAATGTGGCCAGGTACCCAATTGATGGCATTCAAGGTCATCTGGACAAATTGAGGGATGGATTAGCAGATATAATTTGTTGTGGTTATAAAAATAAAATCCTGTACCACTTTATACTTCTATAAAGTCCCTTCTCAGTTACCTTCCATCAGTGCTGAAAAGCCCAAGTTTCTCTAGTCTTTGCTCATAATGCCATCCTTTGACACAAATCATTGGCCTTGTAGCTCTTCTCTGTACCATTTCCAGGGCTTGAATGCGTCACTTGTTTCACGGTGGGCAAAATTGGATGCAGTACTCGATGCATAATGACCAGAGCACTTTACAACTTCAGCATGATATCCTCCCAAGCTATACTCGACTGAAGCCATGTAATGCAACATTCTATTTGCTCTGTTGCTTGCTTCATACTGGCCAAGGTTGGGAACTAAATATTTAGAAGGAATAGGCAAAATGGAAAAGGAGGAGGGGTAGCCCTGATAATAAAGGATGGGATAAAGACAGTAGAGAGAAATGATCTTCACTCTGAAAATCAAGAAGTAGAATCAGTTTGGGTGCAGCTAAGAAACAGCAAGGGGCAGAAAACATTGGTGGGTGTTGTTTATAAACAGTAGTTGTAATGTAGGGCAGAGTATAAATCAGGAAATTAGAGGCACATGTAACAAGGGTAATACAGTAATCAAGGGGTCTTTAATCTACATATAGACTGGGCAAACCAAATTTGCAGCAATAGTGTGGAGGACGAATTCATGGAATGTATGCAAGATAGTTTTCTAGATCAGTATGTTGAGGAACCAACTAGGGAACAGGCTATTTTAGATCTAGTATTGTGCAATGAGAAAGGGTTAATTAATAACCTTGTAGTAAAGGGGCCTTTAGGGAAGAGTGACCATAATATGATAGAATTTTATATTGAGTTTGAAAGTGACTTAATTAAATCCGAAACTAGGGTCTTAAATCTAAATAAAGCAGACTACGTAGGTATGAGGGGCGAGTTGGCTAAGGTAGATTGGTAAACTACATTAAAAGGTATGACAGTGGACGAGCAATGGCTAACTTTTAAAGAATTAATACATAATTTACAACAAATATACATTCCTTTAAGGCACAAAAACCCCACAGGACAAGTGGTCTAAACGTGGCTAACAAGAGAAGTTAAAGATAGTATTAGATCAAAGGAAGAGGCTTATAATGCTGCCAAAAAGAGTAGTAAGCCTTAGGATTGGGAGGAGTTTAGAATTCAGCAAAGGAGGACCAAGAAATTGATAAAGAAAGGGAAAATAGAATATGAAAGTAAACTAGCGAGAGACATAAAAACAGACTAAAAGCTTCTATAGGTATGTAAAAAGGAAAAGATTAGCAAAAGTAAATGTGGGTCCCTTATAGACTGAGACAGGAGAAATTATAATGGGGAATAAGGAAATGGCAGAGAAATTAAACAAATGCTTTGTGTCTGTCTTCACGGAAGAAGACGGAAAAACCTTCCTGGAAATAGTGGAGAATCAAGGGTCTAGCGAGAATGAGGAACTGAAAGAAATTAGTATTAGTAAAAAAAAGTAGTACTGGAGCAATTAATGGGACTGAAAGCCGATAAATCCCCTGGATCTGATGGCCTACGTCCTAGGGTTTTAAAAAAGTTGGCTATAGAGATAGTGGATGCATTGGTTGTCATTTTCCAAAATTCCACAGATTCTAGAATGGTTCCCGTGGATTGGAAGGTAGCAAATGTAACCCCACTATTTAAGAAAGTAGGGAGAGTGAAAATGGGGAACTACAGACCAGTTAGCCTGACATCAGTAGTAGGGAAAATGTTAGAATCTATTATTAAGGGCGTGTTAACAGGGCACTTAGAAAATAACAATAGGGTTGGGCAGAGTCACCATGGATTTATGAAAGGGAAATCGAGTTTGACAAATCTGTTGGAGTTTTTTGAGGTTGTAACTAGCAGATTAGATAAGGGGGAACCAATGGATGTGGTGTATTTCGATTTTCAGAAGACATTCGATAAGGTGCCACACGAGGTTATTAAGCAAAATTGGGGCTCATGGGATTGGGGGTAATACACTAGCATGGATTGAGGATTGGTTAATGGACAGAAAACAGAGAGTCGGAAAAAACAGGTAATTTTCGGGTTGGCAGGCTGTAACTCGTGGGGTACTGCAAGGATCAGTGCTTGGGCCTCAGCTATTCACAATCTACATCAATGATTTGGATGAGGGGCCCAAATGTAATATATCCAGATTTGCTGATAATACAAAGCTGGGTGGGAATGTAAGTTGTGAGGAGGGTGCAAAGAGGCTTCAAGGGGATATAGACAAGCTAAGTGAGTGGGCAAGAACATGGCAAATGGAATATATTGTGAAGAAATGTGAAGTTATCAACTTTGGTAGGAAAAATAGAAATGCGGAGTATTTTTTAAAATGGTGAGAGATTGGGAAATGTTGGTGTTCAGAGGGACCTGGGTGTCCTTGTACACGAATCACTGAAAGTTAACATGCAGGTACAGCAAGCAATTAGGAAACCAAATGGTATGTTGGCCTTTATTACAAGAGGATTTGGGTATAAAAGAGTAAAGATGTCTTACTGCAATTATATAGGGCCCTGGTGAAACCACACCTGGAGTATTGTGTACAATTTTGGCCTCCTTACCTAAAGAACGATATACTTGCCATAGAGGGAGTGCAACGAAAGTTCATCAGACTGGTTCCTGGGATGGGGGATTGTCCTATGAGGAGAGATTGAGTGTACTAGGCCTATATTCTCTAGAGCTTAGAAGAATGAGAGGTGATCTCATTGAAGCATACAAAATTCTTACGGGGCTTGACAGGGTAGATGCAGGGAGGATGTTTCCCCTGGCTGGGGAGTCTAGAACCAGGGGTCACAGTCTCAGAATAACGGATCGGCCATCCTACAAATCAATAAGTCCAGAGCATGCTCCTGTAGAACTCTATACTCGTCACTCCACCAAGGCAGAGTATAGCATGTTTATCAACACATTCTGCCATCTATTTCCAAACTGACTTTCAGTCCACCTGGTTAATTTCCCATTAATTTCATTCACTTTCATCTGTTTTTGAAGGGTTAGGGATGTTAGTGCTAGGGAATGGAACTCTTTCCAGTTCAGAAACCCTGGATTAGCATCAAGTTTCTTCTGCTCTGTCCCAACAATGTGCCTCAGCTCCAACCTCCGAAAAACATACCAACCATGCTGTGACCCCTCTGAATCATGTTACCAATTAGAGCCAAATTAGGGACAGCTGTCAGGCTATGCTCATTAGGAACTGGATAGAGAATGTCCAAACCCATTTCAAATAGGACCGTTATACTTTCAGTCCATTAGACTGGATTTGATCCCAGATCCTAGAGATGAAAGGCCTCTATAACTAACCACTTCCAAACACCTTTATAACTCTTTTAAAAGCTTCATGTCCAGAAATGTATAACAAAAATAAGCAAACTACACCCACTAGATAGTATTTATACATTAATTAAAAAAATCCAGACGATTACAGAGATGGTCTGTAAGTCATATCTCAAAGGATTTAATAAAAAATGAAAAAGAAACTTTTTCTCATAACACATACCTGACTTCTTTTAAGGCGACTACATCTTTCAATTCCCACTCTTTTCTTTGAAGCTGTTTTTCCATTTTACGGTTTGTTTTCTCTGCTGTTTGAAGTGATTCTGCAGCCTTTGCTCCCGCCTCCCTCAGGAGCTCCAGCTCTTTTGAGAGAAGTTTCACCTGTAGTGGTCAATTATAGGTCGACACAGAAATGTTTCTTTATTCTTTAGGTCTAAGCTTTGGCATTACAGGCAAATAATAAAATCCTTCAACTCCATTTTGCTGAAGAATTTATATAGACATTACATGCAGTGGAACCTCGAAAAACTGCACTCTCGATTGTTCACAAGAATTTTCATAGGAGTCTGGGCTTAGTTATGCATAAATCTGTTAAAATGCAATTGAGCATTTTAAATTGATACAAGTTGATGTCATCTCCTCCCCCCGCCTCTTCTAATTTCTCTCTCCTCCTCTCTGCTCTCCCTCCTCTGTTCTTTTCCACTCCCTCCTCCAATTATCCGTCCTAAATCCAGTTGACCTAAAAACTAAATTTGGTATGGAGTTGAAATGTGCAATGCCATCGGGAATAAACTAGTATGATTGATATGGGGTGGAGGAGGATAGTGGGGTGGAGGAGAAGGATAGTGGGGTGGGGGAGAAGGATAGAGGGGTGGAGGAGAAGGATAGAGGGGTGGAGGAGAAGGATAGAGGGGTGGAGGAGAAGGATAGAGGGGTGGAGGAGAAGGATAGAGGGGTGGAGGAGAAGGATAGAGGGGTGGAGGAGAAGGATAGGGGGTGGAGGAGAAGGATAGAGGGGTGGAGGAGAAGGATAGAGGGGTGGAGGAGAAGGATAGAGGGGTGGAGGAGAAGGATAGAGGGGTGGAGGAGAAGGATAGAGGGGTGGAAAAGGTAGGTAAGAAGGGAGAGTTGCACACACATTTGTGTTGTGTCAGCTCCAGTTCTTTAACTGGAGCTGGTAAAACTATGAACATGCACTCAGGCCATTTAAAAGAGTTCCAAAGGAATCAGTACACCCTGGTTTTATGCTATGTTACAAATTTGGCTTTGTCGTAGTTACTTTCCTGGGTTCAGTGGTATCATTTGGTCCCTTAAATGGTCGGACCATCTTACTTTTATGGGAATTGACTCACACTGCCCTATATCTACTTATACAAAAGCATAACCCAGCGATGTTACAATAGCAATGTACTATCTGGATCACATACTCGTCTCTTTCACTTGTGTATTTTTTCAATCTTTCTGAAGGTGCACCGAGTGAACGTGAGATGATGATATGGATCATCAAGCTGCTTTATTTCCCATCTGATGAACATACAGAACAGTTATAATTGGATTTACTTATTTCCATAATACAACTTGTCTTTGTGTAATAATATAAAAATACTGAATATGCTATCTACCCCACTGCAATGGGTTCTCTTGCTTTCCTAACTATTTCCTCCTGTATTCCAGCATTCTTGTGGCCCTTTGATGCTTGGCTGCCTGTTTTCCCCCAAAAGCCAGCCTATACTTGTTCATGTCTGTGTTTTGCTTTATTTCAGGCTGTTCACACCCAGATAGAGATCAAAAACATGCCAACAAAATGGATGTGAGGCATTTATCATTTACTGAGACAAGCCAATGAATAGCTCAATATCTGCAGTCAATGAGAAAACAAAGCTAGCTCATTGGCATCTTTACAATCTATCATCTCAGACCTCTTACTTTTTATTTTATTTGCAGGAACATACTAGGCTTTACAATATTTAAAGTAACTTATTTTTTTCAATCTTTCTGTGGAAAAAGTCAAAAAATCCAGAATTGTGAGATACTTGCAATTTACTGTTGGATTCACTCTGGACTTTTTAAAAATAATCTTTAAATTTTAAAGAAGTTATGCCAGGACTATAACCAATGAGAACACAAAGCCTGAAACATGTCTATTAATACATAGTCCACAACCACAAAAATGTAACATTACACGAGATCCTTTCCTGGCTTTCAAGCCCACGAGAAAGGTGGGGGGTTCAGAACAATTGTGATGCCAGAACACCAGATAATCTGATCATCCATGATGTCAGGGCCTTCCTCAGTCAGTCATCCATTGTCAATTTGATAAATTCACCACACTATTGATAGAATAACAGCAAAGAGAAAAAGTCTGTTTATGCCAAGCATTTCACTTCAGCTCATGCCAGATAACAACTTGTATTTATATTGCACCTTTAACGTCGTAAAACGTCCCAAAACTTTTCATAGGAGCATTATAAAACAAAATTTGACACTGAGCCACATAAGATCATCTTAGGGCAGATGAACAAAAGCTTGGTCAAAGAGGTAGGTTTTAGGGAGCGTCTTAAAAGGAGGAAAGAGAGGTAGAGAGGCGGAGAGGTTTAGGGAGGGAATTCCAGAGCCTAGGGCCTTGGCAGCCGAAGGCACAGCCACCAATGGTTGACCGATTGAAATCGGCGATGCTCAAGAGGCCAGAATTACAGGAGCGCTAATACCTGAGGGTTGTGGGGCTGAAGGAGATTACAGAGATAGGGAGGGGCGAGGCCACGGAGGGATTTGAAAACAAAGGATGAGAATTTTAAAATTAAGGCGTTGCTTAACCGGGAGTCAATGTTGGTCAGCAAGCACAGGGGTGATGGGTGAACGGGACTTGGTACGAGTTAGGACACAGGCAGCAGAGTTTTGGATGACCTCAAGTTTACGGAGGGTAGAACGTGGGAGGCTAGCCAGGAGTCTGTTGCAATAGCCAAGTCTAGAAGTAACAAAGGCAACATACTGTACATGCTTTATAGCTGGTGGATCTAAGTGTCAATCCTCCAATTTGTGGAAGTTTGAAGTGAATGAATGTTGTAATCATTAAACATGTCGATCATCAATGGAAAAGTAATTCTGAAAGACTAAACTGCATCACTTTGCCTCCAATTTCCACCCTTCCCTCACCTTCACATGGTCCATCTCCGACTCTTCCCTTCCCTTCCTCGACTTCTCTGGCTCCATCTCTGGGGATAGGCTATTGACAAACATTCACCAGAAGCCCACTGACTCCCACAGCTACCTGGACTACACTTCCTCCCACCCCGCTTCCTGTAAGGATTCTATTCCATTCTCCCAGTTTCTCCGTCTCCGCCGCATCTGCTTGGACGATGCCACCTTCCATACTAGTGCTTCCGACATGTCTTCCTTTTTCCTCAACCGAGGATTCCCCTCTACTGTGGTTGACACGGCCCTTGACCGTGTCCATTCTATTTCCCGCACTTCCGCTCTCACCCCTACCCCTTCCTCCCGGAACCACAATAGGTTTCCCCTTGTCCTCACCTTTCACCCCACCAGTCTCCATATTCAACGGATCATCCTCCGCCATTTCCGCCACCTCCAGCATGATCCCACCACCAAACACATCTTCCCCTCACCTCCCCTTTCAGCATTCCGAAGGGACCGCTCCCTCTATTACCCCCAACACCCCTTCCCCTTCACTTGGCACCTTCACGCGCACTGCAGGAGATGCAACACATGCCCTTTTACCTCCTCCCTTCCCACTGTCCAGGGCCCTAAACATTCCTTCCAGGTGAAACAGCGATTTACTTGTACTTCTTGCAATTTCGTATACTGTATTCGCTGCTCACGATGCGGTCTCTACATTGGGGAGACCAAACGCAGATTGGGTGACCGCTTTGTGGAACACCTCCGTTTAGTCCGTAAGGGTGACCCCGAGCTTCCGGTCGCCTGTCACTTTAATTCTCCGCTCCATTCCCGCTCAGACCTCTCCGTCCTCGGCCTCTTGCACTGTTCCAATGAAGCTCAGCGTAAGCTCGAGGAACAGCAGCTCATCTTTCAATTAGGCACGTTACAGCCTTCTGGACTCAACATCAAGTTCAACAATTTCAGACCATAACCTCTGCCCCTATCTTTTTTTTCCTCTCTCCCACATGGCAGCTGTCGATCATTCTGCCAGTGCCATTTACACTTCATCTAGAGCCATCTTTTGTTTCTTAACTTGTCCCATTACCATCTCCTTTTGCCTTGCACCATCATCCCTTTTGTCTCTTAATCTCTCCTGCCTTCCATCCTATCACAGACCTTCCCTTTTGTTCTTTCCTCCCTTCCCCTCTTTCCCTGCCCCTACACTTGCTTAAAAACCTATTCCATCTCCAGCTTTTTCCAGTTCTGACGAAGGGTCATCGACCTGAAACGTTAACTCTGTTTCTCTCGCCACAGATGCTGCCTGACCTGCTGAGTATTTCCAGCATTTTCTGTTTTTATTTCAAATTTCCAGCATCCGCAGTATTTTGCTTTTGTGTTGGGGTAGAACATTCTGACTGGAGTCTTTCAGGAGACTTGTACAGTGACTAGAAGCAATTTTCATTTTTTACATTTAGGCCTTTGTGGGCATAGTCTGAAGTACGCCTGTGTAATAGAGTTTAATATAGCTGCTCAAACACGTATGAGAATAGTTAGATTACTCATAATTTTTTCCAGTCTAGGTTTGAGATAGCCTGTCTCTTGCTACAAGTGCATAATCTATCTCTCAGATACCTGTAAGTACTGAATTAGTGACAAGCCTGCCAGCATAACAGGATCATAGCAATTAAAACTCCCCACAAACCTTCAGTTCACTGGTAAGTATCACATTACTCATTTCATCTGCTCTGAGTGTGAACTCATGCTCTCGGTGTCTCATTTCAGCATCAAACTCTGCTAACAGCTCCTGAAAGAAAACAAAACGTACAATTTGATGTTGAAACGTCAATATATAAGGTTTTAACTAAAAACAGTTAAAGCTAAGATGCAAAACACTTTGGTGGAAAAATTCAGTATCGCCCCGTTTGGGGCGCCATTATCGGCCGTGCGCAAAGTTTAGCGCCTGGCGCTAATTATCGCCTCCGACGGCAAACTTGGCTTTTATCGCCCCTGGAGGTGATTGGAGCGCTAAATCAGGCGCTTCACACCTGTCTTAAGGCGCAAATGCCGAGGAGCGAGGCGCTACCTCAGAGCGCTGGCGAAGCAAGGAAGAGCAAATCAAAATGAACCTGCAAAGTGCTGCTCAGTACCCAAAACTCCTTCACACAGTGTTGAATCTCTCCAGAAGTCTCTCTCTCTCTCTCTCTCTCTCTCTCCCCCAGAATGCGTGGTGCAAAAATGTCACCAACAAAAAAAGGCAGGAAGTGGTCGCCTTTAAATAGTGCTCCCCCAGTCCCTTTCTGACTGCAAAACACTCCCCTCAACCTGTCATTGCTAGCGGCAAGCGGTAAGGCAGGGGGCACCACTCAATATCTGGTCCGGGGCGCTACCGGGGCGTTGCGCACTTGACTGACGTCACGATCTGCCGGCGCAGGAGATCGTGGTGGTAGTGTTTAGCGCCGCCGCAAAATGTCTAGTTAATTTCGCGAGCGGCGCAAACATCGCCGCGCCCGGGCGCTAGTTGCTTTACGCCCCATTAGCGCCCTCTTAAGGCGCTAATGGGAGGCGCAAGCAACTGAATTTTTCCCCCTTTATATTCTAGTCTTTACTTTTTATTGAATGCCCTTTGTGAATTTTAAAACACGTATTACTATCCCATGTGCAATAACAATCTCCAGTGAATTCATCCAGTTTAATTCACTGCCACTTCTCTTCCAACAATCTCCAGTAATTTTTTTTAAAGTACAAGTCCCCAATTTTATTTGCCTCTGTCAATATTTATTTTTTCTCTGCTCCTCTTCTGAAATCACTGACTCCTACTAAGAAACAGTTCCATAGGCACCAACTGGTATTTCACCCAAGTGACTATTCTTCATGTGAGAACCTAAACAGTTGCAGGCTATGTGACTGGACAAGTCACACGCCAAGCCCCATCCTATTTTCATCCGCCCACAAAATGTACTTTCCAGCATGAGGTTCCTGTGTTTGGGGAAGGGAAGGTAAGGGGATAGCGATCTAGAGCAGGAACCCTGGCTGTTTGCTCCCCTCCCTAGCCCAGAGGTACTGAGGACAATTGTAGCATCCTACTGCCAACCTGGCTTGAAATCAGCTAACTCAGCATAAGCTGGAAATCGGAGGTAATCGGGTATCCTAAACAACTCTGTGCCAGTGTCGCCAACTACTAATAATCTCCTTGAGAAGAGGTTCCACCGGATACTTCCACTGGTAAACTACCACCAGTGGAAAAGCCAAATGTCTCCCAGTGGCCTTACTTGCATCAAATCTGCCATCTCAATTCTGGCCATAGGTGGGCCGAGCTCTGGCCCTGCCTGTACTGGCCAGCAAGGCGTTTTTGCCACCCCCAATGGTGGGGAAAGCTAACGCCACAATGACAAAGTTACACATTTGACTTTGTACTATCTGCTGCATATGTGCAGTGTTTCATGACTGTTTTGGCAACTCATTCAGTTGGTGCCGAGTCCCCCTCACAGTGTAAGTGGGACAATGTGGCAACAATGACTCAGTTTTGGAGCCACTTACATAATATAAAAAGGGGACTTCGGTACATTTTTAGAAAAAAGCATTAAACTTTAAAATGCAAGAAATGTTGTTTTACATTTATTAAATGCAGTGTAAACATTATAGAAATAAACCCTGACACACAAATAACCATCAATTCCAAAGAGTTCTGGGGAAAGCAGGTTGCAAACAAAGAACAGTATTCAACTGGAACGTTTCTCAGTTACTGTACTATATTTTTATCTCTCAACCATTTGTATCCCCTTCCCTCGTTTGCTCAAGCCATTGATTCCTTGTTGGGGTAAAGTTTCATGGGCATTGGCTACCACATTCACATGGTAATTACTCACACTAGAACCACTGCAGTGAATATCAGCAAACTATTGAACCATGTGGTACATCACAGTCAAGCCCAATTCTGTTATCACAGGAATGCTCTTGCAGCAGGGGGTCACTGCATAGTGGCTAGGAGTGGGAACCCTGGCTAGTTGTGGGAACCCTGGCTAGTTGTGGGAACCCTGGCTAGTTGTGGGAACCCTGGCTAGTTGTGGGAACCCTGGCTAGGAGTGGGAACCCTGGCTAGGAGTGGGAACCCTGGCTAGGAGTGGGAACCCTGGCTAGTTGTGGGAACCCTGGCTAGTTGTGGGAACCCTGGCTAGGAGTGGGAACCCTGGCTAGGAGTGGGAACCCTGGCTAGTTGTGGGAACCCTGGCTAGTTGTGGGAACCCTGGCTAGTTGCCACTCTCTAACCCAACGATGCGGAGGTTAATTGTAGTGACTTACATCAGTCCAGCAGAGATCAGGAAAGTCAACAAAGGCTGGAGATTAAATCTAGGGACCTTCCTGGTCTCTTAGCTGGATAAAGTTCTTGAGCCATAAAGTAGTCCTACAAGATGCTGCTGTTTTTAATACACATGGAATATTGCAAATGTTGTAACTATTCACGTTGCATTAATCTTAAATTAAATTTTGAAGCTGATATATCGATCAACAATATTCTGCTAGCACTGGAAAGTTTGGAGTGAAGTCTGTGGTGAGTTACCTGCTATCAGTTGAGTGCTGGTAAAGATGCTACCATTGGCTTCTGTGCCTTTGGGTTAGGGAAGAGGAAAATCAGCCAGAGTTTGTTTTCCTGACTGTTATTCACAGACCACTCCTGGAAATGCAATTGCGTGGACATTGGATTAGGACAGATAAGGCTTGGCTATGATGCCACTGAGGTAGAATATTCCGCCAACACTCACTATCAAGGCTCACATATAATGCTTACTTGGATGAGGCACCATAGGGTACCTGGCACCCAATGATCCGTACCCTTGGAAGAAGTCAGAAGAGGGGAGAAAGTAAAAAGACATAGCATTGTACTTTAGTTCTTTTAATTACTTGTGTAAATGAGTCAAATTTTTGAAAAATAAAAGCATAGAATATGACCTTGCAGAGATGCTAGAACATGACTCCAATATGATGAGCAAGAAAATTTACAAAACTAGAAGAAAATTTCATTTTTGATCCTGAATTTGAAATGGAAGTGCACTACAATCATATTTGGATCAAATGTGCAGATTTCCAGAACAAATCATGTTTTTTTTTTAAAATATGTATTTTCTGTTTTTAGCACTACAGGTAGACTATCCTTTATCCGAAAACCTCGGGACCAGCTGTGTTTCGGTTTTCGGAAAATTTCGGATTTCGGAAGGTATTTTATAAGACTGGGAAATTTGTCGGGGGTGTCGTCGGGGGGTCGGGGGTCGGGGTCGGTCGGCGGGAGTCGGGGTCGGGGTCGACGGGGGGGGGGTCCGCGGGGGGTCGTCGGCGGGGGTCGGGGTCGTGCGCCAGTCTGGTCATGTCGTGCGCACGACTTACGCTGAACGAAAAAACTTTCGGTTTTTAGAGGGTTTCGGTTTTCGGAAGTTCGGATAAAAGGTAGTCTACCTGTATATAATATAAAATTCCCTTTGAAAGCCAGTTATAAAATATTCTGATGAAATTAATTAATTTTAAATTTCATACCATATCCCAGTTCACTCAACATTTCCTGCCCTGTAAATGCAGAGCTGCCTGTATATTTTTGCTAGGTGTGAAAGGTGAGAAATTGTCTGTTACTGTAGCAGCCGTTTGGGTTTGATTTAGCTCTGGACACTGCTGTAGTTTTGATAAAGTGCAATTCTTCATGTGGGGTAGTCTTTGGTTGCACTTGTATTTTTCCTTTCATTTTAGACATGCATACACAAAATGATAGAGGTACATTAAAGGTGCATTAATCTTGAGCCAGTTTTCTCCAAGCTCTTAATGCCCATTTCAGTGGGTTGATTAATTATATTTTCACCATTGTTTTGCTTCAAACGTGGTCGAAAGCACTTGCCAAGAATTATAAATAAGCTTCAGCATTAGTGTTTTAAAACTTCCTCGATATTTAAATTTTAGTGCTTCAGTTTTTCACCATGAAGCAGAAAGTGCCTTTTAGAATCATAGAATTGTTACAGCACAGAAGGAGGCCATTTGGCCCGTCGAGCCCGTGCCGGCTCTCTGCAAGAGCACTTCAACTAGTTCCACTCTCCTGCCTTTTCCCCGTAGCCCTGCAAATTTTTCTCTTTCAGGTACTTATCCAATTCCCTTTGAAAGCCACGATTGACTCTGCCTCCACCACCCTCTCAGGCAGTGCATTCCAGATCCTAACCACTCACTGAGTGAAAAAGTTTTCCCTCATGTAGCCTTTGGTTCTTCTGCCAATCATCTTAAATCTGTGTACTCTGGCTCTCGACCATTCTGCCAATGGGAACAGTTTCTCTCCATCTACTCTGTCTAGACCCCTCATGATTTTGAACACCTCTATCAAATCTCCTCTCAACCTTCTCTGCTCTAAGGAGAACAACCCCAGCTTCTCCAGTCTATCCACGTAACTGAAGTCCCTCATCCCTGGAACCATTCTTGTAAATCTTTTCTGCACCCTCTCGAAGGCCTTCATATCCTTCCTAAAGTGTGGTGCCCAAAAATGGACACAATATCCAGTTGAGGCCGAACCAGTATTTTATAAAGGTTCATCATAACTTCCTTGCTTTTGTACTCTATGCTTCTATTTATGAAGCCGAGGATCCCGTATGCTTTTTTAACCACTTTCTCAATCTGCCCTACCACCTTCAACGATTTGTGCACATATATAAAAAAAATTAAAAGGCCTGTCTGATCACAGGACCTACAAATAAGCTGATGCATTTATTAGTTGCCTGCCTTTACTTTAGTTCACATTTCATTCCCATTAGTTTTTGTATTATTTACCTTTTAATTGACAAGGCAGCTCACCTCAATGCAGCTTTTACAAGCAGGAGCAAATCTGAAGAGATTTGCAGTCCAGACAACAGATTTCTTTGCAAGTGCTGTCCTGTCAGCTACAGTGGATTCATTGTGTAAAACTGAAGAAAAATTTAATTTTCAAGGAACTCTGAAATTGCCCCTTAAAACACATACTGAGGCTTACTTATCTCATTCTTGGCAAATGCATTTGGACAGGTTCTGCTCTGCCAATTTCCCCCTCTATATGAATGGAAAGTCTGCCACTCCACCTGGTAACTCCATATAAGAACTGAGAGCCTAACATGGTCATGACAGAGATAAGAAACTCTGGTTCTCATGGAATCTCCACTGTGAAGAAACACCTCTACCTATTATTTTCTTGATATAACCTAGAATATATTGGATCTACTTTACAGCTTAAACAAAACTCAAATACCGCTATGATTTTGTGCACCGATGTTGCAGCTGCTTCCAATGCACAAGATGCTTCAGTTATTGAAGAATAATTCTTAGTATTGTTTATAATCTGTTGGAATACGGCATTGTAGATTTTTTCAAGGATCTGTAAAGGAAAAAGGTGTGCACTTTTTGATAGTGTAACCCTCTACTCGGAGCTCCGGCACGGCAAGAGAGCCCCAGGTGGGCAGAGGAAACACTTCAAGGACACCCGCAAAGCCTCCTTGAAAAAGTGCAACATCCCCACTGACACCTGGGAATCCCTGGCCCAAGACCGCACAAAGTGGAGGAGAAGCATCTGAGAAGGCGCCGAACACCTCCAGTCTCTTCGCCGGGAGCAAGTGGAAGCCAAGCGCAGGCAGCACAAGCAGCATATGTCAACCCAAGCACCCCACCCACCCGCCCCTTCAACCACCGTCTGCTCCACCTGTGACAGAGACTGTAGGTCCCGCATTGGACTCATCAGACACCCGAGAACTCATTTTTAATGTGGAAGCAAGTCATCCTCGGTTCCGAGGGACTGCCCAAGAAGAAGATGATTATTATTTTAATCCTTTTAGGTCGATACCAGGCTCTCTCCCGGCTCATCATCTTTTTCTCCAGTGAATAGTTTTCAGCTGTTGCTGATGATTCTGATATTCCCATTTACAGCTCCTCTAGACCCATCTTTTGTTTAATTACTTGTCCCATTACCATCTCCTGTCACCTTGTACCATCATCCCTTTTGTCATTTAATCACTCCTGCCTTCTACCCTCTCACAGACCTTCACTTTTGTCCTTGCCTCTCTCCCCCCTTCCCGGCCTCTGTACTTATTTAAAACCTGATACATCTCTAACTTTGAGTTCTGACGAGAGGTCATCGACCTGAAACAATGGCCCATATTTTCCGATAGGAGGCTTCCTGTGTGCGGAGGCCTCCGATCTGTAAAAAATCTACACCCTTACTTGAGGGCTCCAGAGGTCCGGCCATTTCCGATGCTGGGCCTCTCCACGACAAAATGCGCAGGGCCCACATATCTTGGGGTTGCATGCGGTTCGCAAGCATCCCTAGGATCACGTGGGCCATGGGGAGCAGGGAATCTCCCTTCATACTTTTGACAGATCGACCTGTCAAATATATGAATGGAGATCACTCCAAAAACACATCAAAACATTAAATAATTTTTTTTTTAATCAAGTTTTAAAAATTACATTAAATAAAATATTTTAAACAAAAATTTTATATTTTGAAAAAAAAATTAAAGATTTTTACGGGGCTTAAAATAAACTTACCATTTTTTAAAAAGGTATTTTTAAATTATAAATGAGTGAAAAAACATTTAAAAAAAAACTCTTATGCTGGTAAAAGCAGGCCTTACACCTGCTTTTACCAGGCGTAAGATTTTTAAGGGATTTCAGCAGGCGGAAGTTCTGCAGAAAGCGGAACTCTCCACCCTCAGAGGCCCTTCTGCAGGGCAGGCAGAGGGTCTTGACAGATCGGAAATGCCGGTTTACAGCGCATGCGCTTCGCATGCCTGAAACCGGCACTTGCGAGGTCCCTATGGGTGTGTACACACCTCGTACACACCCTTAGGGATCGGAAAATACGGGTCATTAACTCCATTTCTCTCTCTACAGATGCTGAATATTTCCAGCATTTTTGGCTTTATTTCAGATTTCCAGCATCCGCAGTATTTTGCTTTTGTATCAGCACGGATTAACATTTGAACT
This sequence comes from Somniosus microcephalus, assembly GCF_052327205.1. NCBI lineage: Eukaryota > Metazoa > Chordata > Chondrichthyes > Squaliformes > Somniosidae > Somniosus > Somniosus microcephalus. The sequence continues at coordinate 50,281,918 of NC_141007.1, read as the reverse complement.
TGAACCCTTCTGGTCTTTCTGGCTTTAAAACTGGCCATGGGAGAAGCTCTGTGTAACTTTAAACATCTCTGTGTACAGTCAAAAAACACAGCTCAAACAATAAGGATACAGTGCAACTATGTTGGCATAATAAACACTGTTCCGTAATGAGTTATTCACTTAACTCCTTGCTACCAGAAGAGGACTGACTCAGATTAGCTATGGGGAAGTTATCTCTGTGCAGAGCAAACTGTCAGTAGGCTTTTCTTGGGAGTCCTATAATCATCATGGAACTAAAGATTTTTTTAACTCAGTGAAAGTATTTTATGTTTGGTTCTGCAACACTACCTTACTTAAAGAAACAATGATAAAGAGTAATCACAGAGTGATAATTATTTGAAATAATTTATTAAATAAGGCAAGCGTGGCATAAACATTGGCATTATGCAACATACAATTAGATACCACAACAGGAGTGTTAACATACCAAAGGGATGATCTTTGATGACTTCTTTTGTTCATGCTTGCTTAAATCGATTTCAAATGTATTAGCCAAACATCTCTGAATAATAATAGGATTGGGCAGAGTCGACACGGATTTATGAAAGGGAAATCGTGTTTGACAAATCTGTTGGAGTTTTTGAGGTTGTAACTAGCAGAACAGGTAAGGGGGAAACCAGTGGATGTGGTGTATTTGGATTTTCAGAAGGCATTCGATAAGGCGCCACACAAGAGGTTATTAAACAAAATGAGGGCTCATGTGATTGGGGGTAATATACTAGCATGGATTGAGGATTGGTTAACAGATAGAAAAGAGAGAGTAGGAATAAACGGGTCATTTTCGGGTTGGCAGGCTGTAACTGGTGGGGTACCGCAAGGATCAGTGCTTGGGCCTCAGCTATTCACAATCTATATCAATGATTTGGATGAGGGGACCAAATGTAATATATCCAAGTTTGCTGATGATACAAAGCTGGGTGGGAATGTAAGTTGTGAGGAGGATGCAAGGAGCCTTCAAGGGGATAAAGACAAGCTAAATGAGTGGGCAAGAACATGGCAAATGGAATATAATGTGGAGAAATGTGAAGTTATCCACTTTGGTAGGAAAAATAGAAAAGCAGAGTATTTTTTTAAATGGTGAGAGATTGGGAAATGTTGGTGTTCAGAGGGACCTGGGTGTCCTTGTACACGAATCACTGAAAGTTAACATACAGGTACAGCAAGCAATTAGGAAAGCAAATGGTATATTGGCCTTTATTACAAGAGGATTTGAGTATAAGAGTAAAGACATCTCACTGCAATTATATAGGGCCCTGGTGAGACCACACCTGGAGTATTGTGTACAGTTTTGGTCTCCTTATCTAAGGATATACTTGCCATAAAGGGAGTGCAAAGAAGGTTCACCAGACTGATTCCTGAGATGGGGGGGGGGGGGGGATTGTCCTAGGAGGAGAGATTGAGTAGATTAGACCTAGATTCTCTAGCGTTTAGAAGAATAAGAGGTGATCCCATTGAAACATACAGAATTCTTACAGGGCTTGACAGGGAGGATGTTTCCCCTGGCTGGGGGAGTATAGAACCAGAGGTCACAGTCTCAGAATAAAGGGTCGGCCATTTAGGACCGAGATGAGGAGAAATTTCTTCACTCAGAGGGTGGTGAATCTTTGGAATTCTCTACCCCAGAGGGCTGTGGAGGCTCAGTCGTTGAGTATATTCAAGACAGAGATCGATAGATTTTTGAATATTAAGGGAATCAAGGGATATGGGGATAGTGCAGGAAAGTGGAGTTGAGGTAGATCAGCCATGATCTCATTGAATGGCGGAACAGGCTCGAGGGGCCAAATGGCCTACTCCTGCTCCTATTTCTTATGTTCTTGTGAAGAGAGAGGACAGGATTAGATTTAGCTATGCTGTCCCTGCAGTTGCATAGTATAATGACTATCACATTTAAGACTCATATGGCCACTTAGGCGAGGGCGACTATCACACATGGAATTGCACCTCACCAAGGTCTAAACCCTGAAGGGCGGGAAGAGAAGGGAAGAAGTACGGATATAATAAAAACTGGGGAAGCTAGCAGGGGGCAACTGGTGTTTATGGAACCATACTTAAACAAAGAGTCAACACCTTCAGGAAAAGGGTGTGGGAGTGGGAGAGAGAGAGCAAATTGGCAAGAATTGTTTTTTTCAAAAATTTAATAAACATAAAGACGGAATTTTACTTTGTTTCACTTTTAGTATATGCACACAAGCCCAGATCTTCTGCTCAGCCATACCACCAATAGAAGTGCAATATTCCTGCCTGCCACAAGCATGTGCCTCAGACCAGAGTTGAATTTCCAGAGTCAGGAGCTGTTGAATAATTTTAATTGACTCTCAAGCCTCCCCTTGGGAGTTCACCTGGAGATGCAGGGAATGACTGCGACAGGCCAGAGTGTCAGCCAACAGCCTCTGTGTTGCCTTTAAAAGTTGATTTTAAAAATTAAACTTTTTATAAAATGTGCCTGGACCTTGGGCCCTTTAGAATTTACATATTCCTCCCACAGTAAACAGCAATGCTGGAGGTAATCAGGTGCTCCGGTGCCCAGTGTTGTTAAATGTGCAAATGGCAGAATTTATATAAGATTACACATTATCATTTAGTGTCAGCCGTGGCTCAGTGGGTAGCACTCTTGCCTCTGAGTCAGAAGGTTGTGGGTTCAAGTCCCATTCCAGAGACTTGATCACAAAAGTTTAGGCTGACAATCCAGAGCAGTGCTGAGGGAGTGCTGCACTGACTCTTTGCTTAAGTATGGTTCCATAAACACCAGTTGCCCCCTGCTAGCTTCCCCAGTTTTTATTATATCTGTACTTTTTCCCTTCTCTTCCCGCCCTTCAGGGTTTAGACCTTGGTGAGGTGCAATTCCATGTGTGATAGTCAGGTGCTGTCTTTCGGATGAGATGTTAAAACTCATCACTTCCAGCAGGATATCACACATGTGTAAATATGGGCATGGGCCCAGCAGAATGACTCCTCTAGCCGTTTCCTGTCTCCACCTGTCCCAGTTCCATTGAAAAGAAAACTGCAGAAGGAGGGCAGGACATCTCGGCCATAGAGCTTACAAAGGGTAAGAGTACAATAGCCAGATAATTCCAGTCATGAGGAAGACCGTTGTAGCTCACTTATCAAGTAACTGTTTTCCACCGTTACCCATTGTGTAACCTCCACTTCTATTGAATATGCAACTGGCAGGGTGTGAACCATCTCTTGGTTCCCAGGGTCATCCCTCAATTTCCTGCATTAATTGTCCTAAGTTACAAACTGCTCCAACATTGTCTCCATTGAAGGGACCTTACTATAAAATGCACCACTCATGCACAAAAACAAAAAAGTTTGCTCCAATTCAGGCTGGCCTCAATGAGACAATGTTCTGCACGATTCTTTGCATAAAGGATTTTCTCTAGCAGCAGTGAAAGGACTATTATTCTGACAGAGTGTCCCTGAAATAGGGTTTTGAAAGTTGCAAAGCTGGAGATGCAAATTAATGGACAAAGTATGGTAATTTGGCTCAACATAAAGCAAATACTCGCAGAAATGAGTGAGCAAACTTTCCAGATAATGAAAACTTTAGTTGGAAGGCCAAATAAATATGCAGATATATTAAATTAGAAAATGCAAGTTTTGGCAAAAAATTGAGAAGACAGTTTTGATCATTAAAAAGTTAAAGGTTATTGAATCTAAGAAGTACTTTATCAGGAATGCCCTCAAAATGTAATTACTGTATCGAGAATGGGAATACAGTTCTGAAGCTACACACAGGACAGGCAGTGAAAGACAAAAAAAAATACATTTTCCAGTGGCTAACTCTAAAATTGCCACAATCAAGTGAGTTCTGTTGGTGCCCTGCTCTGTGATACATTTCCACATTTCATTGTCACATGAAAGTGTTGAGAACCACAACACAATTAGCATTCTTAAAATGCCTGAAATAAGTTTTTCAAGCTTCCATGGAGATGAACAATACCAAAATAGTAATGAGTGATAAGGCTAGACACTCCTCATATTCTTCCATGTTGCTAGGCCCCACGTAGCATTGAATGCATACAATGGATTTTAGCCAGTAGTTTGCAGTTGTACTTTTGTGCAAATTAATTACCTTTACAAAGTAAAAGTTTTGTCACAAGGAGATTTTTGCTGTGTAATCCTGTTTGTCATTTGGGAATATCAAAAATCTAATATATCAAACAAAGTATGCAAACCATTGCTAGATATAATAATCCATTTCAGGATCTCTTTTACTTACAAAAAAAGGTATATAATATGCAGAAATGTAATGTAAAAACATCTTTATTCTTTCATTTGTTGTCTTCTCAATAGATATTCCCTGCTTTCAGCAGTGCGAGGGATGTCCAAGCTGAAAATAGAACACTTTCTACTTCAGGCACCAAGGCCGGAATTTTCCCATTGGAGTGCGTGCAGGTTTGTGGGGCGGGTCGGCAGTTAAAAGCTCGGAAATTGACAAGAGTGTCGGGAACCCGCTGTCATCCCGCCGACTTCCGCCTTTAACTCGGGCACATTTTGAGGCGCGCCATTGACCCACTCGGGAGAGGCGGGCGACCTCATTAAGGTACTTAGCTGCTCGTTTACAGACCCTTAACTGCCTTTATAATGTCAGGTTTGGACTTTAACTAGTTGCGCACCTCAGGAACCTCGCCTGTGAAGGGGAGGCGGGAGCTCAGTGGCCATTGTACGAGTTCATTAAGTGACAGCTGGAAAAAGCACATAAATACTCCCACCTTACACCTGCTTCCATGCCCAAGGGAAAGGCTCTGCCTAACACCATTCTGTGCAGAGATTTAGCTTTCAGGAGTTTGCAGGTCATTTCTGCAACCTCTGAAGTCAGTCTCACCACATTACTAGTCACTCTCACTACATTGGAGGATTGTGCCTCTGATCTCCACTTTACCTGCCATCTATTAGATCAGCATGGGTACCGCTTATGCTGTCTCACCTTGGACCTCAGAATCAGACCAAGATGAGCTCCAGCACCAACAACAGCAACAACCACACCAGTAACTTTCTCCTCAGCGACCTGATGCTCTACAGGAGAGAGGGAATCAGCACAGGGGCGCACCACGCTGGAGGCGATAACCCAACATAGGGTATACAGGCAGAGGATGAGCTTCCTGGACATGACTGAACAGCAGTGCTTCAGGAGGCTCAGGCTACCGGCCAGGTCGTTGCAGACATTTGTAGCTTGCTGGAACAAGCCCTGCTGCGCAGAGGACCTGGTCGACATGCCTTACCAGCGGCTGCCAAAGTCACCACTGCCCTCAACTTCTTCGCCTCAAGCTCCTTCCAGGGATCTGCAGCAGACAGTTGCAGGATCTCGCAGTCGGCCGCCCACAGATGCATCACCCAAGTGACCGATGCCATGTTTCACAAACCAGCCAATTATGTAAACTTTGCCACTGATGAAGCCAATGTTGCGGAGCTGCCGCTTGGCTTTGCGGCTCTGACTGAATTCCCACAGGTGCAGGGCGTTATTGACTGCAAACATGTGGCCATGAAGGCACCCCTCATCACCCAGGAGTGTTTGTGAACCGCAAGGGCTTTCACTCCCTCAATGTGCAGCTTGTCTATAACCATAAAAAGATCATGCATGTGTGCCAGATTCCCTGGCAGCTGTCATGACTCTTTTGTGCTGCACCAGTCCACCTTCCCTCAGCTCTTCGCACCTCCAAACAGTCTTACTGGCTGGCTGCTTGGAGACAAGGGCTATCCACTAAAGACGTGGATGATGACACCATTGAGGAGGCCAAGCAATGTGGCCGAGGAGCGTTATATGACAGCCACATGTCCACCAGATGTGTCACAGAGCAAGCAATCGGCATGATGAAGATGCACTTCAGATGCCTTGACAGATCTGGAGGAGCCCTTCAGTATGCACCAGCCAGGGTCTCCAGAATCATCATTGTATGCTGCGCGCTGCACAGCAGTGAGGATTGGACTTGCAGGAGGAGCAAGGCGCAGAGTGCACAGCCTCTTCAGAGGAAAGGAGGAACAGGTGAAACACGAGGAGGAGGAACCGGAGGTGGAGATGTCACCAGCAGCAGTGCACACTGCTGCCCAGGAGGCTCAAGATGGCCTGATTTACTTAACTTGCACCAGCACGCCCATATGGCTCCCAGATGCTGTACTAACTTCCCCCCCCCCAACAACACCACAAAGCAGTCCTACAATGACGAAGCCAGTCTTGTCACCCAAACCCCATTGCTCGAGGTCAAGTAATGTCTCACCATTCACTCCAAGTGACAAAGCCACTTCCCAGGTAGCAGGCAAAAATGGACATGGCGGGAAAGTTGTGCAAAGAAATAAATTTGTGTGCATCATTAATAGAACTGAAACTTAACTAACATTTTGTCAAACACCCATGTGCATACCCTTATGCATCTACGATTCTGTCTTTTTTCATTTCTGCGTGCTTCTACGAGGTGCAAACCCTGTGGCTTCAGCAGGGGTAGAAGCAGGCTGCTCACTTCCCTGCTGCGACTGCTTTGACACTTTAGGCAGACGTTTGGGTTTTGGGTTTGGGAGCCCGACAGGGCCCCGCTAAAGACTGCGGCTCCTGCAACTGTGCAGGGGCCGACTCAGCCATCAGGATACGAGACAGCATGTGGGGCTCTGACTAAGGGGGTGGCAATGGGGATGAAGTGGGAGTGCTTTGAGAAGAGCTCCCACTTCCATGTCCCCGCTCACCATCATCCCTTTCATGGGCCACCACCACTTCCCTGCAAGCAAGGAGCTGGAGAACTCCCTGCTGCACATCAGTGGGCGATGAACACCCACATCTACGTTGATATCTCTCCTCGAGATGAGGTCAATGAATATCTGCAATCTGTTGTACACAGCAAGCATGTTCTCGTTCGATTGGTGCATTTGCTGCTCCATGCAGGTGGCCATCCTTTCCATGGAACAGCACATCGTCGCCATCGCCTGTGAGATGATGGTGCTCATGTCGGAGATGGACTCCTCTATTATCTATACAGTTGCACACATCGCGGCTGCAAAAGCTGCCAGAGCCTCATGCATTTGTTGCTGCTCCTCCAAGATCACCCTCTTTCTCGACAGCCCGAGTTTCAGCATCTGCATGCAACTGAGGAGTCTCCACTGCTGTCCCTACCATCTGCTCTTGCACACTTTTGATCTGTGAGACACCAGGTGATAACGCTACTCTATGTCTCCCTACACCCACAGAGGTGCACGTATCTACGCTGGTGCTGGGTGCGCATGGGTCTGGTGACACTGCACCCTCAGAGAGTGGAGCTTCCTCTGAGGAGTCGTCTTCCTCCTCCGGCTGGACAGTGAGGGGTGGGGGGCACTTGATGGACCTGAGGGAGAGTAAAGAGGCGAATTAGAATTCTTATGATAACAATGTGTAATGTTACCATTATGCACATGATGACATTTCACTGGCTGCTGACATCAAGTCACCATGAGTGACTGCTGTATGCCATGTGGCTGTATGAGATCTACAGGAAACTTTGTGCTATCCGGCACCCACGGGACCAAGCTGCTGCCGTTGCCTCAAAACTGCCGTACTCTCCAGAGTTAATGTTGAGAGATACGGAGATTCTTATCTCCGTATTTGACAACAAACACTGTTGCTTAGCAACAGCTTCTAAACACTCGGGTGTGGCCTGCAAGCTCTGTAGCTGAAGCTGTTGCTATAGCTACAGACCTTGCACAGCTTGACTGTTCAAACAAAGCAAAAAAAACAAACAAAAAGAATAAAAAACGGCTGCTGATTTTTGCCGGTGGCTCCAGATTGCCGGATAGCTCACCTCCGGATAGCACAAAGTTTCCTGTAATTCTGTCACCAGGCTGCTGGGAGGTCCCCTGCTCTCAATCTCCCACCGCCAGCAGCTCTGCAACTCCAGTGATTTCAAGTATTTCCTCCTCTGCTGGAGTCAAGTTGGTGAACATTGGAGGGCCAATTCCGGCTCGTTGCCTCTCCCTGTTGTTCTGGGCTCTCTTCCCCTGTAAGTAGGGTAAGAAGAGAACTTTGAGTGAGAGTGACAGAATGAGTGTAAGGAATGGATGGGCTACATCTGTAGAGGGTGACTATGAGGGAGTGGCGAGACATTATCAAATGGTCTCCTTCTGTGGCGTTACTTCCTGTGATTGCATTAGGATGAGATGGGGATGTGAGTAGGTACATAGAGAGTGAGGGGTGGGTGCATCTTGAAAGATAGATTGGTGTGAGGATTGACGTGCAGGAATAGGCTTGGGAAGGAAGAGTGATGGGGTTGGGGGGCGACACGCACATCAGGATGTAGTTGAATGTGGTATTGCACTCACCTTTTCTGACCTCATGAGATCATTACATTTTTTCCGGCACTGGATCCAGGACCGCCTTACGACATCCCTGCTACTGACCTTCTCCGCGATCTCCAGAAATGCCCTCTTGATGTCTCTGGCTGTTCTTTTGCACCCACCCCCAGGGAAGAGGGCCTCCTTGTGTGCTCTGACTCCCTGGATAGCACTTCCAAGTCAAAAACTGCAACTGCACTTTTTGCTCTCTCTTGCCCAGAGAATCTTGCAGATTATGTCTTGTATACACAACCGCGATTGCCAATTAGTGCCAAATTAAGGGCAGTTTTCTCCTGTGAGCCCATGCCCACAAGGAACTAGATTAAAACTGTTGAAACTCCTTTCAGATAGGTCTCATACAGGCAAGAGAAAGCGACTGGACTGAATTTGAACCTGGATCTCAGAGTGAAAAGTGAGTGCCTCACCGACTGCACCACCTAGTCGGCCAATGACATTTGGCCATGTGTGCGCAGGTATTTGTGACCGCATGACCTCACAACAGAGCGAATAGCTGTATACATGATGTCAGGATGCTGCAAGATAATGCCATGACATTTTATGATGCAGTCACTACCATAATATATTGCTTCTGTCAAAACAGTATACTTACTAACTCCATAATGTCAGGAAGACTTAGTAAAAATGGGTGTTGTTTGGCTACTAATCTTAAAAAAAATCGATCTTGATGTTGTTGCAGCTGTGCAAGATCCATGCTCGGGGGCTAGAAGCTGAAGACCAATATTCAAGCAGCTTTTGGCAGCTTGGCTCAGTGGCAGTCCTGTTACCTCGGATTCAGAAGGTTGTGGGTTCAAGCCCCATTGCCGGCCCACATAATCTAGGCTGACAGCGCAGTACTGAGGGAATGTTGAATTGGCAGAGGTGCCACCTTTCATGTGAGACATTAATGACCCAGGTGGATGTAAAAGTTTTGATGGCATTATTCAAAGAAGATTAGGAGAGTTTTCCCCGTGTCCTGTCCAAGATTTATCCCTCAACCAACACCATCAAATACATTAACTGATCATTTTTTCATTGCTGGTTGTGGAACCTTGATGTTCACAAATTGGCTGCTGCATTTATCTACATACCAACAGTGACTACAATTCAAAAGCGATTCATTATCTGTGAAGTGCTTTGGGACGGCCTGAGGACATGAAAAAGCACTATATAAATTAAAGTTCTTTCTTTGGTGAAATTGCATTCTTTTATTCCCCTCATTAAGCATGGTTGATCATTACTTTGATGTATGTTAAAAATACACAGGTATTGGTTTGCAGTAGGCTCGAGCCACCGGCAAAAATCAGGAGCCGTTTCGTTAGGTTTTTTTTCTTTTCGTTGCTTTTTTTTCACCAGTCAGGCTCTGCAAGGTCTCGCTGAAGCTGTTGCTAAGCTACAGAGACGCTTGCAAGGTACGGCCGACTGTTTAGAAGCCGTTGCTAAGCAACAGGGTTTGTTGCCAGATACGGAGCTCAAAATCAAAACATTAGCGCTGGTTTGTCCGGCAGTTTTGATGGGACGGCAACAGCTCGGTCCCGTCGGTGCCGGATAGCACAAAGTTTCCTGTAGCTCATTTTCACTCATATATTTTAATAGTCAGATCAGCAGTAAAATATGTTTTAAACAGTAAAATATTGATCCTTCCCTGCTGTTCAATGAAATGCCACAATACTGAGGAAGATTTTACTAGGTAGTGATTGTTGAAGTTGCTCAGATATTACATTTTGCTAGGAACAATGTATATGTCAAGATCAAAGACGGCTTCATTTGTAAATGCTGCTTGGCACACCTGTTTTTGTAAAGCAAGTTGTCCCTCCACTTCTTGGACTTTGCGCTCGAGATCTTGTTTTAGTTTCTTATACTCCTCATGCTGCCCATCAATCTTAGAATTTTTTGAACTGTAATTAAAACAGAAAAAGTAGCAGTTAAGAATCACAAATTATTATTTTGTAATTTTTTTTTTACATATTAAAACCATTCCTCTTAAGAAACAAGGAAGGCGAGAGTCCTAAAACCTGATGTGAAACACACTTAAAAGTATATAGTTGTACAGTTGGTTACTACTGTAGTATAATGCACATTATGTTAACTAACTTTGAATTTTGACAACGGAAGAATAAAAAGGACAACCACTGTTGACTGGATTGAAGGCCGATAAATCCCCAGGGCCTGATAATCTACATCCCAGGGTACTTAAGGAAGTGGCCCTGGAGATAGTAGATGCATTGCTGGTCATCTTCCAGAACTCGATAGACTCTGGAACAGTACCCATGGATTGGAGGGTAGCTAATGTTACCCCACTATTCAAAAAAGGTGGTAGAGAAAAAGCGGGGAATTATACACCGGTAAGCCTGACATCGGTGGTGGGGAAAATGCTAGAGTCCATTATAAAAGATGTAATAGCAGAGCACTTGGAAAGCAGTGACAGGATCGGACAAAGTCAACATGGATTTACAAAAGGTAAATCGTGCTTGACTAATCTACTGGAATTTTTTGAGGATGTAACTGGTAAAATAGATAAGGGAGAACCAGTGGATGTGGTGTATTTGGACTTTCAGAAGGCTTTCGATAAGGTCTCGCATAAGAGATTAGCGTGCAAAATTAAGGCACATGGGATTGGGGGGCAAGGTATTGACTTGGATAGAGAACTGGTTGGCGGACAGAAAGCAAAGAGTTGGAATAAACGGGTCGCTTTCCGAGTGGCAGGCAGTGACTAGTGGGGTACCGCAGGGATCGGTCCTAGGACCCTAGCTGTTCACGATATATATTAATGATCTGGACAAGGGAATTGGATGTAATATCTCCAAATTTGCAGATGACACAAAGCTGGGTGGGAGGGTGTGCTGTGAGGAGGATGTCGTGAAACTCCAGTACGTTTTGGACAGGTTGGGTGATGGGCAGAAACATGGCAAATGCACTATAATGTGGATAAATGTGAGGTTATCCACTTTGGTGGCAAAAACAGGAAGGCAGATTATTATTTGAATGGCAATAGATTGGGAGAAGGGGAAGTGCAAAGAGACCTGGGTGTTCTTGTGCACCAGTCGCTGAAGGTAAGCATGCAGGTGCAGCAGGTGGTTAAGAAGGCAAATGGTATGTTGGCCTTCGTAGCGAGAGGGTTCGAGTACAGGAACAAGGATGTCTTGCTGTAGTTGTACAGGGCCTTGGTGAGACCACACCTTGAGTATTGTGTGCAGTTTTGGTCGCCTTATCTGAGGAAGGATGTTCTTGCCATGGAAGGAGTGCAGCGAAGATTCACCAGGCTGATACCTGGGATGGCAGGAATGACGTATGAGGAGAGATTGCGTCGATTGGGCTTATACTCACTGGAGTTTAGAAGATTGAGAGGGGATCTCATCGAAACCTATAAAATTCTGTCAGGCCTGGACAGACTAGATGCAGGAAGGATGTTCCCGATGGCCGGGGAGTCCAGAACTAGGGGTCATAATCTAAGGATAAGGGGTAAGCCATTTAGGACTGAGATGAGGAGGAATTTCTTCACCCAGAGAGTGGTGAACCTGTAGAATTCACTGCCATAGAAGGCGGTGGAGGCCAGTTCATTAAATATATTCAAGAAGGAGTTGGATATATTTCTTAAGGCTAAAGGGATCAAGGGATATGGGGAGAAGGCAGGGACATGGTACTGAATTTGGATGATCAGCCATAATCTCATTGAATGGCGGAGCAGGCTCGAGGGGCCGAGAGGCCTACTCCTGCTCCTATCTTCTATGTTTCTATGTTTACAATCTGTGAATTCTGATCCAGCTTCTAAAATTAAAACTGCTGATACAGTATTTAATTTTTATTGGCATACATGGACAAACAATTAAAAGGCACCCAATGGCTAGGTGAGTTTATCCAGCCAGTAGGTGAGCCACAATGAAGGTCCCAGGTTCAATCCACAATCTGCGCTGAGTTAGCTGAGGCAGTAGTAGGTTCTCAATATCCCAAAATTAGGAAGGGGGAAAACCCATTTACATTTGAGGATGTTGAGCAGCCTAAAAAGCTCAATCTTTAATAAGGCCACTTGGTATGTACTGGAAAACAACAAATGGCCGTGCAACCCAACCCCACCCCAGGAAGCAGTCAATACCTTCAATAATGGAAAGGAGGAAGAAAACTGATGAGAAAAAGAAAATTAAAAATACATAGCACAAGAAATCTAATTATTTTCCTTAGTTAAACTCTTCCACTTAACTAAACCTAGCATTAATTGAAAAGTCAACCACAGACAAGCTAGGAAAAAAATGCCTCAAAATGTAGATCCTATTGCAAGGAGAAATACAAAAACTGGGCATTATTGTTGCTTTCTGTAATTTCATAAGGCAGTTCTCTAATCACACCTCCTTTTAAAATTGCAGTAGTGACTTTAAATTTCTGTTCTGGAGCTTCCCTTACATTAGGGAAAGCACCATACAGACTAGGAATATATAAAACCATGCTCATTACCAATACGGAGCTCAGCCTACGTGGGATCAGTAGAAGTGACGGCCAATGATATCTATTCACGCTTGCCTTCGTCGGCCCTTGGTAGTCTGCCATGTGAGTCGGCAACACTATAATATAGCAACAGAAAGCCTGTGTGGCATTGCAACTTCAAATAGAAGGGCACAAAGATCATTTAAGGGGCATAGCGGTTTTGTCATTTCAAATGGGAGCTTGTGGGAAGCCATAACATTTTAATTTCAAAGGCAAGCTGATAGGTGGTAGGATGGAAGTGTCAGCTGTGAGAAGTACCCTTGCCTCAGAGAGAAAGTTTTGGGTACAAGTCCCACTCCAGGGACTTGAGCACAAAAATCCAGGCTGACACTCCAGTGCAGTACTGAGGGAATGCTGCACTGTCAGAGGTGTCGTCTTTCGGATGAGATGTTAAACCGATGCCCCGTCTGTGTTCTCGGGTAGACATAAAAGATCCCATGGCACTATTTTGAAGAAGAGCAGGGGAGTTATCTCCAGTGTCCTGGCCAATATTTATCCCTCAATCAACATAACAAAAACATATTATCTGGTCATTATCACATTGATGTTTGTGGGAGCTTGCTGTGCGCAAATTGGCTGCCATGTTTCCTACATTACAACAGTGATTACACTTCAAAAAGTACTCCATTGGTTGTAAAGCGCTTTGGGACATCTGGTGGTCATGAAAGGTGCTATATAAATGCAATCTTTCTTTCTATCTGTTTAGGGAGGACCCTAGAGAACACAAAATGGGTTTCAAACAATATTACAATTACTGATAAACTATAATACTTCTAACACCATAACGGCATTATCCACAAAACCAGCAGATGTTCCTACTTAAAATTCCCCTGCCCTGACCATACCTGTGGATTTTCTCTATTTCTAGCCGATGTGCCTTTAGTCGCTGCTGGTACTGGAACTGCAGTTCCTCCCGTGTCTTTGTCTCCTTAGCAACAATTTCTTGCATCTTGTCAATCTGAATTTGCAGATCACTGATCTCTGCCTGTTTGCAGCTTTCTGTCACTTTTAGTTGAACAAACATGGCATCATACCGTTCCAAATCTCGGTCTCGCTCCTCCAGTACTTTCAGGTTGAACATAAAGTCCTCTTTCAGTATGTTAAATTTTTCTCGTTGTTCTTTGAGTTCGGTTTTTGAATCTCGAAGTGCGGTATCTAGTGACTGAATGCGTCGTATCTGCAAGTCCTTCCATTCCTGCTCCTTCTGAGCAAGGAGCTCATCAAAATGATCTTCTTGAAGCATTCTGGGAAGTTGCAACTTATATAAATATATAAGACAACAGATTATTCAAATGTATAGTAACACTAAGCATTGAATATTCCTTGCAGTTCCCAAAATAGACAAGTTTCAGCCAGTATCTTCAAACCAGTTGGCTGTACTGACCAAAATATTAAACAGTCTTATTTTCAGTGCAGACACGGACTACCTGCTGTGTGTTTCCAGCTTTTCAGGAGCTGCTAAGTAACTTGTTGGGATTGGGATTGGATAATTATTGAAAGAGATGATCAATTTATTAAATACTCCACAGGACACAATGGCTTGAGGCACAGGAAGGAGCTATTGCCCGTAGAGGGATGTAGGCCAGAGTTGGATAGTGGAGATATGGGGACTGATTAAAAATAAAAATAGGATCTCTTTGCTTTTATATTCTATCCCTGGCTCCACATTCAGGTCAAGTATATTTAAAAGAACTTGCCTTTTCGGTGGCGGCCTCCAGCAGTCCCTTTAAGGAGCTCTGGTTAGTCCGCATGTAGACCATTTTCCTGAACGGAGCCAACCTTGTACCAGCTTCATTCAAGGAAGCCCAATTTGCAAAGGGGCCTCAAACAGGCGTAAAGCGGACATAGACAGATAAGTGAAATGGGCAGAAGCATGGCAAATGGAGTTCAATGTGGAGAAGTGTGAAGTGATGCACTTTGGGAGGACTAATATGGAAAAAAAGTATACTAAAAATGGCACGATTTTGAAAAGTGTAGATGAGCAGAGATACCTTGGCGTCCATATACACAAATCCTTAATAGGTGGCAGGGCAAGTTGATAAGGTGGTCAAAAAAGCATATGGGTTACTTGGTTTTGTAACTAGAGGGATAGAATATAAAAGCAAAGAGATCATGCTAGAACTTTATAAATCACTGGTTAGGCCTCAGCTGGAGTATTGTGGACAATTCTGGGCACCACATTTCCGGAAAGATGTAAAGGCCTTAGAAAGGGTACAGAGGAGGTTTATCAGGATGTTACCAGGGATGAGGGACTTCAGTTATGAGGAGAGGTTGGAAAAGTTAGGACTGTTCTCCTTGCAAAAGAGAAGGTTAAGAGGTGACCTAATAGAGGTTTTCAAGATGTTGAGAGGTTTTGATAGGGTAACTAGGGAAAAAATATTCCCTCTGGCGAGTGGGTCAATAACTAGAGGTCATAGATTCAAAAATCACTGGAAAAAGATCTAGAAGGGAGACAAGGAAAACATTTTTCACTCAGTTGTCAGAATCTGGAATGCTCTACTTGAAAAGGTGGTGGAAGATTATTTCATAATTTTAACAGAGTTGGACAGGTACTTGAGGATGAGCAACTTACAGGGTTACGGACAAAAAGCACAGATGTGGGACTGAGCACGACTGCTCTTTCAATGAGCCAGCACAGGCACGACGGGCCAAATGACCTCCTTCTGTGCTTGAATGTTTCTATTAATTTTTTGTTGTTGCCATCCACCATATGTTCTCCGTTCCCTAGCCACGGACTCCATCCCTCCCCCTAAACTCTGACTGAGGCTGAACCACACTGTTCGCAACCTTGGTGTCATATTTGACCCTGAAATGAGCTTCTGACCACATATCCGCGGCATAACGAAGACCACTTATTTCCACCTCCGTAACATCGCCCGTCTCCGCCCTTGCCTCAGCTCATCCGCTACTGAAACCCTCATCCATGCCTTTGTTACCTCTAGACTTGACTATTCCAACACAATGCTGGCTGGCCTCCCACGTTCTATCCTACATAAACTTGTGGTCATCCAAAACTTGGCTGCCCGTGTCCTAACTCGCACCAAGTCCCGTTCACCCATCTCCCCTGTGTGCACTGACCTACATTGGCTCCCAGTTAAGCAACGCCTCGATTTCAAAATTCTCATCCTTGTTTTCAAATCCCTCCATGGGTTTGCCCCTCCCTATCTCTGTAATCTCCTCCAGTCCCACAGCCACCCCAAAATATCTGCGCTCCTTTAATTCTGTTTTCTTAAGCATTCCTGATTATAAACACTCAACCGTTGGTGGCCGTGCCTTCTGCTGCCAAGACCCCAAGCTCTGGAATTCCCTCCCTAAACCTCTCCGCCTCTCTACCTCGCTTTCCTCCTTTAAGACGCTCCTTAAAACCTACCTCTTTGACCAAGCTTTTGGTCACCTGCCCTAATTTCTTTTTATGTGGCTCGGTCTCAGATATTTTGACTTACAATACTCCTGTGCAGCGCCTTGGGATGTTTTACTACGTTAAAGGCGCTATATAAATACAAGTTGTAGTCGTTGTTGTTGTTGTTGATCAGCAAACCCCTCAAGGGAAAACATTTTTAATGAGCCTTTTATATGCCCCCAATTGGTCACACATTTAGACCTCCTCTCTGGTGAAGAAGGCCCAGCAGCGCCTATATTTCCTAAGGAGGCTGAAGGGATGTAACCTGTCACCCCTGATCCTCTCTAACTTTTACCGCTGCACAATAGAGAGCATCCTGACGAACTGTATCACAGTATGGTATGGCAGCTGTAGCTACTATGACCGGAAAGCCCTGCAGCGGGTAGTCAAAACTGACCGGCACCCGGCTACCGACCATAGAGCACATATACCAGAAACGCTGTTTACGGAGGTCACGGTCCAGCATCAAAGACCCTACCCACCCCAGCCACAGTCTGTTCGCCCTCCTGCCATCTGGGAGACGCTACAGATGCATTCGCACCCGTACGACCAGATTTAGGAACAGCTTCTTTCCCAGGGCTGTCATCCTACTGAACTCCACAAATAAACTCTAAAGCCTGCACGTCTGCCAATGCACTTTATTATGGTTATGTTTAGGTTAATGTATTACAAGCCAAATGTATGTTGAATGTTTAAATGTCTTAATCTAAATGTACACTCTCGGGAGCCGCAAGCCTACATTTCATTGTACTGCACTTGTGCACTAACAATGACAATAAAGTTGATTATTATTATTGAGAGCAGAGTTATACAGACCAGGAAGTGATCTGATTTTATCTCTTAGCCTTAGTACCCCTGTTTTTGGCACGGGTTTGGGGGGAGGGGGGGAGGAAGAGCAGCCAAGCTGTCCTCTGTGGATTGTTAACCCTGCTGGAAATGCATCAGTCAAGAATCCCACTTCACCTTGATGACCCCTGCAGTCAGAAGTTTACACATAATTATAGGCGATTCGGGTAATGTCGCATCGGGAGCTCAAAACCTGTAAACAGTGGCCCAACAAGGAGTCAACATTTTCAAAAGGGGGAAGAGGAGTTCACTGGCAGAGGAAAAAAGGATCAGCCTTTTTTATATTTTCTGACTGTTGTCTCATGTGGAGCTTAATAGGAAAACTTTCTTCCTTTACTGTAGTTGATTAAAAGAATAAAAATGCCATAAAGCAACCTAACCAGAACGTAATGTAAACACTCCCACAGCTACCTGGACTACACTTCCTCCCACCCCGCCTCCTGTAAGGACTCTATTCCATTCTCCCAGTTTCTCCGTCTCCGCTGCATCTGCTCCGACGATGCCACCTTCCATACCGGTGCTTCCGACATGTCTTCTCTTTTCCTCAACTGAAGACTCCCCTCTACAGTGGTCGACACGGCCCTCGACCGTGTCCGTTCTATCTCCCGCAATTCTGCCCTCACCCCTGCCCCTCCCTCCCGGAACCACGATAGGGTTCCCCTTGTCCTCACCTTTCACCCCACCAGCCTCCACATTCAACGGATCATCCTCCGCCATTTCCGCCACCTCCAGCATGATCCCACCACCAAATGCATCTTCCCCTCACCTTCCCTTTCAGCATTCCGTAGGGACCGCTCCCTCCGCGACACCCTAGTCCACTCCTCTATCACCCTCAGCACCCCTTCCCCTGGCACCTTCCCGTGCAAGCGCAGGAGATGCAACACATGCCCTTATACCTCCCCACTTCCCAACGCCCCTTCCAGGTAAAACAGCGATTTACTTGTACTTCTTGCAATTTAGTATACTGTATTCGCTGCTCACGATGTGGTCTCCTCTACATTGGGGAGACCAAACGCAGATTGGGTGACTGCTTTGCGGAACACCTCCGTTCAGTCCGTAGGGGGACCCCGAGCTTCCGGTCGCCTGTCACTTTAATTCACCGCTCCATTCCCACTCAGACCTCACCGTCCTCAGCCTCTTGCATTGTTCCATGGAAGCTCAGCGTAAACTCGAGGAACAGCACCTCATCTTTCGATTAGGCACTTTACAGCCCTCTAGACTCAACATAGAGTTCAACAATTTCAGATCATAACCTTGGCCCCTATTATATTTTTTATTTATTTTTTATCCACACCTTTAGTTTGTGCCTTTTCCTTTTTTCTCTCTCCCACATGGCAGCTGTCTCTCACTCTGCCAGCGCATTTCACACTTCACCTAGAGCCATCCTTTGTCTCTTTACTTGTCCTATTACCATCTCGTCTCGTCTTGAATATCTCTTAATGTCTCTTCACCCCTCAGACCTTCCCTTTTGTTCTTTCATCCCCTCCCCCATTTCCCAGCCACCAAACTTGCTTTTAATCTGCTCCATTTCCTGCTTTTTTCCAGTTCTGATGAAAGGTCATCGACCGGAAACGTTAACTCTGTTTCTCTCTCCACGGATGCTGCCTGGCCTGCTGAGTTTTTCCAGCATTTTCTGTTGTTATTTCAGATTTCCAACATCCGCAGTATTTTGCTATTGTAATGTAAGTGCTCTTGTAATGGAACAGACATGGTCAGCTATTGTAATCTGTTTATAAAACAACAATTTATTTTGGCATTTAGAACAAAATAAACATGGGACTGACAGGGACATTGAACATGTGGATTAAACAAACACTATGCTTATTGCATACATTGTTTTTCCTAAACTTACATTTTCTGCATTTGGTCCCTGCACCATAGCCAAAGTAAACAGGGAAAAAATAAAACCAGTGCAGTGATGCCATGTTTTCCCTTGCCTGCCTTCTCAATAAACAGATACTAGAGTGCAGTTCTGTCTTATTACTGACTTGATAGTTTTGTATGCACTAAATGTAGATACTTCCATGATAGAATTATATAATTGACTATGGTGGTTGCATCAGCCCTAAAGCTTCATTTGTTTTCAATGTAGATGGTACTGATGCTATTCATGATATTGGTTTGAGTGACCTCGAAAAGGAATGTTAAGGATGCTACAGTCAGGTTTTCCAGTCTATTCAGGACATACTTTAAAGTATATTTCTTTTGGCACTTTGTGTTAAAGAGTACAGCTGATAGCCTACAAGCAGTTATCCCATTGTCAGCAGCGCATCCAAATATACACAAACCACCTTTATTGCCAAGACTGAGATTTTCTAGTGTGAGGGTTTCGCGAAAGGGTCTCCTTTTGAAAGTTCAGAGCCAAATTCCCCTATTTGTGTAAATGGGAATCTTAGTACAGGAAACTCTCTTTTAACCGGCACCTAAATATCCGGAAATCTCTCTTAACCGGCAAAATTCAGGAGTAGGTTCAGGTAAGTTTTACTATACATGAGTGGCCGTGTAACCAGGACTCCTGGATCTGTGGCCATGTAACCGGGGCTCCTGCACCTGTGGCCGTGTACGGGGCTCTCCTACCTTGGTAAGTATACCTCTCTGTAATCCAGACTTTTTGATCAACCGGCACCACGCCGGTCCCGTATAAAAAGGTTTCCTGTATCCTGGTTTTCAACAGGTATTTGCAGTGGCAGCAGGTTAAACAGGGAACAGCAGTGCACAGAAATTGAAGGTTTCCATTTGAGCACCCAGTCCCCCAGAACCCCTGAGCAAATATAAATGTTTTTTTATCACTGACATTCTGAGTCTTGTACATCATGTTTTAAGTAAAATGAATGATAATCAGCAGTCTCGAAATAGATCAAATTAGTGTTTCAATAGCATTTTTACTGCCTGCTGCCTACCAGAGAAGGAATGACGACAAGGACTGTATAATACCAAAATAATTAATGTACTGGTCCAAGTAAATTAAAATATACAACTTCCTAATTTTTTTTTCAACCTGCACACTGGTCAGTTGCTCAGCCAGAGCAAAAAAAATCTACAGCACATTTCAGTGTATTTTGTTATCCTCAACGGTATCTGAATGGCTGAATCAGAGGTCTATATAGTTCTATGGTGTGCCACTGTTAGCTGGCTAGCTACACAATTAAGTCATTAGGAAATTAATTAACCGGCACACAGCACTAGTGGGAGATTTGATGACACTGGAACACGCACCATATGCTGCAGACGATGGTAAAGCTCCAGTCTGCAATATCTTATTCTGGTAATAAAGACTACATAATCATTTGAAACTAGAGTGACTGGTGGAATGTGGGCTGCAGACAGCAGTTTCAGTATTACTCAGCAGTTTCATACACCTTCTTTGATATGTAATGAAGCGTGCTGGCTGTGTATTCTCAACAATTTCCATAGAATAAATACAGAACCATCTTTGCCAGTGATTGGATGATAGAATTCTTTTGCAACTATGAGAAAAATCCACTACACAAAAGGTTTTTCAGTAAAACATCAGCACCAATATGAAGTATCTGTCATCTTTACATCCTTCTATACTGAACTATAATAAAACTGATAAAGAACTACTGAGCAGCAGACATGGGTTTTAATGTGAGACACAAGTCTGACACACATTGGCTGGGCCTGTTTGCATCTCCACCATCCAATTAGATACTCTATTTATTCAAGGAAAAATTGTCAAAACTGGCACTGTAGGGCAAAAAGAGAAAAACAATACACGTTCTATAATTAAGCACTTTTTTTTCTTTTCTGGATGCTAAAATGTCTTATGTAATCTGAAAAACTTGAAACATACTGTACGATTTGGAATCTATATCTTTTAGGGTTATATTGCAATGTGTCAGACAAAGAAACAATGCAATTAGCTAGTCATTGTTCGTGCTGGGTTTAAAGTTTTCCAAATTGTTCATCTAGTGCAAGCAGGTGGATTACTTTTAGGTTTTTATTGTTAATGGTCTGAGTTTGAATGACTCCTCTCATAACTCATTTATGCTGCAGTCACATCAACAATCATTATGAAAGAGTCACTGAACACAGGGAAAGTACCAGCAGACTGAAAACCGACTAATGTAGTTAGTGCCCATCTGCACGAGTGACAAAACAGACAAAGGCAACTACAGACCGAGTAGTCTTACTTCAATTTGTAATAAAATAATGGAATTGATCATCGGGAATAAACTGGAGTACTATGCAGAGTGCCCCAAGATTGATTGTTGGGCTCACTTACCATTTATAATTTAGATCAATGACTTGGATTCAGAATCTAAAAACAAGTTGGTCAAATTTGTAGATAATACTAAACTAAGAAGGGTAGTGGAAACAAAGGAGGCAGTCTTGGCTCAGTGGTAGCACTCTCGCCTCTGAGTCAGTGGCTTCTGTGTTCAAGTGCCACTCCAGAGACTTGAGCACATAATCTAGACCTGGCACTTCAGTGCAGTAGTGAAAGGGCGCTGGACTGTTGGCGGTGTCATCTTTCAGACAAGACGTTAAATCACGGCCCTATCTGTTCTCTCAGATAGACGCAAGAAATCCCATGGTACTTTTCGAAGAGGAGCAGGGAAGTTCTCCCAGGTGCCCTGACCAATACTTACCCCTCAACCAACATGACTAAAACAGACTATCCATGGGACCTTGCTGGGCACAGTTGCCTGCTGCGGTTCCCTGCGTTATAACAGTGACTACATTTCAAAAGTACTCCATTGGTTGTAAAGCGCTTTGGGACGTCCAGAGGTCGTGAAAGGTGCTATATAAATGCAAGTTCTTTCTTTAATATTACAGAATGAGTTAAATAAAATGTGGGCAAAGCAGTGGAAGGAGGCATTGCTGGATCTGGTTCTGGGGAATGAGGTGGGTCAGTGTCAGTAGGTGAACATTTAGGGAACAGTGATCATAGTATCATAAGATTTAGATTAGCTATAGAAAAGGACAGGGAGCAATCCAGAGTAAAAATACTTAATTGGAAGGCGGACAATTTCAGTGGGATGAGAACGGATCTGGCCCAGGTAAATTGGAATCAAAGGTTGGCAGGCAAAACTGTAGTCGAACAATGGGCTGCCTTTAAAGAGGAAATAGTTCGGGTACAGTCGAGGTACATTCCCACTAGGGGGAAAGGTAGGGCAACTAAAGTCAGGGCTCCCTAGATGACGAAAGAGATGGAGAGTAAGATGAAGCAGAAAAAGAGCAGGTATGACAGATGTCAGGTCAAGAATACATCAGAGAATCAGGCTAAATATAGAAAGTTCAGAGGAAAAGTGAAAAAGAAAATAAGAGGGGCAAAGAGAGGATATGAGAATAGAATGGCAACTAACATAAAAGGTAATCCAAAAGTCTTCTATAGGCATATAAGTAGTAAACGGGTAGTAAGAGGAGGGGTGGGGCCAACTGGGGATCAAAAAGGAGACCTATGCATGGAGGGTATGGCTGAGGTACTAAATGAGTACTTTGCATCTGTCTTCACCAAGGAAGAAGATGCTGCCAGACATAGTGAAGGAGGAGGTAGAGGAGATACTAGATGGGATAAAGATGAGGTACCAGAAAGGCTGGCTGTACTTAAAAGTAGATAAGTCACCAGGACCGGGACACTGAGGGAAGTGAAGGAAGAAATCGCAGCGGTACTGGCCATAATCTTCCAATCCTCCTTAGAAACGGGGGTGGTGCCAGAAGACTGGAGAATTGTTTAAAAAAGGGTGTAAAGATAAACCCAGCAACTATAGGCCAGTCAGTTTAACCTCAGTAGTGGGGAAGCTTTTAGAAACAATTATCAGGGACAAAATTAACAGTCACTTGGACAAGTGTGGATGAATTAAGGAAAGTCAGCACGGATTTGTTAAAGGCAAATCATGTTTAGCCAACTTGATGGAGTTTTTTGATGAGGTAACAGAGAGGGTTGATGAGGGCAATGCGGTTTATATGGTGTATACATGGATTTCCCAAAAGGCGTTCGACAAAGTGCCACATAATAGGCTTGCCAGCAAAATTGAAGCCCATGGGACAGTGGCAGCATGGATACAAAATTAGCTAAGTGACATGAAACAGAGAGTAGTGGTGAACGGCTGTTTTTCAGACTGGTGGAAGGTACACAGTGGTGTTCCCCAGGGGTCAGTACTAGGACCACTGCTTTTCTTGATATATATTAATGTCTTGGATGTGGGTGTACAGGGCACAATTTCAAAATTTGCAGATGACACAAAACTTGGAAGTATAGTGAACAGTGAGGAGGAGAGTGATAGACTTCAAGAGGACATAGACAGGCTGGTGGAATGGGCGGACACGTGGTAGATGAAATTTAATGCAGAAAAATGCAAAGTGATATATTCTGGTAGAAAGAATGAGGAGAGGAACTATAAACTAAAAGGTACAATTCTAAAGGGGCTGCACGAACAGAGAGACCTGGGGGTGTATGTGCACAAATCGTTGAAGGTGGCAGGACAGGTTGAGAAAGCGGTTAAAAAAGCATACGGAATCCTGGGCTTGACGAATAGAGGTATAGAGTACAAAAGCGTGGAAATTATGATGAACCTGTATAAAACACTGGTTCGGCCTCAACTGGAATATTGTGTCCAATTCTGGGCACCGCACTTTAGGAAGGATGTGAAGGCCGTAGAGAGGGTGCAGAAAAGATTTGCGAGAATGATTCCAGGGATGAGGGACTTCAGTTACGTGGATAGACTGGAGAAGCTGGGGTTGTTCTCCTTAGAGCAGAGAAGGTTGAGAGGAAATTTGATAGAGGTGTTCAAAATCATGAGGGGTCTGGACAGAATAGAGAGAGAGAAACTGTTCCCATTGGCAGAGGGGTCGAGAACCAGAGGACACAGATTTAAGGTGATTGGCAGAAGAACCAAAGGCTACATGAGGAAAAACCTT
Source organism: Somniosus microcephalus (assembly GCF_052327205.1). Classification (NCBI taxonomy): domain Eukaryota; kingdom Metazoa; phylum Chordata; class Chondrichthyes; order Squaliformes; family Somniosidae; genus Somniosus; species Somniosus microcephalus. The sequence goes on along the minus strand of NC_141007.1, from coordinate 50,257,983 downwards.
TTTATGCAGCGAGTGGTTAGGATCTGGAATGCACTGCCTGAGAGGGTGGTGGAGGCAGATTCAATCGTGGCTTTCAAAAGGGAGTTGGATAAGTACCCGAAAGGAAAAAATTTGCAGGGCTACGGGGAAAGGGCGGGGGAGTGGAACTAGCAGAGGTGCTCTTGCAGAGAGCCGGCACGGGCTCGACGGGCCGAATGGCCTCCTACTGTGCTGTAACCATTCCATGATTCTATGATAAATGACATTTAATGTAAACAAATGTAAAGTACTGCGCACATAAAAGAAAAATAAGGAACACATGCACTCCATAGCTGAAATAGCTAAGGATGAAGTCGCAAGAGACCTTAGTAAGCTCAACATGTTCAGCCAGTGCTGAGCAGCAATCAACAAAGCCAACAGGATGCTGAACTACACACAGCCAAAACATTGAATACAAGTCAGAGAAAGTCGTGATCAAACTGTACAGTGCTCTGGTCAGACCACACCTTGAATACTGTGTCCAGTTCTGGTTGCTAAAAAAACAAAAAAAAGAGACATTCAAGCACAGGAGGCATAAGGGCCACAAGGCAGTGTTATGAGAAAAGACGGAGAGACTTGGGATTTTCAGCCTGGAAAACACGTATCTAAGAGATGAACTTGTAGGTAAGTTGCGGGAATGAAAAAGGTCAATCTGGAATACTTCAAATTAAACTGTCAGTGTAGGAGTGGACGCAGGTTGAAACTGGTAAAAGGTAAATTTAGGACTGATATTAGGAAGTTCTTCTTCACACGAGAAGTGATTAATAATTGGAATGCACTTCCTGACAGAGCAATGGAGTGAAAATTCAGGAATCATTTAACACGCAATTAGATGCAGCAATGGGGAGCGTTGCAAGTTTAGGGTCCGAGATTTTCTCTCGGTACAGTGGTGTTGGTTACAGCAGAAGTGAGCATCTTGCGTTTAAAGGTGTACCAGTACTGCCAATATCGAACTTTCTTTCTTCTCAAATGATAGTGTATCCCAGGAATGTAACAAAAGAACTCCATTTGATCAGAATTGGATATGGTGTCTTTTGCACATATACTTCTCCAATCTTTTTGAAAGCAGACAGAAACACTTGGCGAGATGAGGCCAGATGATGTTAACTTGCTTTATTTCAGACAGCAAGTGAACATACAGAGTGTCAGTTAAAGGAAATTTACTTAGCTTGGTCTCTGCCACTCCTAAAAACAAGGAAAATAAAATAAACCACATGCCCTAACCCTTTTGTGGGCAGACTTACTGTTTCTGGCATTACCTATCTTTCAATATACAGGAAACTTTGGTTTATCCGGAGGTTAACTGTCCGGGATGCTCGATCCACCGGCAAAATTTAGGAGTCAGTTCAGTAAGTTTGTTGCTAGATACAGAGCTCAAAAGCTCCGTATGTTTTAACATTAGCGCTGGTTTGTCCGGCAGTTTTGATGGGACGGCAACAGCTCGGTCCCGTCGGTGCCGGATATCACAAAGTTTCCTGTACTTCAAAAAGCGTCAGCTGTGGCTCAGTGGGTAGCACACTCACTTGAGTCAGAAGGTTGTGGGTTCAAGTCCCACTCCAGAGACTCGAGCACATAAAGCTAGGCTGACACTCCAGTGCAGTGCTGAGGGAGTTCTGCACTGTCGGAGGTGCAGTCTTTCAGATGAGGCGTTAAACCGAGGCCACGTCTGCTCTCTCAGGTGGACGTAAAAGATCCCATGGCACTATTTTGAAGAGCAGGGGAGTTATCCCCTGTGTCCTTGCCAATATTTATCCCTCAACCAACATAACAAAAACAGATTATCTGGTCATTATCACATTGCTGGTTGTGGGAGCTTGCGGAGCACAAATTGGCTGCAAAATTACAACAGTGACTCCACTTCAAAAAAGTACTTCATTGGCTGTAAAGTGCTTCGAGACATCCGGTGGTCATGAAAGGCGCTATATAAATGTAAGTCTTTCTTTAACTGCAAAAACTGACCTGTTTTCAGATCCAGGCCCAAGGTTGTGTGCCACAGTATATTGAGAACTCCTGCTGTTCCCAAGATGAATGGGGGCCATCCTAGCAAACGGGCCTGGGTCGAGACAATTGATTCTTATTGTAGCAGTTGCGAGTTCCACAAACTGACCCATTTAGCTTCAACACACATATTCTGTTCCTGCAGCCTGTGACCCTTGCTTTTTAAACCTGTGCAGATACACTTTGTTTTAAAGCACAACCCTTAAAAAAAGCACAACCCATAAAAGCAACTCAATCCCAAAATTCCAAACTAGACGGGGTACTGTAGTGTCTTTCTGGGTGGATGAATTAAGAGGAGCTGAATGACCTTCCTCATTTTTTAGTATCTTGTAAGCTTCTCCTGGGTGTTGATAGAACTACCCATTTTTCACCCAGAGAGAGAAACCCATGGTGGTAATGGCCAATCTGTCTTTCCATAACATGACCCAACTCATGCTGTTCCTAAGCAGAGTAACAAAAAATATGAAAACACATTCGGGAGGAAGATATTCAAGAATACCTTGTAAGAAGAAAATAAGTTCAACCATACATGCGTTTATCAAAGGCATGTTGTGCACGATAAATTTATAAAAACTCTTTCAAGGTTGTGGAATAGTGTCAGGTGATTGATACTATAGCCTTAACACATTTATACGACTTCCTTTGTCTCCTTTTCTATGCGGGGAATTAAGTAGTTTAAAATAAACAGATAAATTCCTCAGTTTAAATAGCCGACAAAGCCAATTTACATAAATATATCAATGTAATATTCACACTGTTTAATTTCAAAGTCTAAACAGTTTAAACTTTTAGCACAGTATAGGTGGGCCAGAATTTGCTGGTAAAATAGCGGCGAGTTTAATGTACACCCCATTATTAGTGTGTAAATTGTGCAGCAATTTGTGGCGAGGAAGAGATACCCCGTGAATTGCGAATCGTCGCAAATTGCTGGATAATTTGCGCCATTACGTCATTAGCCTCACAAAAACAGCAGCTCACCATCAACCTCCCTGTGAGTTTCAAAAAAATTGCTGCATTTGCAAATTAATTGCCAATTAAACTCGCTTCAGAATGTTAGGGTTGGTACTTAACGCAAGAACCCTTTTAGTGATGAGATTTATGTTCCTGCAATGCCACTCAACCTCTCCGGCCTAGAAAGGGAACAATTGAAACTGTGGAGTCTCATTCCTGCAGGTAGTAAATTGTTCTTAGAGATTTAAAATGTTTTAAATATTAACTTAAAAAAAATTCTTACTTTTCCTTTCTGTCTCTTTTCTCTCTATCTTAATCCAGTCTCTTTCCCTCTTTCAATACCTGATTTGACTCTAATTCACCCCATTTCCTTCTCAGTCAATTCTGTTTCTTTTTCAATCCTAAAATGTCATTGGTTAAGGACTGTTGGTCCCGTTGTTCACCAAGATCCCAGATGCCCCATTGCCCTCGCCATGCCGTTATCAGCTCGCACTTCCAGCAAGTTTTAGAGCTGAAAGGTGAGGGAAAATGTCTAACTAACGGAGCCACTCCAGCAAATTCTGGGCCAGTAAGTTTATTTGTCCAGTCACACTATTGCTCTGGACATTGTAGTACCATGTCAGTCAGTATCACCATTCTGGGTTAAATAAATAGCTTTTAGTCACTTTTAATTGCCAATTAAAAGTTTAATTAAAAGCCACCGTCCAACCCAACCCTCCAAGTGCTGACCCTGTGGATGCTGCAAGTGGATCAGCCATCACCAAACCTCTCTGCATCTCCCTGCAGAATGTCCGTTCACTTGCGAACAAGGCCCTTACCATCCATGAGCTTATCAAGGATGATTGCATCGACATCATGGCCCTGACAGAAACTTGGCTGAGGGGTGATGACACCTTACCCTCAAATGAAGCCTCCCCGCCTGGCTATACCTTCCACCACTCGCCCCGCCCAGACCACTGTGGTGGCGGTGTGGCTCTCATCATCAAATCACACCTGGGTCTGTCCCCCTATGCCTCTGGCATTTTCTCCTCCTTTGAGCATCTCACCTTGTTCCACCCCTCTCACCTCTCATTTAAAATTCTTGTTCTCTATCACCCACCCAAGTACGATAAAAATTATCTCTGAGATATCTTCACTGCTTTTCTCCCTCAGCCTCTGCACTGAGCAACTTCTCATCCTCAGTGATTTCAATCTCCATCTCAATTCATCATGCTCGCTATCCTCTGAGTTCACTACCCTCCTATCCTCCCTTAATCTCTCCCTCCATGTGAACTCCCCAACCCATATTCATGACCACCCCCTTGACCTTGCCATCTCTCGTGGCCTCGCTACTCCCACTGTGTCAATCGAAGATAAGGCCATCTCTGACCACTTCCTTGTATCGCTCGCCACCCTCATCCCCCTTTCCCCACCCAACCCTACTTCCTTCTGTGTCCACACCTGGAAAAAACACTCTCCCAACTCTCTTACAACTGCACTTACGAAATCCCAACTGTCCAGCCTTTGGCCCTCCATTCACTATAACATTTCTGCAGCTACTGATCTGCTCAACCACACCCTCACCACCACCTTTGATGCCTTATCCCTATTGAAACCATTACTCTCTCTCACCCTGGCCGTTTGCACCCTCAAGTCCAAGGGACGCAGACTTGAATGAATATGGCGGACAACTGGTTTAGCCATTCACCGCCAGATCTGGCAGGACCACAAAGCATTATCGGGTCCTACTCTTGTCTGCAAAAATGTTCACTATTCCAGGATCATTCTGGAATGCAAAGATAACCCCTGGTTACTATTTTCTACTGCTAACAGTCTTCTTAAACCCTCTCCCCTGTCTCCTCCACACTCACCTCCAGCAACAAGTGCGAGGAGCTCACTGACTTCTTTGTCTCGAAGATTGATACCATCCAATCAGTTGCCTCTGCCACTTCCCTTCCTTCCCCTAGCCCACCGGGCCAAACTTCCTCTAAGGTTCCCCCCGCCCTAGCCCTGAACTCACATCTTTCTCCAGTTTCTCTCCGATCTCCCCTCTTGACCTCTCCACGATCATCTTGTCCATGAGACCCACTTCCTGCTCCATCTACCCTATTCTCACTAAACTGTTGACCACCCAACTTCCTTTTCTGGCTCCCATGTTAGCTGACATGGTCAACGGTTCACTCTCCTCGGGTACTAGCCCTCTCCTTCAAATCTGCCGTCATCACCCCACTCTCCTCAAAAAACCAACCCTTGACCCCTCCATCCTTGCAAACTACCGCCCCATCTCCAACCTGCCTTTCCTCTCCAAAGTCCTTGAACGTGTTGTTGCCTACCAAATTCATGCCCATCTTTCCCGGAACTCCATGTTTGAATCCCTCTAATCTGGTTTCCACTCCTGCCACAGTACTGAAATGGCTCTCATCAAAATCACAAATGACATCCTTTGTGACTGTGGCAAAGGTAAACTATCCCCCCTCGTCCTTCTCGACCTGTCAGCAGGGTCTCAAAGGACACAACAGCCTAGACTAGGCCTAACAGTCCATCAGAAAATCATATGGCCATGAATATAAAACTCCGAGTCTGAGGTAACTTTCTCACCTGTTCACCTCCATTCTGTGTCCATCATCCCTGTGCCTTACTCAACTATTTTCACAACTTTTTGCTCTTTTGCCTTTTTATTGCCTCATTCAAACTAATACAACAGCTTTGGTGGTCAATGTACTAACTGCTCCTGTGACAGGCTGACTTGACTTCCGCCCTGCTGTTCCTTCCCCTGCTGTTTGGTTGTGTTTAGTCCTATGAAGTAGTTCATCAATCTTCCAGTTCTGATGAAGGTTCAACAGTTGAAGCATTAATCTGACTTTTTCCCCTTTTCACGAGGGAATCGGTGTATTTCATGCATCGTCTGTTTCTACTTCTTTGACTCTTACCTGTTGAAGTCCCCCTCCCCTCTGCACTTGGTTCAGACCAAGAAGCTGCTTTTATATTGGTTTCTTACCATTTTAGTTGCGGCCAGCACCCGACATGTGGGTCCTATGTAGCCGACAGCAACTGCAAGGTAAACGTGCTGGATTCGCCAAGGCCAGTAGCTGGGATACTGTTTTAAACTGGGTGTCCCCAATAGCTGGCCTTAGTGTCTCGGCAGCTGGCCTTAAGTGTACCTGGCAAGCTAACTTGAGGGTTGCCACCAGCTGCAGGAAACCATACGTCAGGAGCCAGCAAGAAAGCAACATAAAAGCAGCTATAGAAGGAACGTGTTTATTTCCCGATACCAAAATGGGGATCCAAGTCGAAACATTAGACAATCTTGTTGCATTCCAAATGCTGACGGCCCTGTCGTGTATTACCAGCAATTTCCACTATTTACAGTTTTCTTCCCCCTAGTTAGCAGATCTCCCTCTGAGCTAGTGGCAATGTTAATTACAAAGTGTGTGCCGAAGTGGCTTCATTACAACAGGGTTGAAAGGAAGGCTCGCGCTACCTCGGCCCACACAAAGGGACTGGTCTAATCATACAAATGGTGTCCAACAGTAAGAACCTGAATTGACTGCGCGTGCACAGTCTTTGTATTGCGGAGACTATTTCACACGTCTCAATTTACAGGGGAGATGCCTGATGTTTATGCTATAAACATCAGTAGTCTCCCTTGTATATTGATGGGACAAACCAACTGGTGGAACCCCTGAAATCTTCTCATGGACCCCTTGGGGGCCAGGGACCACCGGTTGAGAACCCCTGCTCTGGGACACCACCATGGATTTAGTCACATCACGAACCAAAAATATTCATTCAACTACCATAGTAACCGTCATACCGGCTGTACTTAAAAAAAAGTCAGTTGAGATTGGGAGTGCAACCAATATCCAAGTTAATTCCCCCCCACTAGTGTAGGGGTGGTGAAAGGCCTCAAGTTGGGGATGTGACCTACATGTAATGTACATAATGCTTGACAAAACATTAATAATACACATAACAAATTTGTGGGCCCTTATCAATTCCAAAATCATTAACGGGCCAGATTTTGCTGTAATAAGAACAGCAGCACTCGCTGTTATTACAGGGTAAATCGAACAGCAACTTCTGGCATCCGCACATGCGCAGTTAGGCGTGGAAATCAGAAGTTGCTGTCAGTGATACCCTCTCCTCCACCGGGTGCACTGTTGCAGTCCTCGCCAATAAGACTCGGCATTGAAATGGCTGCAACTGCGTGAACCTGCCCACTAGTTCTGCACAAAAAATGGCTGAAAAAGTTCAGGTTGCTGCATTCAGAAGGGAGTGAGTTTTTAAACGGCGTAATAAGTGATAATTACTTCTGAACAACCTCTCTGGCCCTAAAAAAAATAATTTTACAAGTGTGAAGTCTCATTCCCTCAGAAGAAAGTTAATGTTGCAGATTTAATTTTTTTAAAAGTTTTTCTGTCTGTATCTTTTACATCTCTCCCTTAATTCCATCTGTATTTCCCAATCTTTATTTCACTTTTTGTACATCATTTAAATCTAATCTATATTTCCTGCTTTATACTTCCTGGTTTATATTTCCTGCTTTATACTTCCTGATTTGGATTATGCATGGTTCAGTGAGGATTCTTCAATCTGATTGTTGAAGAGCCTCGCTGTTTCTTGCCCAGCTCACAGACGCGACAGATTCCCTGTAGAGGGCGCCGCCCTGGATAAGACACCAGATTAGTGGAAATCGCCATTGACAAACCGCAAAAACTCTGCGGACAACTGTCAGCGAGGTGAACGGCAAGCAAAATCTGGACCAATATCTCAGTCGCAAAGTAGCAATGGTGAAGATGTTCCCATTGTCCACGTACTCATGCAACGTTTACTGTGATGTAACCACCTGATTTGGTCCGGGTTTGTGATAGTTCATTCTGATGAAATAAAGTAATGATATGACTGGATGTCTGAACTCGGATTAAAAAAATTATAAATCACTCTTATATTTTGATGATCATCATCTTAAAATTATAACAAAGTCTTTTAAGATACAGCTTTTTGCTGACACTGGATAGCACAAGGCCTGAGAAGGACTCCCTCAGTAGACCTAAACATATGTGGTACTATGACTATTAGTATGTAGGCTGGTCCAAATCATAAAATCATACAGCACAGAAGGAGGCCATTTGGCCCATCGTGCCTGTGCCGTCTGTTTGAAAGAGCTACAGAGTTAGTCCCACTCCCCTGCTTTTACCCCAATAACCCTGCAAATTTTTCCCCTTCAAGTATTTATCCAAATCCCTTTTGTAAGTTACTAATGAATCTGCTTCCACCACCCTTTCAGGAAGTGCATTCCAAATGAGCTGAAAAAGTCAAAACCCAAAAATTACAGTTATGGTGATATAAAATTAATTTAACTGTAGTGAAGTTTGTGTTGTAGGATGCTGATTGGGCTTTCAGAAGCTGTGTCTCTTTCATCTTCAGGGCCATGCATTGTATAGAAACAATACATTTTACAAAAGCTGAAACTGTAGTGCAGGCCTTTGAACTAGCTTGAGAGTTGCTCTAGAACTGCCCAACCCTAGAAAACTGTGCTAATGGTTTGGAATACAGGTTCTCAGCCTGTAGCACAGTTTCCTGAAGTTAGGCAGGTTGAGGGCAGCTCTTCGACTGGGTTGAAGTCTCGTCCCTAATGGAGTCACTCTGGACACACGAGGACCTGTTGGGGTTATATCACCAAGACAACCGAACACAGAGTGGAAACCCTATCTGAACATCTCCATGCTGGTGAAAAAAATTACATTTTCAAAGTTAAAATGTGAATCAAAAATTCTCCTGCAGCTAATATTTTCTTCCATTACTTTGCAGTACAAAAGGAGTACTTTGAACAAAATTTACTCCACCTATAATTTCCTTCCTTTTTAATGAATGGGAATGCTGCCCACAATTCACTGCAACCAATTCGGAAAAGTAAAAATAGTGCAGTACAGCATTCGTAGAAGGACATGAAACATAATGGTGGCATCATAACTGCAGGATTATATTCCCGAGTTCAGCTACCTCTGCAGAAACCAGGAAGCTGGGACCTTCTGAGCTGTATGGCTAGGTGCAAACTGAGCTATTATGAAATCCTATATGTAATCTTTGTTACCTTTGACCCTTTGCTGAGGTGACCCAACTTAATTTGCCTGCTCAGCCTCCAACTGTCACGGAACCAGAATGCTGCTGCGTCTCCTTCCATCTATTATTGTTCTTAATACTTTCCAATTGTTATGTTGAGGGCTGTGTCCATTCAAACGGACTGAAAGGGGAACCCTGATCTTGAAGCCAACAGGTAAGAAAAATAATCGAAAACTTTTATTTCAACTTTTGAATTCAAACTTTTAAAATCTAACCTTCTATTTAACTCAACATCTTTAATTTTCTAATTTATTACAGTATGCTATTTGTTTAGTACCTGAATGATTTAAAGTAACACAGCTTTCACTTGGTCCCAACTAGCTTGTTTTTATTTACAAGAAAGTTCCTCTGCCTAAGTACCAAGTCCTCAGTTTACTATTATTTTCTCGTGTCCATCTCTTTTTTTCTATCTTTAATTTTCTTTCCCTGTATATATTCCACCCTCTCCCTCCCCCCCCCCCCCGAAAAAAAAAATGCTCTTCTCTCTCCTCCTTAAAGTGTTGATTCACTGCTAGAAAACAGTTCCATAGGCAGCAGGTACCTACCCTCTGGTATCTTACCCAAATGGCCATTATTCTTGTGTGGGCCTTAACTTTTTGAGTAATAGCAGCCAAGTTTGCCACATGGTGGGCATTACTGCTGAACTTAATGCTGTCCTCACTCAACATGGGTCACTGGATCGCAGTAAGCAGCAGGAACCCTGGTTAATTTTCTCGTTTCTAGCCTAGGGCACTGAGGTCAATTATAATGCCCTTACAGAGATAGCTAACTCAGTTGATCAAACCTGGGAACTTCCCGGTCTGTATGGCTCAACTCTCAGTCATCAAGAGAGAAGGTTTACCTATATATATTTGTGTCATCTTTATTATGTCCTTCATCGATTTTATTAAGTGTTCATCCTCTGTATTTTCCTGTCTATATTCTTTCAAATCTCATTCATTTGTAAATTTAACTTGACCCATGCCGTACCAATAAATAACTGACTGTTCCTACCGCTTGGTTAAATTCATAATTGTTGCATGAGGATAGCTGTCGTAACAGTTGGTCAGTCACTTAGTCACTCATTTTTTTCAATAAAAAGGCAAAGTGAAGGAGTGAAATTATTTTGATCATTTGGAAAGAATTACTATAGTTAGTTTTTAAATTCTAGACCAAGTGACTGACCAACTGTTACGCCAGCTATCCTCAAGCAACAATTATGAATTTAACCAAGCAGTAAGAACGGTCAGTTTGTTATTGGTATGGCGCAGGTAAAGTTAAATTTACAAATGAATGCACGCTTTGACAGCGGTATCTCAGAGGTGGGATTACCTGATCTGAAGTCACTTTATGCTGGCCTGCTTACTTGTGCTGCCGGGATACTAATGAGCAAATACATATCGTGACAACTGTCACAGGCAGTGCTGTTAATTTGTCTTCAAGGGAGTGAACAAAGATCAGAATTCTTTACAGAAAATCTGTTTTACTTGAAACGCCATAGCATACAAGGTTACAGACCAAGTGCTGGAAAATGGGATTAGAATAGACAGGGCTTGAAGCCCGTCGCGGACACGATGGGCCTCTTTCTGTGCTGTATAACTCTATGACTATGACTCTATGAAAAAAGACTTCCATTTATATAGCGCTTTTCACGACCACCAGATGTCCCAATGAAGTACTTTTTGAGGTGTAGTTACTGTTGTAATGTGGGAATCGCGGCAGCCAATTTGCAAGCTCCCACAAACAGAAATGTGATAATGAACAGATAATCTGTTTTTGTTATGTTGATTGAGGGATAAAAGCTGGCAAGAACACCAGGGATAACTGCCCTGCTCTTCTTCGAAATAGTGCCATGGGATCTTTTACCTCCACCTGAGAGAGCAGACGGGCCTCGGTTTAACGTCTCATCTGAAAAACGACACCTCCGACAATGCAGCACTGCACTGGAGTGTCAGCTGAGATTTTGTGCTCAAGTCTCTGGAGTGGGACTGTGAACCCACAACCATCTGACTCAGAGGCGAGAATGCTACCCACTGAGCCACAGCACAAATAAACAACCTGCACTTTAAGCTTCAGGGGAGCAAAAGACACGGAGGGTCAGGAGTACCTTTTGCTTCTTTTCAATGTGAACCGTTCAGTTGAGGTGATGCTCTGGCGCCAGTCCAGGCCTCGCAGAAGCTGCATCGACTCCAGCCGAAATGCCACCAATTCAGCTTTACCTCTTTAATCACCGCGGTGCAGAACTCCGGAGCTCCTTCTCTGAACTCACCTCCCCTCACGCACCCGGCCTGGGTGTTGTAGTTGTGCTGCTCTGCTTTTGTCCAGTTTTCTTTCTTTCTCTCTGGCCGCAAATTTAAATTGAAGCCTGTTCAAATAGGCCGCCGTTCCCCTCCCCTCGGTTGCCATGGCGGCGCGGTGGTGCCGCAGTCAATTCCCTCTGGCCCTGGAGCAACCACGATCCGCTGCCGGCAGGAGCTGAACTCCCGGTGCGGGCCATTTCACAGTATCAGGATTTGAGGCACTGGCAATGCTCTGGTTTAAAGTTTAAAACATATATATTTTTAAAATAATTTTTTAATATTTTTTTAAAACTAAAAAATGTTTTTTTTTAATGTACGAAAGCCGGAGATGTAATAAAACGTCCCACGGCGCTTCACAGGAGTGTCCTCAACAACAAAAAACCCAAAACCATCGAACAATACTGGAAATAACCAGCAGGGTGCCGAGAAGATCCGGCTCCCCCACTCCCCTCCTTTTTTCTGTTCTCATTGATTTGCTGCTGTTGATTTTTTTTCTACAATGATTCTCTCATTTTACTTTTTTACTTATTTGTTTTTATGCCTGGTCATCAGGCTTTCGGGGCGTTTTTAAGGTTGCAGAGATAGTGGTTGGGTGCTGGATTTAAAAAAAAAAATCACATTCCCCACCAAGCACAATAAATAACCAGCGTCCTGGAGGCAGGCTCGAAGGGAAGGGAAGGGGAGGAGCGAAGCTAAAGCTCTTTTCTCTCTCTCTCTATTCCACAATGTTTGTATTGAACCGCAGAGAGAGCTGCGGATCTGCACGTATCCAGCATGTGACTCCAATCTTTGCATAAAAAAAATGGTGGAGTGTAAAAGTAAAACAAAGGCCGGCTGATGAAAAGGGCACTGACCCGTTTTGGGATCCAGATTTGCAAGAGTGATTATCCTTGCTCATAAGAGGCCGTTCCAGGAGTATTTGAAATCTTGGTGAAGAATGCGTGAGAAACAAGCATCCGCTTATTTGCATTCCTCCGGTGTGGTCTGCAAGAGGAATCTCTTTTAGAATTAGGATATGATTTCTTACTTTGTGAATATATATGTGAAAAAGAGTTGCAAATGTCACCCACACACCACTAAAGCCAGGTCTCTCAGGAAATAAATCAAACGTGCATATGAGCGACTCTGCTCTATGTCGGTGGTCACCATCTATCATTTAACCGAACAGAAAATGCAGCAAACACTCAGCAGGTCAGGTAGCATCTGCGGGGAGAGAAACAGAGTTAAAAATGTTTAAGGTCGGTGAGCTTTCGTCAAAACCTCGCTGAGATAAATATGTTTTCTGAAGACACATGTTTAACATGCAGCTTTCAGTTCATTTCACACGTGGGAGGAAAAAGAAGCATTGAAAGAAAGCCTATCCGGTTTCAACTACTCTTTATTGCGCAATTTATTGGTTGAATCATAAAAAGGGAAATGGGAGTGTAGCTTGCATTAGATCATTCCTGTTTCACAATAAGGGGCAGGTCGAAATGAAGTAAGAATGAACCGGCAAGCGAGCAATAAGGGGAATTAATTGCATAGCAGGATGCGGGCAAAGTAAAAGCAAGCTTAAAACTAGAGAAATTGAACAATATAACAGGCGAGAAAGACCAGTAGAAATACAAAAAGTTGTTGAGAGTAGGAAGATTTCAATCACAAAGAACGAGCAGTGAGAAATACAGCTACAAAGAGAAAAAATAGGAAGAATGGCAAATATAGAAAGGATGAGATTAATATTAGCCAACCAAGAGCAGTGTCCTGGAACAGAGAAAAGAGCGTCATCTACAGCAACCTTTTGCTGCAATCTTTTTATATTGCTTAACATCATTGAAAATCGATCCCTGAAACGTAACACATCATAATTATACGGATAGAAAGAAAAATTTGCATATGTTTGTATTTGCAACAAGAGGCATGTTCCAGAGGAGGAAAATTATAAGTTGTGTAACAAAAGTAACAAAAAGGGGTAAATAGGTGTTAGCCTTGGCTCGGAGGCTCTTTCTCCTTTGAGTTAGAAGGCTGTCTTTCGGATGAGACGTTAAACCATCCCAGGCCCAATATGCCCTCTCAGTGGATGTAAAAGGTGTAACAGATCCCATACCACTATTGGAAGAAACATAGAAGATAGGAGCAGGCCATTCGGCCCCTCGAGTCTGCTCCGCCATTTAATGAGATCATGGCTGATCATCCAAATTCCCTGTCCCTGCTTTCTCCCCATATCCCTTTAGCCTTAAGAAATATATCTAACTCCTTCTTGAATATATTTAATGAATTGGCCTCAACTCTCTGGGTGAAGAAATTCCTCCTCATCTCTGTCCTAAATGGCTTACCCCTTATCTTTAGACTGTGACCCCTGGTTTTGGACTCCCCCACCATCGGGAACACCCTTCCTGCATCTAGTCTGTCTAGTCCTGTTAGAATTTTATAAGTTTCAATGAGATCCCCTCTCATTCTTCTAAACTCCAGCGAATATAAGCCCAATCAACCCAATCTCTCCTCATACGTCATTCCTGCCATCCCAGGTATCAGTCTGGTGAATCTTCGCTGCACTCCCTCCATGGCAAGAACATCCTTCCTCAGATAAGGCAACCAAAACCACACAATACTCAAGGTGTGGTCTCACCAAGGCCCTGTACAACTGCAGCAAGCCATCCTTGCTCCTGTACTCGAATCCTCTCACTATGAAGGCCAACATACCATTTGCCTTCTTAACCGCCTGCTGCACCTGCATGCTTACCTTCAGTGACTGCTGCACAAGGACACCCAGACCTCGTTGCACTTCCCCTTTTCCCAATCTATTGCTGTTCAGATAATAATCTGTCTTCCTGTTTTTGCCACCAAAGTGGATAACCTCGCATTTATCCACATTATTCTGCATCTGCCATATCACCCAACCTGTCCAAATCATACTGTAGTCTCTCGGCATCCTCCTCACAGCACACACGCCCACCCAGCTTTGTGTCAGGGAGTTTACCTGGCCAACATTGTTTTAAAAAAAAAAAGATCTAGTCATCATCTCGTTGCTGTTTGTGGGTCCTTGCTGTGTGCAAATTGGCTGCCACATTTCTTACAGCACAACTGTGGAAATACATCACCATTCCTTCATCGTCGCTGGGTCAAAATCCTGGAACTCCCTCCCTAACAGCACTGTGGGAGTACCTTCGCCACAAGGACTGCAGCAGTTCAAGAAGACGGCTCATCACCAGCTTCTCAAGGGCAATTAGGGATGGGCAATAAGTGCTGGCCTTGGCAGCGACACCCACATCCCAGGAACAAATATAAAAAAAACACTTGAAAGGTACATTTACTATAAAGGCTTTGTGGTGTCTTGAGGCTGTGAAAGGCATTATATAAATGCAAGTTCTTCTTTAAATAGATTGCTGAATTTTTACACGGGTATTGTTACTTTTTCAGTAACATTTTGTGAGTTTATTTTATATATAGCATAACAAATTAAACCCAAGAGCTTCCCCAACTCACTTGGTAAAGGTAGTGTGTACCTAAACCATACAAATGAGAAGAGCCCTGGTTTTGTTGCCACTCGGTGTTGAGTTAGTTGATCTCGGGTGGGGTGCTTCAATTAGCTGCAGTGTTTCTAAACTAGGGAAGGAGAAATCAGACAGAGTTCCCAGGTCTTGGCCAGCGTTCCTTGCTGGAATGTATGCATGTTTGGATATTGGGTGAGGACAAGATTGAATTTAGCTGATCAAATAGACTGCCAACACTCACTGCCTTGATTCACACATGAAGAATGTCAACTTTGGCAAAGTACTCGAGCACGCCTGTGGTACTGTGCCCCAGCATAATTCAGTGGCTTCAAGAGACGAGAACAGAATTGTAGGAAATGGGAAATCAAGCCAAGAATTGATCTTTTAGTGTTACAATGTATTTATTTAAGTTACACACAAAATAGTGAATTTACTTTTTTTAATTACCTAAATTGATTTTTCACTTGGTAAAAATGTTACTCAAATGTTAATCATTGACAGTTAATTTTAAAAAGGATTAAAGTAAATAATTGGTGCAGATAAAGCATTAGGGAGAGTTGGCACTTGTCAGAAGGATTAGATCCAGCAAAAAAAAGGCATTTAAAGCAACACTGAAAGGCTGGCAATGCAAGGAGAAACACTAAAGTAATTTGGAAACTAGCCATCTACTTTGTTCTTAGTCTGATCAGCGCTGGAAAATAACAAATTCTAAGCTAGGTAACAAGTGGAATTTCCAGCCCTGTTCCTTATAGTTTTAGATGGTTTAAATGTAGTGTAACATTATAATGCCATCTTCCTTTGTGGTATGATGATGCAGTAGGTGTGGGTTCGCAACCAAGATTTCCCCACGTTGTGAGTTCTTGATGTTAGCTATATTGTGAAGCAAGAGCCAAATGGAAACCAGGTGTTTTCTGAGCATGAGAGAAGGAGAAGTGATTTAGTCAGGTGTATGTCTTAGCACTCAGTTCCAGTGTGGCTAGAGGGAATGGTGTCCAAATTTGTAGACAATACTAAAATAGGCTGCATAGTAAATAATTCTGAAGATCAAAGGAAACTGCAAGGGGGTATTGCTAAGATTGTGGAATGGGCCAAAAAATGGCAGATAGAATTTCATATCACTGAGCGTGACGTGGTATATTTTGGTTAAAATAAAGCATTATACTTTAGTGGAAAAGGCTGGTTTATGTGGAAGAACAGAGGGATTTGGGACTTCAGGTTCACAAAACATTAAAGACACCACTTCAAGTGGATAAGGACATAAAAAACTAATGGTTTACTGGGTTTTATAGCAAGAGGCATAGAATATAAAATAAAGAAGTGAATGCAGGAAGGATGTTCCTGATGGCGGGGGAGTCCAGAACCAGGGGTCACATTCTAAAGATAAGGGGTAAGCCATTTAGGACAGAGATGAAGAATTTCTTCACCCAGAGAGTGGTGAACCTGTGGAATTCTCTACCACAGAAGGCAGTTGAGGCCAATTCATTAAATATATTCAAGAAGGAGTTAGATATATTTCTTAAGGCTAAAGGGATCAAGGGATATGGGGAGAAGGCAGGGACAGGGTACTGAGTTTGGATGATCAGCCATGATCTCATTGAATGGCGGAGCAGGCTCGAGGGGCCGAATGGCCTACTCCTGCTCCTATCTTCTATGAATCTATATAAACCTTAGTAAGACCACAATTGGAATACCTGTGCAGTTTTGGGTTCCACACTATAGGAAGGATGCTGAGGCAATAGCGAGTACAGCGTATATTCAGTAGTGTGCTGCCTGTTATAAGGAAATAGAAGTATAAGAAAGACTTGAAAAATTGGGGCTGCTTTTGTTGCAACAGAGGAGATTATGAGCTGATTTGTTAGAGTTGTTTAAAATTATGAGTGGATGGTCCCAAAGAACTTTACAACTAATAAATTACTTTTGAACTGCACTCACTGTTGTTACATAGTCTAATGCAGCAGCCAATCTGCACCATGTCCCGCAAACAGCAAATGGTGCAGCTGGTTGAGGGAGGAATGTTAGCCAAGGCACAGGGAGACCTCACTATTTGGCAGTGTTGGTGGTGTAATTACTTATACTGTGATTCTACCACCCATAAGCTTACAAATAAAACTATGTAGCCATGTTACTCTTCCAGGTGCAATATTGCAAATGAATATGAACTGCAGACTGCAGTTGTGCACGACTGCCCACTTGCACCTAGCCCCATTTTCAGGCAGTACATGAGATAGTGACAAACATAGTAGACACACTGGGGTAGAAATAGGACCTCGTTGTGCCCATTTTATGGATGTAAAATGGGTGCAATGAGGCCCAATTTTGGGGACCAACATACTGTGCCTTGAGGACACCTGAACAATGTCCAACCCAAAACCAGGTGTCACCATTTTTCAGATGTCCCTGGCAGCTGCCTAAATCAGGCATTATGGGTGTCACTAGCAAGGTCAGCATTTATTGCCCATCATTAGTTGCCCTCGAGAAGGTGGTGGTGAGCCTTCTTGAACCACTGCAGTCCATGTGATGAAGGTACTCCCATAGTGCTATTAGGTAGGGAGTTCCAGGAGGTCGTGGTTCCACCAGGAAAAAAACAGACATCACTCACACATCAATTAATTTATTCAATACATTTTTATGCACTTGATTTGTAATTGTGCTGGGAATTACTTTGTGATCACGCAGAATAATGCAGCACTTCCTCTACTACAATCAATATGAATATTGATTGTAGTAGAGGAAGTACTGAGGTCAGTGTTGCTAAAGATGTTTTGATTCAGTTTCTATGGCACATGTGGACAAAAGGGTTTGTTAAATTGGCAGCCCAGGCACTTAGTTAAATGTATCATATATTCGTGCATGGTGCATCAGTCTTCCAGGCTGCAGTGTTTCAGGAGCTAGTTCCTCATTTTCATTGCCTCCCTCCTGCGCTAGAACACTTTTTGGATTCTGAACTTCTTCCTCTATAGTTAGACCTCTTTACAGAGCAAATTGTGGAGCATGCAGCACAGGATAATGATCCTAGAAACCGGTACTGTAATGTGCTTCGAGATCTGTCTAGATAGCCAAAGTGCTGTAAATGGCATGTTCAGTAATGATTTTGGTGGTTCAATGGTCCCCCTTACCATTCAGGCTCTGTCCATTGGCTGCCAGAGTCTTCCGCGATCCACTCTACCTTCCCCTTCAAATAAAGTTGGCACAGATGATTGGTGTAAAATAAAATAAGTGCCTCATGGGAGCTGCTGGGAAGCCAGTCATTGACCAGCATTATTCTGTTCTGGTAATCACAGACCAGCTGGACATTGACAGAGTAGAACTCCTTCCTGTTCATTTAGGCCATAGCATTATGGGCCTAGACCCTACTGGCTAAATGGGTACAATTGATCACCCCTTGTAGTCGTGCAAAGCCAGCTGTACAATAGAATTGTAAAGCCTTCTCACATTACTGCTGCTCAGTGGTGAATGTTATGAAAGTGTTGGCTCTAGCAAATAAACCTTGCTTCTGTGGACAGCAAACTGGGGGAATATTGTAGATGACCCCAGCTGTAGCCTGGAAGAAGCTGGAAAGCATAAAAAATGAGGGCCATGGTGACCTTGATGGCCATTGGCAGTGTTGTCTGGTTAGCAGATGTTGTCTGGAGGCTTTATGTAGGAGATAGCACAGCTGGATCACTGTCTCCCTGTAAATCTTAGCATCCTAAGGCACTGCTCTCCAGACAAACCCAGGTAGCTTTGCTTGGGGTGGTACCCCCAATAGGTAGTATAGCAGTAGGTACAGACAGTATACTTTGGAGCTACCATATATATTTCTGCCAGCCCATTCCTGTTTCTATTGATCTTCCTGAGGAAAGTCGAGTTCTAGGGGTTCTCTGACTTGCTCAGACCCTGTTAATGAGCGATATAAGTGTAAGTTGTTGTTGTGGTGTAGTATTTGGGCGAGTTTACTGGCACCTTCTGAAGTCTTTTTTTTGCTCATCCACTCAAACATATGGCCATCGTTCGTTATTAACAAGTGCTACTATTAATGCAAGGATACCCGATATGATAAACAGCATTGGAAATGTAAGTGTGATGGGCGGTCACTAAGACCCAGCGGAGTCAGTTCTGAGGCCAGTGGCTGACGTACAGATATAAATGTGAATAAGAGCAGAGCGTTGGTGAGCATCACCTGATCCTTCTGAATAAAATCGTAGTGGTACCAAGTCATTCCAGCGAGGTAAGGACCTACAAGCTACTATGGCGCGAATGAATTGTGAAAACCTTGACCTAATTTTATAATATGAGATATATTGAACATGATCACCATTGTATTAGCCTCTCATTTCTGCAATTTTCTTTAGAATGTGAAATTAAATGTGTTTTATGTGTAAATGCCGTAAGAAGACCAGATTTGTACATTTTTGGTGAAATGCGGGAGATTCATTCATTCTCACTTTACCAAGTATTCCATCTGAATTAATTTGCCTGGGGCAGCATTGTGTTCAGTTACTGGTGGAAGATGAAATACCATTCATTGTCTGGAGGCATCGCATTCAGCAGAGTGTACGGCTCGATGGAGGTTCAGGAAATAAAACTGCGACCGGGTCGAGGCTATATTTTCATGATGATCACATTCAATGTGTACCTTTTTTGAATTCTAAAGCTGGTGCTTCTGGAGAAATGAGCACGGTGAAAAAAGGAATGCACACAACGTGTGTGCGAGCGGAAATGGCGATGAGGTGCTGGAGGCAGAGGGTAATGAAAATCTGCCACACTCGTTCCAACTATCCGCCTGTATCAAAGTGGGCAAACTCTGGGGGTTTATCCGGGAGACACGGTGGTGAAACATTCAATAAAGTTGCACTGAGGAGAAATTGCCTGAAACGTTCATTTCATTTTAATTTCATCATCAGCCACACTGAATGATGTCATGCCCGCCCAGTCGAGTCCCTCTGTAATGAACTGTGAAAGCGTTTCTCGGCACACTTTAAAGTATTTACCTACATCTACACGGACGTAATTATTTCCAATGACGGGGAATAACCTATAACCAGCAAAAAAAAAACCTAAAACTTCTGAGTAAAACAACTCGTGTTTATAATGCCTGTACCCCGGGGTGCCTTTAATGTAATGGAGGGTTTCAGATAGGATTTGTAAACTGCTTGATCGTGTTCCGCCGAGGCATCTACTGTCCTGTGTTCTACTGATGCTAAATATAAATTATATGCAAATGTTCCGTGTTTATGTAAAATGGTTAATTTTGTATCTAATATGGTATTTTCTTTAGGTATAATGAAACCTCTTGAATGTTAAATTCTCGCCCCTGATTATTGAATTAAAGTAACTCAGTAATCAATCACCTTCTGCGTTGCAATAAACGCTATCGGTTGGGACAAACAGACTGCCCAGAGTAAGATGCGCAGTGTGTGTCAGACCGCTCCATTGTTAGGTTTTTATTTGATTTGAAAGATCGCAGGTTTAATTTCCCCGCTGATTTATAAGCGGTGCAGGTCCGCATTGGGAGGGCGACTAAACGCTGCGTGTTGGGAGAGAGAAGATAAGGGAGGGGGAAGGGGATTTCCTAATCACTTTCATTGAGCATCACTCGCCTCGCTTTTAGACTTTCGGGTTCTTGCTCCAATTTCCCAGCGTTAGTCATCATTGTGAGCGATTCTGGTGAGACGATGGGCACTTTACACGCGCTTCACAGACTTATTCTCGGGGCACGTCTCTCACGTCCTCCTGCAGTGGCATGATGATGCTTTTGTTCCACCTACTTCCTCCCCGCCTCTCTCTCCCTGACACCTGGTCACCCGAGACACAGGGCAGCATTGCTCAAACTTCAGCCTCGGCTACTTGTGGGGGTGGCGAAATAAAAATAGACGCTATTAACACAAACGACTAATTATTCCTGAGGATTCGCACATTATTACAAGCACCCCGCTGTACGCAGACATACCTAGGCAGACTTGCAGGAAACCGGTTTGGGGGCTTTTTAATGTACAAAGGATTGGGGGGGGTGGGGTGAGGGCCGTTGAGCAGCCGGAGTAAAATGCGTGAAAGAAAGACGTGCATGTCCTAAAGCTTCTTGATTTAAAAGCTAGAAACGAGCCCCTCACCACTCCGTGCCAAATCACACCCGGACCCAGAGATAATTTGACTGGACTGGGTATTCATGCTGAAGTGCTGTTTTAACATGCGAACAATAGGACTTCTATATTTAAAGTTACGCCAGTACAACATGAAGATCAATTGTAAAGAAAAGAGAGGATTTATAACAGTCAGGCCACATTTGTATCATGAAGTCTAATTGGCTGAAGGTTATTCTCAATGTAAAACTGAGACAGTCTTTGTGGTTCGGCTGTATAAACAGTCCCTTCTATTCAGCTGTGGATTTGGCTTGCTGGACTGGCAACAATGGAGTACGTGTGAGCAGGTCTTGCCAATTGAAGGATAGTTGGGGTAACTTACATACTCGACCTTGCCTTGTCCTTCTGTCTTCAAACCAGTCTTGTAAGCCTAGACAGTAGTCACATGACAGAATTTTATTACTTTTGCATCAGTCCTAAATATAGGGGTAGAGTTTCCAACAATACAAAATGTTGTTTCTGCTTTGGGCGCAATCTGGAAATGGGGCGCAAACTGCGCTTGAAATTGCACTGGTCAGGTTACACTTCAAGGCCAAGAGTTTCTGCTACAATTTGCATGATCCTAAACGTGAAATCTTCCACGAACCAGCGCAATCGGTCAGCATAATAGAATGTAATCATTATTTTTCAATGCAAAGAAAAATATTTAATTGATGCATTTAAGAGTGGTGACCTGTTGCAGTTTTATGATTACAGCTGAAAATGGGTTTGACCAAAACAAATAAGCATTTTTAATGAGTGTCCAGTCCACCATGCTGTGAGTAACCCGATTTTAAATCACTGAAAAGACTTAAAAAAAACTATATTGAACCATTTTCATTGGACTGGGTATTCATGCTGAAGTGCTGTTTTAACATGCGAACAATAGGACTTCTATATTTAAAGTTACGCCAGTACAACATGAAGATCAATTGTAAAGAAAAGAGAGGATTTATAACAGTCAGGCCACATTTGTATCACTAGTCAGTTTCTTAGTAAGCACCGAAGAAAACAAGCTCAATTTGAAGACCCTCCTTGAATGGGCGCAATTGGCGGAAACTCGCCATCCTCATTATCTCGATCTGGGGGTGTGGGTGGGGCCGGCATCGGGCACAATGGTTTTTAAACCAGCGTTAACCATCACGGGAACTCACTTTATGCTTGATGTAAATTACGCTTGAGTTTCTGCGAAATTTTGCACTGGCTGATTTCACCCCAATTGTGTCGACAAAATTAGCACAAACTCTACCTCAAGAAGACACCCAGTCTGCAAGGTATTACAAGACAGTAACAGGTTTAAAGAGCAAGTAATTTACTAATACCAACTCGGATATATTACTGTTGAGTTAGGGTTGCAAAATTCCAGGGATTTTTAAGAGGAAACTTTCCATGGGAATTTCTGGGAATTTTGAGTTTTTTTGCACACTGATAGTTTTTGTCTCTGACCCTTATTATCTTTGTCATCAAAATAGACATACTGTTCCATACAAATAAAAACAGGCTTTTAAAACTTTATTTAGGTTATAATTTTGAACTTTATTGAACCCCCACAAAAAGACCCATCTAAAATAAAATAAAAAGAGTGTCCACTTATTTAGCCTGTAATTTGTCCTTATTTTGTCCCTTTGAGTCTTCTACTCATGAGTCTTCTACTCATCATTGCTCTTCCTGATTCTCTGACTCTGGCTCTGACGTCCATTTCCTCCTCTGTGTCAGTGTCTAGCTGTGTGGTGGACACTTCTTGTATCTGGCTCAATAAGTTGTAGGTTCACCCGGATAGCCACCGGTTTCTCCACTCTCTTGTTAGTCAGCCTGTTGCGCACCTTTGTATGTGTATTCCCAAAAAGTGACCAGTTTCGTTCCGAGGCCGCTGATGAAGGTGGGATTTGGAGTATCACCGATGCAATGGGTGACAGGGCCTCAGATGCATAAAGTCCGTTCCACCAGGTATGTGCACTGATATGCTTGCATGATTCCCATATCCTGTCCCCATTCCAAAGACCTTGCTTGGTCCAGCATGTATGCTGCAGCATGAATCAGCTTGACACAAAATTCTTGACGCGTCTGTATGAATTGAACAATTGCCTTCTCCTCTGCTTTGAGCAGCAGGGATGTGGTTAGGGCAATGCTGATTTGTTCTTTTAAATCAGCAAAAAGCCTGAGAACATCTGACAAGACAGCGTCATCTCCTTCAATCTGAGCAATTGCAGATGCTACTGGTGAGAGTAATTTAAGGCTGCTAACCACTCTCACCCAAAACACATCATCCAGCAGTATTTTCTTGATGGTGGTTTCCATATCCCCAGACTGGGATATTGCCATTTCTTGCAGCGACTCCTTACCCTCCAGAAGGCTGTTGTACATTATGACAACGCCACCCCATCTAGTGTTGCTGGGCAGCTTCAGTGTGGTGTTCTTGTTCTTTGTCATTTGCTTGGAGTTGTAGGTTGCTGCAACTACCTGTTTTCCCCTGACATAGTTAACAACTTGCTTGGCTCTCTTGTACAGTGTTTCCATGGTTCTCAAACCCATGATGTCCTTGAGGAGCAGGTTGAGCCCATGAGCTGCACACCCAATAGACGTAATATGAGGGTAGGCCACCTCCACTTGAGCCCAAGCAGCCTTCATATTCGCAGCATTGTCAGTAACTACTGCAAAGACCTTTTGTGATCCAAGATCGTTGATGACCGCTTTCAGCTCATCAGCAATGTATGTGCCTGTGTGTCTGTTGTCCTTCGTGTCTGTGCTCTTGAAGAACACTGGGAGAGGAGTGGAGACGATGTAGTTTATGATGCCCTCCCCTCGTACATTTGACCACCCATCTGAGATAACTGCAACACAGTCTGCCATCTCTATCATTTCTTTGAGCTTTCCTTGGACGCTGTTATACTCAGCCTCCAGCAAATAAGTAGACAAAGCATGTCTGGTGGGAGGACAGTATGTAGGGTGAATAACATTGAAAAATCTCTTCCAGTACACATTGGCGGTGAGCCTGTCTCATATACAGCTCAAGCAAGGCACTCATATGCATTCTTCTGGCTATGGTTATTCATTGTATCAAAAACCTTCCAAGTGGGCCAGGAGTTGCTGATGATAAGGAGCCTGATGCTGAATGTGAACCATCATCTTCTTGAATAGAAGCAGAGGAATTCTGGGCTGACTGCTGTGAGCTTTGAGTGAAGTTGTTGCATTTGGATAAATGCTGCTGCACCGTTGTGGCATTCTTTACATATGGCTTTATACAGTGTTTGCACATGTACACAGTCTTTCCATCTTTAATGCCTGGGGTAAAATGCTTCCACACATCCGACGGTAAACGTGGCATTGTTCTATGCAGAGAAATAAAGGGCATTCGTCTCTGTGTCGCACTGCGGTCGATCAGCACGATTGCAACAGGGTGAGTACATTTTTCCTGATGCTCCATGTGATGGAAGCATGACCTGTGCATGCACGACGCTACATCACCAATAGAGGGAGCTAATCGCTCATCCACTCATCCAACCAATCAGGACACATTTGTTCACAGTCACACACAAAACTTGTAATTATTAAAACAAGTCAAGTAAGAAGATAAACATATATTGATTAAGACATTCCTTAATAATTAAGATTCCATCTCTGTTAGTAATTTTAAGAGAGGACCTGTGGGAATAAAAATGAAAGAAAAACAAAACAAAACCCAATATTATGCTAGCATGTGCCTTTTGGGGCAAAATTCCCCAAATTCCCAAGCTAAACTTCCCATGGAAAATTTACCGGAAACTTTCCACCCCTTTACAACCCTACTTGGAATACCTAAGTGTGCTCTGCCTTGTTGTATATAGAAACCTAGTGATCTTGCCATTTTCCATTAGCACCAAGAAAGAAAATACTGGCAATATATATAGCATCTCTCGTGACCTCAGGGCATCCCAAAGCGCTTTATAGCCAATTAAGTACTTTTGAAGTGTAGTCACTGTTGTAATATAGGAAACACGGCAGCCCATTTGCGCACAGTAAGGTCCCATAAATGGTAATTAAATAAATGACCAGATAATCGGTTTTAAGGTGTTGGTTGAGGGATAAATGTTGGCCAGGACACCAGGAGAAATCCCCATCTCTTCTTCAAATAGTACTGTGGGATTATTTTCACGCACCTTATCACCACCTTTCTCGACCCCTCGACTGACTCTAAATTGTCACCCTGCTTGTCTGACATCCAATACTGGATGAACAGAAATTTCCTCCAACTAAATATTGGGAAGACCGAAGCCACTGTCTTCCGTCCCCACCACAAACTCCGTTCCCTGGCCACCGACTCCATCCCTCTCCCTGGTAACTGTCTAAGGCTGAACCAGACTGTTTGCAACCTTGGTGTCGTATTTGACCCTGAGCTGAGCTTCCGACCACATCAGCGCCATCACTAAGACTGCCTATTTCCACCTCCATAACATCGTTCGACTCCGCCACTGCCTCAGCTCATCTGCTGAAACCTTCATCCATGCCTTTGTTACCTCTAGACTTGACTGTTCCAATTCACTCCACGTCAGCCTCCCATTTTCCATCCACTGTAAACTTGAGGTCATCTAAAACTCTGCTGCCCGTGTCCTAACTCGCACCAAGTCCCGTTCACCCATCATCCCTGTGCTTGCTGACCTACATTAGCTCCCAGTTAAACAGCGCCTCGATTTTAAAATTGTCACCCTTGTTTTCAAATCCATCTATGGCCTTACCCCTCTCTATCTCTGTAACCTGCTCCAGCCCTACAACCCTAAGAGATCTTGGCGCCCCTCCAGTTCTGGCCTCTTGAGCAGCCCCAATTTTAATCATGCCACCCTTGGTGGCCGTGCCTTCAGCTGCCAAAACACTAAGCTCTGGAATTCCCTCCCGAAACCTCTCTGCCTCTCTACCTCTCCTCCTTTAAAACACTCCTTAAAACCTGCCTCTTTGACCAAGCTTTTGGTCATCTGCCCTAATATCTCCTTATGTGGCTTGGTGTTAATTTTTGTTTGATAATGCTCCTGTGAAGCGCCTTGGAACGTTTTACTACGTTAAAGGCACTATATAAATACAAGTCGTTGTTGTAAGGCTCCTGTCTTTGACTCTGTCGGGCTGCAAGTGGCAACTTTCCTTTCTCCTATACAATATATTTTCTTGATTCTTGACATTAAGGTGAAAATAGCCTCTAAGTATTGATGGCATTGAGGATAGACCAAGGATCAATCCTTGGACTTTCCTGACCTATATTGCTCGGGACCACAATGGCTGTTCCATTTACCTACCAAGCCATCAGAAGTCAAAGGCCTAGTAATTCATCTTGGACAGTGGCGCAAAAATGGGCGGTATCGGATTGACAGCTCGTTATACACAGCGCCTGATATTCAGTGCCATTAACTGCATATCGCCCGTTTTATGCCACCGTCTGAGACGAATTTCTAGCCCAAAGTCTTAAAACATGAAAAATTCTGAACTCGTGTGTATGCATCTCATAAACAAAAGACAATGAAGAATTTTGCATACTACAGCAAAACATTTATGGGAGTTTTAAAAAAACATACATAGCATTCCATACATTATCTTATTCCATTGTTGCAGAATTTGTTAATAAATTCCCAAATTCGTTTGTAATTTCGCCTCCATAAAGTCCTCCATTCCCATTATTACCATGTCATTGGCAAACTGCACTACCCCATTATCCAATTAATTAATTTCAAGCTTCTCATCTTATTCAAATCTCTCCATGGCCTTGCTTAACCCTGTCTCAATGATCTCCCAGCATGCACCCTCCATTAGTAATTTTCTCTTTATGATGTGTTCCTTCCACTTCACCATTGTTGGATGCTCTTTCAGTTACTATGTACCTTCATCTCTGGAATTCTCATCCTAAACTCCACAACCTTGCCATCTCCTTTCCTATTTTCAAAAGCCTCCTATAAACTCTCCTCTTCACTTATGTTTCTGGTCCCTAACCTTTCTAGTTCCCTTTTCTCTCTTCTATCTGGTCCCCACCATTTCCCTCTGCTCTGTAAACACTTTGAGACATTTTTCTGTATGTGAAAAGTGCTATAGAAATGTCAGTTGTTGTAAACTTTTTATAGATCAACTCTTGAATGATGTAGGTGACAGGTTACACAGGAAAGAATAAATGGGAGGGTTCATTACACATTGGTACTATTGCAATACCATGGACTTCAGCAGCAGAACAGAGGAGGTAACAAAATGTTCTAGAAATTACAAGGTATTATTTGATTATGGCGTTCCAACATGATCACAAACCAAGTGACTCATAGCTTTTGGTCTGGATAAAGACTGTAAACTAAGGTTATAGCTTTGAATGTACTCTGAGGATATTAACTTTTAATGTTTTTATTGTGTACTGTACTGAGTAGGTTTTTTTTCCAACTCTGGCTTCATTTTATTGATGGTGGCAGTTCTCGCTGAGGATACAAATGGTTAGTTCACTCCATGTTAATGCCTGATCAAATCACATTGAAGGATTAAGTGCTGACTCCCTGATTGGGTGCTTCCAGGAAGGAGCAGTGCTCACAGACAGCACTGGTTGGGAAATGGGTTCCTGCCCATTTAAATTATTGAATGGTAAAGCAGGGGTTTGGGGCCCATTATTATCCAACCAGAGCTGCTAATAAGCATTGCTCCTCACCGAGAGCGTCTGATTAGAGAAGGAACTGAGTGATGCAATCTCCATGTTTTATAGTTGGAAATTATATATGACTAGTATATACAGAACATAACCAAACGACTGGCAGTGTGTTACTCTGGAATGCTTTACACGACACTGATACATTGAGTGGCTTAAGATAATATCATAAACCATAAGAGTGAAAGCTGAAGTGCTTTAGCAGCATTATCTGAAGCTTGAAATGTGTTACTGCCATAAAACAGCCCAGGCTGTGATATTTCTTCATAATAGATAAACATAGAAACATAGAAGATAGGAGCAGGAGTAGGCCATTCGGCCCCTCGAGCCTGCTCTGCCATTCAATGCAATCATGGCTGATCATCCAAGTTCAGTACCCGGTCCCTGCTTTCTCCCCATACCCCTTGATCCCTTTAGCCTTGAGAAATATATCCAACTCCTTCTTGAATATATTTAATGAATTGGCCTCTACTGCCTTCTGTGGTAGAGAATTCCACAGGTTCACCACTCTCTGGATGAAGAAATTCCTCCTCATTTCTGTCCTAAAAGGCCTACCCTTTATCCTTAGATTAGATCCTTTAGGATTCTCTCATTTAAAGTATATTTGTTGTAAGCTGTTAGTACTTAGATTTGAAAATTGGATAGCTGACTTCCACATGTATCGACGAGAAGTGAAACCACCCAATTTGATCAGGTGAGGTTTTAGGTTTTATTTCTCTGCATGTGACAAGGAAATGTAAAACTTGCAAATTTTATGTCAGTAACTCACCAAGAAGTTCTTGATGATGACATGAAAAATAACAATGCTGCACATATGTTATGTTATGTTCTACTCGCATGGCAAATTTTTGTGGAAATGGGGGATTCTTTAGATATGTAAAGAGAAAAAGATTGGTGAAGCCAAGTGTAGGTCCCTTGCAGTCAGAATCAGGGGAATTTATAATGGGGAACAAACAAAGAAATGGCAGACCAATTAAACACATACTTTGGTTCTGTCTTCACAAAGGAGGACACAAATAACCTCCCAGAGATTTCGGGGAACATAGGGTCTAATGAAAGGGAGGAATTGAATGAATTCAGTATTTGTAGGGAAATGGTGTTAAGGAAATTGACAGGATTGAAGGCCGATAAATCCCATGGGGCTGATAATCTACATCCTAGGGTACTTAAGGAAGTGGCCCTAGAAATAGTAGATGCATTGCTGGTCATCTTCCAAAATTCTATAGAGTCTGGAATAGTTCCCATGGATTGGAGGGTAGCTAATGTAACCCCACTATTTAAAAAAGGTGGTAGAGAGAAAACGGGGAATTATAGACCGGTAAGGCTGACATCGGTAGTGGGGAAAATGCTAGAGTCCATTATAAAAGATGTAATCGCAGAGCACTTGGAAAACAGTGACAGGATTGGACAAAGCCAACATGGATTTACAAAAGGTAAATCGTGCTTGACTAATCTACTGGAATTTTTTGAGGATGTAACTGGTAGAATAGATAAAGGAGAACCAGTGGATGTGGTGTATTTGGACTTTCAGAAGACTTTCGATAAGGTCCCGCGTAAGAGATTGGCATGCAAAGTTAAAGCACTTGGGATTGGGGGTAAGGTACTGACTTGGATAGAGAACTGGTTGGCAGACAGGAAGCAAAGAGTTGGAATAAACGGGTCTTTTTCCGAGTGGCAGGCAGTGACTAGTGGGGTACCGCAGTGATCGGTGCAAGGATGCCAGCTATTTCTCAATATATATTAATGATCTAGATGAGGGAACTAGATGTAATATCTCCAAGTTTGCAGACGACACAAAGCTGGGTGGATGTGTGTGCTGTGAGGAGGATGCAGAGAAACTCCAGTATGATTTGGACAGGTTGGGTGATTGGGCAGATGCAGTATAATGTGAGGTTATCCACTTTGGTGGCAAAAACAGGAAGACAGATTATTATCTGAACGGCAATAGATTGGGAGAAGGGGGCGTGCAACGAGACCTGGGTGTCCTTGTGCACCAGTTGCTGAAGGTAAGCATGCAGGTGTAGCAGGTGGTTAAGAAGGCAAATGGTATATTGGCCTTCATAGCGAGCGGATTCGAGTACAGGAGCAAGGATGTCTTGCTGCAGTTGTACAGGGCCTTGGTGAGACCACACCTTGAGTATTGTGTGCAGTTTTGGTTGCCTTATCTGAGGAAGGATGTTCTTGCCATGGAGTGAGTGCAGGGAAGATTCACTAGACTGATACCTGGGATGGCAGGAATAATGTATGAAGTGAGATTGAATCGATTAGGCTTATATTCGCTAGAGTTTAGAAGAATGAGAGGGGATCTCATTGAAACTTCTGAGATGAGGAGGAATTTCTTCAGCCAGAGAGTGGTGAACCTGTGGAGTTCTCTACCACAGAAGACCGTTGAGGCCAACTTAGTAAATAGATTCCAGAAGGAGTTAGATATATTTCTTAAGGCTAAAGGGATATGGGGAGAAGGTAGGGACAGGGTACTGAATTTGGATGATCAGCCATGATCTCATTAAATGGCGGAACAGGCTTGAGGGGCCGAATGGCCTACTCCTGCTCCTATCTTCTATGTTTCTCCTATGTTTCTATGTTTAGCAGTAACAGTGAGCTTCAGGAGTGTTGCCATGAATGTAAAAGGCTCTTAATTACTTACAACAAATAGAAAATGTTTTCTTTTCATTCACTTAAATTAAATTCCATATTCAGTGGAGAATAAATCTTTACACCCTTCTGGGGAGAATGTTGTCCTCTGGGAATTATAAACATGATAATTTTACTATAACCCAGTCTACAGTCTCTGAGCAAGCCCTTTATCCATTCCAAATTAAATAAAAATACATCCTAATTCAAAATCCCCAAACAAATTAAGCACATGGTATAAGCAGGAGACTACACATTAAAAAAAACATTTAAAACTATTTTAAATGTAATAAATTAGGGTAACCATCGCAATTGTTAGGTTATGTGGTCAGCTACTTTTGTCAAACACATCCCAACATGTACTCTTGTGCATAATCTGTTCCTCTATATACACTGGACACTGTCGCTGTGTGGTGAAATGCTTTCTCAAATGGTGATTCTTGCTGTCTTTCACAAGTTCTGAAGTTGTGCATGTGTTACACTAGCCCAGTGTAATTATAAAAATAACGTAAATAATAATTGGACTCATGGGCCTAGAAATTCAGTTGTTTGCGCCAGCCGCTAGCGCCTTAGGAGGAGATGTTGGGTGCTAGGCGGCTAGCGCCCGGGTGCAGCGCGATCTGCGCCTCTCCCCAACTTCACTCACGATTTAGCGGCGGCGCAAAGCCTTTGCGCGCGCTCAGCTGCGCGCGCAGATCCTGGCGTCATTTCATCGTGCAACGCCCTTTGTGCGCCCCAAACCGGAAATTCAGTGGCGCCGCCCTTCTTTGCGCCTGGCGGCCCCAGCGACTGGTAGAGGGGAACGGTTCCCAGTCGCTGCGGGGCGCGGGGGGCGCTATTTAAAGGGGACTCCTCCTGCCGTATAAGTGGCAGCCATTTTGTGCCAATCCCTCTGTGTGAGAGACGGATATTTGGAGAGAGACAAAGGCAGAGAGCTTTCTGCTTTGACTCAGCGCTCGCACAGGTACTTGTGGCTTCAGGCCAGAGCTTTGCACTTGGATTTCACTTTCAGTGCCATAGCCTTGAGTCGCCACATATAATGGGGGCTGCAATGGGTGGAAACGTTGGCTTTCTGCATTGCATTCAAAGGGATCAAAGACGCCGTGAGAGAGTGCCAGTCATGGCCAGACGGAGATTGGCCAACAGGTGTCGGCACAGGAGGCCTTACCCACCCAGGGTATACCGCCAGCAGTTCTCATATCTGACCATGTCTGAGGAGCAGTGTGTTTGGAGGATGCAATTCACAAGGGAGGTGGTCACTGAGATCTGCCACCTGCTTCGCAGAGATCTGCAGCCACAGCTGAGGAGCAGGATGTCTCTGTCAGTGGCAGTGAAGGTGACGGTGGCTCTCAACTTCGATGCCACTGGCTCCTTCCAATCCGCTACTGGGGACATTGCCAACATCTCCCAGTTCGCGGAACATTGCTGCATCCACCAGGTGAACAATGCCCTTTTCAGAAGGAGACGTCAGTACATCTCCTTCCCCATGACCCTGGACAAGCAGCAAGAGCGTGCAATCAGATTTGGAAGAATAGCGGGCTTCCCCATGGTTGAGGGCGTGGAACTGATGAACCAGCAATGGTCAGGCCTTGCTTCAGGGCTGCAGTGTGCAGGGCATGGCAGCCAAACAAGTCGACCCTTCCCCTTTAAGAGCTGACCGGCGCCAGCGTGTCTGCCTTCATTGAGCAAGTCGCCGCACGTGCGCTGCGCCCGTCCTCGGTGTTGGCGCCCCAGATCGCCGGCTTAGCGCCTAATGATAGTCGTGCATCGCCTGCTTTAGCGCAGCAGCAACCTCTTGGGGCGATGCCACTGAATATCGGCGAAGGTGGCGCGAAGTTGCGCTGGGCGCAAACTTTAGCGGCCGCCCGGCTGTAGCGCCCCAAACGTGGCTATACTGAATTTCTAGGCCATAGCATCCATGCTTTCATACTGTGTGGATGCTATGAAACCAAGAAATGTTATTAGCACTTTAGGTATTTTTCTATTAGTGCATGCTTTTGTAGTGGTCTAGCAGTACCAGCCTTGGCCAGTGATGTGCTGAGATGTGCACTGTTGATTTGTATCAAATGGTCTCGTGCAATGTGGGGTTACACTAACCCATAGACTACTTAACTTGTATAATATAAAATGTATTCATTAAAATGATGCTTTAACACAATGTTGCCAGCTGCTCACAGACGTCTGAACTAGCACACCCTGTATTAGAGATTGTATCATTAGACTTTGAGTAGCAGTTGTAATAATGCCACAGAGGCTGAGTTATCTAAACTGACATTATCCATACCTCTGTGTTAATATAACCTTCAGGCTGTTCACCAGTGTTTTAAATTTTGATGCCTTTTTATCTAATCTGGCACACTTGGTACATAAACAAGATGAATATCATAAAAATACAACTGTACACAGATAAGGACTGCATTAAGAAAAGTTGATGCTCTGAGAGGTTTTTGGCATTATTTTAGATGTTCATGTTAAAATTCAAAACAAAACTAAGTGCTTTATTTTTTTATTCATTCATGGGATGTGGGCGTCGCTGGCAAGGCCAGCATTTATTGCCTATCTCAATCGCCTTTGAGAAGGTGGTGGTGAGCCGCTTTCTTGAACCGCTGCAGTCCATGAGATGAAGGTACTCCCAGTGCTGTTAGGGAGGGAGTTCCAGAATTTTGACCCAGCGACGATGAAGGAACGACGATATATTTCCAAGTCAGGATGGTGTGTGACTTGGAGGGGAGTTGCAGGTGGTGGTGTTCCCATGTGCCTGCTGCCCTTGTCCTTCTAGGTGGAAGAGGTAACGGGTTTGGGAGGTGCTATCAAAGAGGCCTTGGCGAGTTGCTGCAGTGCATCTTGTAGGTGGTACACACTGCAGCCACGGTGCGCTGGTGGTGGAGGGAGTGAATGTTTAAGATGGTGGATGGGGTGCCAATCAAGTAGGCTGCTTTGTCCTGGATGGTGTTGAGATTCTTGAGTGTTGTTGGAGCTGCACTCATCCAGGCAAGTGGAGAGTATTCCATCACACTCCTTACTTGTGTCTTGTAGATGGTGGAAAGGCTTTGGGGAGTCAGGAGGTGAGTCAATCGCAGCAGAATACCCAGCCTCTGACCTGCTCTTGTAGCCACAGTATTTATGTGGCTGGTCCAGTTAAGTTTCTGGTCAGTGGTGACCCCCAGGATGTTGATGGTGGGGATTCTGCGATGGTACTCATGTTGAATGTCAAGGGGAGGTGGCTAGACTCTTGTTGGATATGGTCATTGTCTGGCACGTGTGTGGTGTGAATGTTACTTGCCACTTATCAGCCCAAGCCTGAATGTTGTCCGGGTCTTGCTGCATGCGGGCATGGACTGCTTCATTATCTGAGGAGTTGCAAATGGAACTGAACACTATACATTCATCAGCGAACATCCCCACTTCTGACCTTCTGATGGAAGAAAGGTCATTGATGAAGCAGCTGAAGATGGTTGGGCCTAGGAGACCGCCCTGAGGAACTCCTGTAGCAATGTCCTGGGGCTGAGATGATTGGCCTCCAACAACCACAACCATCTTCCTTTGTGCTAGGTATGACTCCAGCCAGTGGAGAAGTTTCCCACTGATTCCCATTGGCATAAAGTTGAACCCTGAAAAACACATGATAATTTTTTCCAAAAATTATTTGCAAAATTTAGCAGCACAGCTCATTAAGTAATTCATTGAGCAATTCTGAATTCAAACTGAGTGATAAGTAAAGATGCATTAAAATCTTTCTTTGCCACAAGGTGCTGAACTGAACATTAGAATTCCTGGTATAAGTGGCTTGGTGTCGAAAGGTGCTGCATATGGAATGGTAGGACACAGACTTGTGCCTGACATTCACAATTACAAAGTTCCTGATCTTCACAGAATCATCAGTGGTTGGTTCCAAATGAAGGATGTACAGTTCGCCACACATAGTGGGAAATTTGATGGGTGCGTCACTTTAGTTGGCTCTAACACACCTCCTGTGTCCACTTACTGAGCAGAATTGACACAGAGGCCTTGGAGCAGGTTGTATCTTTGTCTCAGCCAAGAACTAGGGAGGCTGCCTAGGTTCCAGCCCAGCACTTGCTTGGTCTCCTACCCACTGACAAAAGGTTAGCATAATTCTCACTCCAAGAAGGTGAACTCTTCTCTTTCCCATCTCTGGCCCAGCTCCCCCACCCCTCGCCACATACACCATGTGGGACATTAGTGTTCTGTGGGTGGATCCAACCCATGCTCCGTACATTTGACACCCTTGGCCTACAGGGAGTGGTGCCAAAAATTGCAGATGAAGCAAAAATAGAAGGTATTGTTAAGACCAACGGAAGCTGAAAAGGGATAAGATGGGGGAATGGGCTAAAAGTGGCAGATGGAATTCCTTGTCAGTAAGTGTGAGGTGATGCATTTTGGTTACAAAAACCAAAAGTAATGATGCTATGGAAGTGCAGCGGGTATTGGGGGTACACGTATCCTAACTCGCACCAAGTTCCGTTCACTCATGTACTCACTGATCTACATTGGCTCCCGGTCCAGCAACGCCTCTGTTTATATAAAAAAAAATTTAAAATTCTGATCCTTGTTTTTAAATTGCTCCATGGCCTCGTCGCTCTCTATCTCTGTAACCTCCTACAACCCTCCGAGATCTGAGTGTGGTGTCAACCAGTGGCTCAGTGGGTAGCACCCTCGCCTGAGTCAGAAGGTTGTGGGTTCAAGTTCCACTCCAGAGACTTGAGCACAAAAATCTAGGCTGACATGCCAGTGCAGTGCTGAGGGAGTGCTGCACTGTCGGAGGTGTTGTCTTTCAGATGAAACGTTAAACCGAGTCCCCGTTTACACACTCAAGTGGACGTAAAAGATTCCATGACAATATTTTGAAGAAGAGCAGGAGAGTAATCCCTGGTGTTCTGGCCAATATTTATCCCTCAATCTACATAACAAATACAGATTGGCTGTAAAGTACTTTGGGACATCCAGTGGTCATGAAAGGCGCTATATAAATCAAGTTTTTAAAAATTTCTGCATCCCCAATTTTCATCTCTCCAACATTGATGGAGGAGGGTGTCAGAAGAATCGTGAATGTAGTGGGAGGAGTCTGGACAAAGGGAGAAAAAAATAGAATCGTGATGAGAAGAAATAAGTTCTGTGGGGCAGGAACAGGCTGAAACGACTGCTCTACCGGGACAGTCCTGTTTGTGGATCTTGGGAAAGAGGTTGAAGTGGGCTGTGTGGGGACTATTAGGTTAGAGGCCATGGGCAGAAGATCTCCACAGGAGATGAGGCCAGTGACAGTCTGGGGAAATAATAGCTTGATGTTCGGTGTGGGGACATGATCCAGGGGGAAGTAGGAGGATATGTCATAAGGTTGGCGTTCAGCTTCCGCAAGGTAGCGGTCTTTTTGTCCGACAACAACAGCGCCTCCCTTGTCAACAGATGACAATGTCAGTATTAGACCTGAGAGAATGGAGTGCTGCAAGTTCAGAGGGAGATAGATTAGAGTGTGAGAGAGGAGCAGAGAAATTGCGATGGCCAATGTCATGCCGACAGTTCCCAATGTAAAGATCAAGTGAGGGTGAGAGGCCAGAGGGAGGTGTCCAGGTGGAATGAGAATTCTGAAGACTGAGAAAGGGTGAAACCTCCTGGCCAAAGAAGTGGGCACAGAGTTGAAGGCGGCGGAAGATGTCATGCTCGAAATTCATTGAGGTGGGGGTGTAAGGGGATGAAGCTGAGGCTTTTGCTGTGGACTGATCATCTGGGGTCAGAGAGCGGAAGGTCAAAGGGTATAGTGAAAGCATAACAAAGGGCGATGTGAATGGGAAGAAGGATCAGCAGGGGAGTTGGAATCTAAGGCTCCCCCCACCCCAACCCCCCCTCATTTAAATGCAAAATCTAGCCCAAGGTATTTGTACTAGAGGCAAATGAGAATACATCATGGTTTTTCATTAAATGTTGTCAAATACTTAATTGATGTTCAATTAAGAATAATATTGTCCAAGACTTCAAATCCTCTTATCAATGCATATTTCCATGTAATATGTGTTTAAAAACCAGCTAAATGCTTGTTAAGTGGTAATTAGTGAGAGAAAGAAAAAACATTCAAGTGATTATTCTGTGAACTGACTATTTTGCAACCTGGCAATTTCCCAGGAGTTCTGACTTGCATCAAATACTGGAATTATGTTGCACCATATATTAGTGTGTCTCATTTATTGAAAATGTATTGCATCATTTTTGTAGCTACAGTATATATAAAATTCCAAATAGTTGTTAGTGCATAATAAGTGGTTCCTCATTTGTGTACATCGATACCCAAATCCCTTTGCTCCTCAATAGCAAAATACTGCAGATGCTGGAAATCCAAAATAACAACAGAAAATGCTGGAAAAACTCAGCAGGCCAGGCAACATCCATGGAGAGAAAATAGAGTCAACGTTTCGGGTCAAACCCTTTGTCAAGACTGGAAAAGCACAGGAAATGAAATAGATTGAAAGGCCAGGCTGGGAGAGAACAAAAGAGAAGTGAAGAGACATTAAGGAAGTATTCAAAACGGGACGAGATGGTGATAGGACTAGTGGAGACAAAAGACGGCTCTAGATTAGGTGTGAAATGCGCTGGCAGAATGAGAGACAGCTGCCATGTGGGAGAGAAAAAAAGGTGGGGGGGGGGGGGGGAGGAGGGAAAAAATCTTAATTACTGCCAAACAACTTCTCTGGCATTGAAAATTAACATTTTCAAGTGTGGAGTCTCATTCGTTCAACTTTTAATTATTGTTAGAGATTTTTTCTTTTAATTACATTTTTTTTACTTTCATCTCTTTTTTCTCTCTCGATCAAATCTTTCTTTCCATCTCTTTATTTCGCTTTCTGTACCTGATTTGACATTAATTCAATATTCCAACTTAACTTCCTGGTTCAAACTCTGCATTTGCTCATTAACGATTCTTCAGTCTGATTGCTTGAGATACAGTTGCTTGCCCTGTTCATGCAGATCCCCTCTCAATTCAATTTTTTAATTTTTAATTTGTCATATATGCAGCAGACGTGTGTACTGCACAATGAAATGTTGATTTTTACGAGTCCTCCCAACATTGGAATAAATATGGCATAACAATGATAAAAATACTAATAGAAATACAGTAATAATAAATAAAATAACAGTAATAAATAATAAATTATACATTCATGAGTCTTATGGCCTGGGGGTAGAAGCTGTTTTGAAACCTGCTGGTACGAGACCGTATGCTTCGGTATCTCTTACCGGACGGGAGCAGGGCGAAGAGGTTGTGGCTGAGGTGGCTGGGTAGATATCCTGGACAGCAGGTAGTTTAATTCCTATAGTATGTTGTGCAGCTTTCACCACCATCTGTAGAGCCTTGCGGTCTGTGGCGGTGCAGTTGCCATACCAGGTAGTGATGCAGCCGGACAGGATACTCTCGATGGTGCACCGGTAGA
Organism: Somniosus microcephalus; assembly: GCF_052327205.1. Classification (NCBI taxonomy): domain Eukaryota; kingdom Metazoa; phylum Chordata; class Chondrichthyes; order Squaliformes; family Somniosidae; genus Somniosus; species Somniosus microcephalus. The sequence continues at coordinate 50,220,357 of NC_141007.1, read as the reverse complement.
AATTGGTGAGAATCTGGGAGGCCATTCCAAATTTCTTCAGTCTCCTGAGGAAGAACAGGCATTGGCATACCTTCTTCGTTACGATGTCGATGTGATGTGACCACGTTAAGTCCTCCGTAATGAATACACCCAGGAATTTGAAGCTGCTGACCTTCTCCACCTCAGCCCCTTCGATGTAGATTGGGGTGTGTCCCTCCCCCTGCCGCTTCCTGTAGTCCACGATCATCGCCTTTGTTTTGCTGATGTTGAGGGAGAGGTTGTTGTACTTGCACCATTCTGCTAGAGCTCTTACCTCCTCCCTGTAGCCTGTCTCGTCGCCATCTGTGATCAGGCCTACAACGGTAGTGTCATCAGCAAACTTGATGATGGAGTTGGAGTTGTGCGTGGCCACGCAATCGTGAGTAAACAGGGAGTACAGAAGGGGGCTGAGTACACAACCCTGGGGCGCTCCCGTGTTCAGGATCAGTGTTGAGGAGGTGTTACTGCCTATTTTCACCACCTGGGTTCTGCCTGTCAGGAAGTCCAGGATCCAGTTGCATAGGGAGGTGTTAAGTCCTAGCTCACTGAGCTTGTTGACAAGCTTGGAGGGGATAATATATTGAATGCTGAACTATAATCAATGAACAACATTCTCACATAGGCGTTCCTCTTATCCAGGTGTGATAAGGCAGTGTGCAGTACAGTGGCGATGGCATCATCCCTAGATCTTTTTGGGCGGGAAGCAAATTGGAGTGGGTCCAGTGTGTCAGTTAGTAAGGAGTTGATGTGGGTTTTGACCAGCCTCTCAAAGCACTTCATGATGACAGAAATGAGTGCTGTGGGACGGTAGTCATTTAAACAGGTTACTTTTGTTTTTTGGGGGACTGGAATAACCGATGTCATCTTGAAGCAGGTGGGGACTACAGACTGGTACAGTGAACGGTTGAATATATCCGTAAACACGGCTGCCAGCTGGTCAGCAGGCGTAGAGGTCAGTAGAGGGCGCTGTGCTTTTTGGATGTTTGGCTGACAGGAACTTGCCGTGAAATAACCCATAGAAAGTCTATTGGCAAGTGCAAGTCAAATAAATGGCTGGCCCCGTTCGTTTGCCGCTATGAGCAAAATCCCGCCCAGTATTTTCCTAAGCAAGTGAGTTATATATTAAAAGGGTACAATGGAACAATTCTATGATAGTTGAGCTTGTAATATAAGTTGGTGCAGGAATCACTGGAGTGTGGATACTGGTGATCATATCAAGGTCAAGAAATGAGTGTAGATAAGAAATAAGAGCAGGAGTGGGCCATTCGGCCCCTCCAGCCTAGTTCTTTAGTAGATTATTTAACCATTCTAAATTAGTCATGTTCAAATTGTGTTAAAGAACCCCTTCATTTAACAAAAAATCAAATACCTATGATTTTTGCATGACTAATCAGAACCATTTTGAGTTCATGTTGAGGATGTGAGGTTGTGTGCCCCCCCCCCCCCCCGTTAATTAGAATTAATCACTGTTCCTGATACTTAAGCATGTGATGGATGTTAACGCACCAAACTATTTGAAACTGATCTTAAAAGTGGCTAACATTTCACCTTCAAATAGTTTGTGCAGCTTTCACACTTTCTGCAGTGGTTCTCTGACAATGCAGATGCATTTCACGTGTCTGGAAGAGCCTTGCCAAACCACAGCAGTCTGAATGTCATGGAAAGGTTAAACATTTCGAACGTGTTACTTGGAATTTCACACAGTGCTTGTAACCTTTCACTGTTGCCTGTAATTTAATCATCCTTTAGAATCCCTGGAGAAATGCCCCATTTGCCTTGTTTTAACCTTTAAAGACCTTGTGACTGGTGTAGTAAGACTTATAAGGATTGCCACTGTGTGCCCATCTACGTTGACCAGGAATATGTTCCTGTTAATTGCTTATTAAATAAAAAAAACTTTTTTTTAACAGGAAAGCTTTTAAAAGATTCAAATATAACATTTACAGAATAAAGATTAAAAAAAGAAAATTGCTGTAAATTTGTATTAAAAACTGAGGATGCAGAGCAGGTCACTCAGTATCTGAAAGAGGTTAACCTCTGGGTGTAACACTTCATCACAACTAGTTCTGTTGGAAGGGTGGCACCTGATGTGTTAACCTGGCATTCTGTTTCCAATGCTGACCAACCTGTTCTGCGTTTCCAGCCTCCCTTCTTCTTGTATTGCAGAAAATTTACTAAAGGTACTTTGCTGTGAAGGTCAGACCTTTCAAACAACTGAAAAAGTCCTCCTCATATCCTTACTATCCTGTCACATTACAGATTAGTTTCTCATCCAGTTACAAATTAATTTTGACAGCATTGCAAGTCCTATTACACATCTATATTAAGGAGCAATGTTTTCAGATAGCTACAGAGACTAGTAGAAATATCAAGCAAACAACTAGAGCTACAGCTGCTGAGATAATTTAGTTTCTTCAAACACACCCCTGATCATGTTGGTAAACTGCCACATTTTTGTGGTAGGCTTTAAGATTTCAAGATGCACCACTGACATTAAGCCACTTCTTGGCTGCAGACAGTGTTGGTTCAGTTATCCTGAAGATCAGTGCGTGAGCTTTGCTGTGTATAAAACTATCCTTTTAAAAAGGTGATTGTCTACAACAGGTATTCAATGTTAACGTACCACGGCTAACTCTACAACTGAAACTCTGGAGTCAGTGAACCCGCGCACCACTGCACCTGTTGATTCTGGATGTCAGTAAGTTTGAACATTTCTGGTGTACTATGATCAACACATTTTGTTGATAGAACGAGGACAGATGGATCAGGTTATCAACTGATGCTGAAACCACGGTAGTGTAGGAAGGCTCTTAACAACCAGTATTAGAATAGTTGACATGATAGTTTAGTTGCTATCAATCTCTTCTAAAACAATGCAGATTTCATTTAAAAATCCATACAGTTGTTAAATGGTCCCGTGGCACTGTGGTTAATTCTAATTAAACACAGTTCCTGGGACTTAAACATGACTTTCTCTCTGACAATTACAAACAAAATGTTGCGTTAACCGGTACCATACATTATTAGTGTGATGATCCACAATAAAGTTAGTAATTAAAGCTGTATACTAGAAGCATTGGCACTGAAGAACTGACTTCCTCACTGAGCTGTCAGCACCAGCAGGTGGCCACTCAACACTTCCACTTTTATCTGATACACTGTGGATAATGTATACAGAGATAGCAAGCATTACCAATCCAAGATGGCGACATCTGGAGAACACATTTTGAAAACCTCTACAAAGACATCCCAATAAACGAAACAAACCCAAGTCAACATCAGGTCACAGAAAAACTCCACACATTAGAAGCAACAATTAAAGACAACCAAAACCCTCTAGACTCCCCAATCACATGGAAAGAACTGGCCACAAAAACAAAATCTCTCCACCTAAAGAAAGCCTGTGGCCCAGACAACATCAAAAATGAAATGCTCAAGTTCAGCAATATGGAGATGCAGGGTGCGGTACTCAAATTATTCAACATCATATTACGTTCAGGCTGTTTTCCCGATATCTGGTGCCAAGGACTAATCTCCCCCATATATAAAAGTGGAAACAAATCAGACCCAAATAACTACCGCGGCATCTGTGTCAACAGTTGTCTAGGAAAGTTATTCTGCAGTATTCTAAATAGTAGATTACTTGATTTTCTTAACAAACATAATATCCTCAGAAAAAACCAAATAGGCTTTCTTCCAAAACACCGCACCGCCGACCATATCTATACCCTTCACACCCTCATTGAAAAACATATACACCAAACAAAAAATGGGAAAATATTCGCCTGTTTCATCGACTTCAAGAAAGCCTTTGACTCTATATGGCACGAAGGGCTCTATTATAAACTTCTTCAGTGTGGAATAGGGGGCAAAGTCTATGACCTTATTAAATCAATGTATCTGAAAAACAAATGCGGGGTCAAAATTGGAGACAAACGCACCGATTTCTTCACCCAGAGAAGAGGCGTCCGGCAGGGCTGCAATTTGAGCCCGACCCTGTTCAACATATACATAAATGAATTAGCAGACATGCTGGAGCAAAGCGAGTCACCAGGTCTCCGTCTCCTGGATGGAGAAGTGAAATCCCTGTTCTATGCGGACGACCTGGTTCTGCTGTCTCCCACAGAACAGGGATTACAGCAACAACTAGACCTACTCGACAAATACTGCCAAAATTGGGCTCTAACAGTAAATCTAAAAAAAAACAACATCATGATTTTTCAAAAAAGGCCCAGATGTCAGGAAAACAAATACCAGTTTACCCTCAGTGATACCACTATAGGACACACTATGAGCTACACCTACCTTGGTCTAACTATTACAGCATCAGGGAGCTTCAACATAGCAGTGAATGCACTAAAAGAAAAAGCCCGAAGAGCCCTATATGCAATAAAAAGAAAATTCTACAACATCCAAATCCCAATCAAAATCTGGCTCAAAATATTTGACAGCATAATCCTGCCCATTGCACTGTACGGTAGTGAAGTATGGGGCCCGCTAAATCACCAAAGCTACACTAAATGGGAAAAACACACAATAGAAGCCCTACATGCAGAATTCTGCCGAAGCATCCTTCGCATCCAAAGAAAAACGCCAACAAATGCATGCAGAGCCGAACTAGGCAGATACCCACTGATAATAAACATCCAAAAACGAGCACTAAACTTCCTAAATCACCTCAAATCTAGCTCCCCAGACACCCTTCATTTCAAAGCCTTTCAGACCCAAGAGCTAAACCCAGAAAAGAGTCCCCTGAGTCAGCTGCTACTGAAACTAAGTACTCAGCCGGACCCTGACCAGCCCCAGACCAACACAGCCGTCCAAACACCAATCCGAGTGAACCAAATCATTAAACAATGCAAAGAAACCTACCTGGAACATTGGAACAAAATAACCGAAAGCCAAAGCAGATTAGAATGTTACCGGGCCCTAAAAAGAGAATATAAACTGGCAGACTACCTCACGACCATCAGAGACACAAAACAGAGACAGACCCTCACCAGGTACAGACTAAGCGACCACCAACTGGAAATTGAAAAAGGCAGATACAAGAAATCCTGGCAGCCTAGAGAGAATAGAATATGCGATCAATGTCTGGCCGGCGAGGTTGAAACAGAAATGCATTTCCTCCTAAAATGCGAAAAATTCAACACATCAAGAAACATATTATTCAACAAGCTAAGCCAAACAACCCCAGATTTCAAGGAATTGGATGACCTGTCAAAATTGAGATTAGTCCTGGGAGAAGGAGACAGACCATACCTTGGGGCCAAATATGTAACAACATGTCACAACCTGAGGACTGTTTAAAATTAAGACTGTTTAAAATTAATATTGAACGTACCAAATGAAGTACAAAGACTGTTTAAAATTAATATTGTTTAAAAGTAATATTGTATGTACCCAACAAATGTCAAATCGATTGACACCTACAGAATGTTTGAAAATGTACCTTTTTGCTATGTAAGCTTTGGCAATATGGTTCTCTGTAAACTTTCATGCCAATAAAGCATTTGAATTTGAATTTGATAGGGAGACATGACTTTGTCCCCCATAAGTTGGTTCCACGGTGAGTTCCTGGTCTTGGCCAGGTTGTCGTGATGACACCTGTACTTCACAGGGAAATTTATCAGACCAGTAACCCCACTTTTATCACACCTTGACTATGGAGTCAGAGAGATAGAGCCCTTGGAGGCAGTTACCTACCCATCTTCTTGGCCAAGGAAGGACTCTTGTTGTGAGGGACTTGGGCAAGGATTTAAAAAGAAAAGAAAATAAACATGCATGCAGTTTGTGTTAAGATTTAATAAGAAGGGTGCTAACATTGAAATAGCTATTTTAGCAGAAGCATTAACCTGTTTATTTCAAGTGGGTTAGCATCTCTGTTACCTGATGGTGAGGCTCCCGAGAGCAAGAATACAGAGCATTATTGTCAAGGTCTTTTACCAGATACTGTCATTTCCCTCTTAAGAAGTCTAGTGAGCAGGCCAGGTCTCTGGACTTATGTGCACCCATTTAAATGGGTGACATGTATGCTTTGGGTGGCGCCTGAAGTTTGTTGTGGGTCCACGTTTCATTTATTTTTGAATGAAGGCCACACCATTTTGTAGTGGGTCCCCTTGGTCTTTCTTGTCTCAGATTGGCCATGGCAGAATATGGCGGATTGCTAATTGGGCATGCGATGTCTGGCCTGATTTTCAAGCCCCACCTGCTGCCGATGAGGTCCTGCATTGCTGGCGGGAGCTGGGCAAAACCAGCCCAAGTGGGGGATGGCTCCAGATGAATTTCTATCCATTACGGGCAGAAAACTATGGAGACTGTGACATAAAAAAACTACTAGGCACTTGGTCAGTATTAAACAAGGCTTTAATCAACTGTTTTTCAACATGGAGATCTAGTTGTGTCCTTCACTAGTTCCTGTTAAAGAATGTCCTGCGCAAGCTGGGCCCATGCCCGAGTATTTATACTCTCCCTGGACAGCGCCACCAGCAGGCCGCCAGTATTATTTCATAAATCATTTCCACATGAATGACAAGATTCATGTCAGACTGTGCCTGCGATTTCCTGATCCATCGTGCTGGTTGGCAAGGCTCCATGCTAGCAGCACGCATTCAGAAAAACACCTTGTAGTGTAAACCGGTTTTAAAAATCACGTTTTACTTTTCAGTTCTGGTTACCAAAATAAAAAGCAGAGCTGCCAGCTGGGACTGTGCAAATAGACTGGGTATATTTTATTTCAGTGGTGTCTAGTGTGATTTTTGCGTTCCAAAGTACCAGTATGGCATAAGCATCATCGAAACTTCAATAACAACAGAAAAATGCTGGAAAAACTCAGCAGGCCAGGCAGCATCCGTGGAGAGAGAAACAGAGTTAACGTTTCAGGTCTGGGACCCTTCATCAGAACTGGAAAAAGCTGGAGATGTAACAGATATTAAGCAGGTGCAGAGACAGGGAGGGGGGGGTGCGGTTTAGGAGGGGAGGAAGGAATTGAAAGAATATACTGTGCTTATGTAAGAGGCAGGAACGATTAAATGTTGCAAATAGAAACTCCAATTCAATTACTAAAAATGTAGCCCAATGAAGTTTCCAATTGTATCCTATTTGGTCATACATAACATAGCCTCATACAGTTCCCCTTCTGTATCACACACACACATGGAAGTGCTTGGTGCTTATCGAAGAAATCTGGCTTATACTGAGATTTAATATGATAAAGAGAGGGGGGTGGGTGGGGAGTCCAGGAACAAATTTACTTATATACAGTGACCATATACTTGTGCCTTTTTATATTTAAAAAAATACTGCTCCTGGAAAGGAAAAGAGGTTTTCGGAGTCTGGCAGCTTGGCAACGAGAGTCGCCCTTCTCTCACAGGCCACTGCAAAAATTTCACACTTGGAATACCCAGTCGGAAATGTCACGCTTTTTAAAGAATCATATTCTGGGAGGTGAAACCTAGGTCAACTAGGCAGTAAACACTGCAGCCAGAGTTAGAAACTGGATCGCGTGAAGCTGGAGTTCAAGGTGGTGACCGAGACCGGGATGGCATTACTAAGTTCCTGCAGTTTAAATTAATAGACCAATATGAAACCCGACAAAAAGCTACTGCTTTGCGTAGAGGCTTTCAATCCCCACCAGTTTTCAAAATGTTACCCCCCCCCCCACCCGTCAAAGTTTCCCTATTTCCACCCTTTACGGTATTCATTGTGATCTTTGATCTGCTCACTTCCTAAGAAAATAGGTTGACAATGAGTGGAATAGTCGGGTTGTTTGTAATAAGTAAGGCCTTAGTATGGCGGACAAAACTTTTCAGATTTATAAACTGTTTAAAATTCATTGGGAGCCCATGGTTGGTGAACAGCGCTCTGGGCATGCATTTATATAATGTTTGAACAGAGCTCTGGTTTCACTGTTGGAGAGCAGACAGTATAACGGGAGCTGCTTTCAGCAATGTCCCCGGTCGATCACTGTTTGGTGCCGTGTAACCCGGATCAATGGCTGCATTTTTTTTTACCATAGTCGATTGAGTATTGGTTCCAACTGCGCAGTAAAAAGAAAGAAATTGCATTTCTATAGCATCTTTCACCTCGGGTGCCCCAAAGCGAGTCATGCCAATGAATTGCTTTCTGAAGAGTAGTCAGTGTTATGTAAGCAAACTTCTGACGAAAGGTCATCGACCTGAAACGTTGACTCTATTTCTCCCTCCACCGATGCTGCCTGGCCTGCTGAGTTTTTCCAGCATTTCCTGTTGTATTTTCATTTCTACTGTCTGTCTGGTTCAACTTGGAATTCTCCTGCCCAGGAGCACTTTCACAGGCATGTGCTGGGCTTCCCTCTTAATGGTTACATTTTCCGACCTGGGGTTTCCTCCTTGGGCACATCCCTGGAAGTTACACCTGAAATTGCGCCCAAAGCTGCACTGAATTTGCCAATGTCAAGTTCCGCACATGTATCCTCCCGAAATCATTAGAATACACCCGAATTTAAAATGGCCCTAAGTGAGCCTAAACAATGTCCAAGGAATACCAAAGCCACACCTTCTTGGTGTCTTTATAATTAAAGGTTTCAACTCAGTTCACCATCATTCATGCTTGCACAGCATGTTTAAGAACCTGCAATCAGGGAAGCTTTTCAATTGATAATGTGACTTATCCTTTACCATTAAAAAAATCCATTAAAAGAAACAGATAGTACAGAGCAGCTCTTAGTGAGGATAATTTTTTTTTTTTTTAAACGCTCAAAAAATTGTAATTAAAATTGCAACGTTGAAAGACCCCACAGAACAAGCACAATCGCAAGACACGCCCATTTGAGAGTTGGGGGTGTGGCCAGTTTTGTGGGCGGAGATTCGTTTGGACAGAAGGTTTGATGGACGGACGCAAAAGATCGAGGAGACTTGGGCGTATTGTAGTTACGTGTGCAACTTGCTTATGGCCAAAATTTTTGTTTAATTTAATTTTTGTTCTAGTTAGTGGTGATTCAAATTTACTGAACCTAACTGATAATTTTTGTAGTTACTAAACACCCACAAGGCCAGTGTGAAATCTCCTGCCACTTGGCACATCTAACTCCTTAATGTGCACAATGTTGCCATCCTGAGCACAATTCCCATAGTACGTGATCCAATAACCTCACCCTCCCCAATGAACACTTCAGGACCACTTCATTCAGCATATCCCAATATATATTAGTTATTCAGACCACAGTATTGTTAGGTATATAATGTAACCTGACATCGGCGCTTCATGACTAAAGATGTATCCAGGTGCAGAGTCCCAATCTGTTGCAGTTATTCCTTGACGTGCAGATAACTAGTATTAAAATTCCTGTACTATTCAGAAAGCTGTATGGAGTGGCTGTTACAAATCGCCCTTGACAGACAAGAGGTTGCAGTTTATAGCAAGTTATCAGCAACTAAGAATAGGAGCCAGTTGCATCCCAATATAGGTCTGACCTCTTGCTGTTGTGGATAAGAATGCCATCTCAAGCAACTTCAAAGCACAGTACAATGCATTTGAGGTGAATCACTCCTCAAAACTTACTGCAGTACCAAAATAATTAGAATGTGTATAAATTGGTGCAGCTTTTTTCCATGGGACAAGGGGTTATTTTGTAGTCTGCCTTCGTGCAGTGGTCTAGCCACATTCCCTCCCATCCAGGGGCTTATCCTCGTGCCAAGGAGTGTTTATATTCAGGACAACCATATGTTCCTCACCGCTACCTCATCACAGTGCCCCCCTCAAGCCAGGGTGAGGTGCTGTCAATTCCACCACCATTGTAGACTCCATGACCTGCTCTCTTGCGGGGGGAAGCCATTCCATTCCTTAAATGAGGATAGAAAACTAACAGGACTTGACCTAACTTCATGGTCGATTATCAGTGTCCTATCCTCCTAGCAAAAGTATGAAAGTAAGTTGCACCTGTGAGAAAAAATCATGACATCCTATTTGCCATTTTCCTTCTTCTCTTTTTCATCCCCAGTTAAAAGGTTACATAGTAAGATAGAAAATACACTCAGGGAGATAATGAAGGAAAAGGTTTATTGACATGGGAAGTTATTAAATCCATATTGTTTTCTGTTTTCAAAGCTCTTGTACAAAAATCATCTTTTTGTACCAATAGCCAGGTTGTTTTTGACATTTTAGTTATTATACACATAAAGCATTGTACACTTTATTGCACCATTTTCTCACAATTTCAGTTAGACCTTTTTCAATAAAATCCTCATTCTGATCTTGTTTTCTGAGTTGTCAGCCACAACTGGCATAGTCTGGCCTCAACGAGCGACTATGTGTGACACTCATTACAATTACAAACACAAAACTAATCATCTGACGTCATTAGAAAAAAAACTATATGTGAATGGAGATGTGCACTTTATCCGTGCTCATTCTACATACACTTTCCTTACATCACTAGTTTGCTTTCAGATAAAAGTATGTATGGCCTCTCTCACTGGGTAATTCCCTTTGCAATTCAGAATATCCTTTGATTTTTGGATTAACCGGTGAAACAATCTGTTTTTTGTATTCGTGTTTGGAGGGGGAGGTTGATTTTTCCAGTGCCAGAATCAGAAAAATGGCCACGGTTGTGTAATGCTAAGCTTGATTTAGACGTGAAAACAGTCCAATGAAGCAAGACTTTCCAAGGTCCTACAGCTGACCCAGATACAAATGTAATGGCCCAAAGAGTAATGTGAAAAAGATTTGCTTGCTTTATATTCTCAACAAGTAGCCTGGAACCACAAGCTGTATACATCACCATCTGAGATGCATCTCCTCTCACAGGGTGCAGATAGCTTTGAGCTTTTCCAGCTGAGTTTTGGCACCAAACAAGTGCAAAATTCTGAAAGGGTTTGAGAGAATAAATAGTGATGGATTTTTCCATTAGTTGGTGAATTAAGGGAGGGGGGGGAAGTGCAGGGTGGATAAACACATGATCAGTACTGAAGCATAGGAGTTAGAAGAAATGTTTTCACACAATGGGTGAATTAGAGTATTGGATGCATTACCACAAGTGTTAATCAAAGTTAAGTTGATCACAACATTGAGAGAGGGACAGAGGGAGGGTGTATTTGGACCAGGATGTGCACACATTAACCTGACTGTAATTTTAAAGTATACATTCTGTCCTTATTTTTATATTTTCAATATAAATTCTTGTGTGCACATTTAATAAAAAACTGCCTATGTAAATGCTGTAATTACACCCTTGCGTGTAGTTACAGCACGACATTTACATGGACTGTGTCCATTATAACTGTGGACATAGCAATTTATAATGGAAAAAGTTGATAGGAAGTGTGTGCAGATGTAAGGTTTTTATACATATTGATTAAATAGATACAAAGGGGGAAATTTCCTCCCATAACTGGTGGAAGATTGGCAGACCCCCAGAGAAATCACGTAAATGGCTGCTTTGAGCTGTTCACAATTCTCCAGGGGGTCCTCCAAACTTCTGCCAAAGTTAGGCAGGAGATCGGGAGAAACCCTACGGAAATTCCATGTGATAGTTTGCAAACTGCTGGCTTATTCTTTGAATTAAGTGTAGAGCATGTTGTTCTAGAGAACTGCAGGACACTAAGAGGTTACACATTCAACTCAAAAGAACATTACATTAAACTTCACCGATGTGTCTGCAGAAGACCCATTCAGTACCAGTGTTCTTGCCAGAATACGTCCGTGGCAAGAGTATTTCTCAATTAAATATACAATTGAATATAATCCTTTCACGAGTGTGGACATGCATTTCGGCATTGTGGAATTTTAATCCACTGACCAATACTTCATGCATGATGTTATTTTTAAATATGCTAACAAGTGATCCTTTCTCAGCAACTTCCTCTTTACTTTACAGGTTGTAGCCTGAACCATGGGAGGAGCCGTGGCAGATGATAGCCCTGCAAGAGTGAAGGCCCCTGACGGAGACTGGGGTTGGGCCATTCTCCTCGGATGTTTCGTCATCACTGGATTCTCATATGCTTTTCCTAAAGCTGTTAGTGTTTTCTTCAAGGAATTAATTAAGGAGTTCCACGTTGGATACAGTGATACTGCTTGGATCTCTTCCATTCTGCTTGCCATGTTGTATGGAACAGGTAAGCATTTATTGGGTAGGAAACATAATGGCCCAGAAATTCGGGTCGGGAGCTTCCCGTGGGTGTAAGCCCCCGACCTGCACTTACTTTGCGCGCCGGCCGTTGAGCTGTGGGCCCCCGTGGAATTCTGATCCTGGGCCTGCTCCAACTGCCGGCGCGCAGTGCTTGCGTATCCCAGGGGCGCAGTTAGTTCGCAGCGTCCCCTGGGATCACGTGGGCCATGGGGAGCCAATCGGAGCAGGGAATGCTCCATTCATAAGTTTGACAGGAAGGGCTGTCAAACTTATAAATACTATGAGCCCCAAAACATCACTAAATCTTCAAAAATTAAAAAAAAAATCACATTTTTAAAATAAACTATAAATTACATGAAATAACTATTTTAAACAAGAATTTACATTTTTGAAAAAAATAATTTTATTTTCTAACGGGGCTAAAAATAAACTTACCTTTCTTTAAAAATAATAAACCTGTGGAAAAAACGTTTTAATTTTAATTAATTCACCACTTACCTTGTAAAAAGCAGGCCTTGCGACTGCTTTTTATATGTGTAACTTCTGGAGGCTTACCCTCCCGGGAAAACCTGCAAAAGAAATGTAAGTTCCATGCGCACGCGCAGCCTCTCCTGCGCACGCGTTCCACCTCTTAACCCCTCCTTTCAGGGGAACGGAAGTGCTGGTTTCCCGCGCATGCGCAGTGCATGCAGGAAACCGGCACTTCCATTGGGCCTACGGGTGAGTACCCCGTGCGTACTCACCCGTGGGGACCCGAAGTTCTGGGCCATCATGTAGTTGGTCTTTTGTTAACAAACTTGGTCTTCATCCTTTACATTACAGCATTCCATTTATAGTTATAACTTTTGATTTTCCAGTATTTATTGATTTATGTAATGCATTTATAACCAATATAAAACCCTAATAATGGATTTTACATTTAAAATATACTGTTGAACAGATTTAAAAAAAAATTCTCCTCTCCCTCCGGAAGACACTGAGGGCTAGAAATTCACTTTGGCCCCGCCAGCTGGCTAGCGCCCAAAAGTTAGCGCTGCGCGCGGAGCCAGTTGCGCCCGTCAGAAATTCAGTTTTTGCGCCCCAAGTCGGAACCGGGCGCTATTCCAGGGTGTGCCCGCCCCTGCTTGGGGCGCTGAAACTGAATTTCAGCGCTGTAGGTGCCGCAGCGCCACCCGCTGCGGAGCGGCAGGCTGCGGTACTGCAGGCCTCCTCCTTCTCTTAAGGGGGAGGTGCCTGCAACTCGGAGATCGCCACTCGCTAGTGCCGGCAAATGAGCCTGGCACCACGGAGAAGTGCCGGGCTCCCGGAAAGCAGCCGGCAATGCCGCGGGGGGGGTGGGGGGGTGGAGGAGGCCGGGGAAGGAGGTGCGGGCAGGCGGCCGCCGAAAAAGCGGCCGGCCGCACCTCCGCCTTAACTAGCGCCACTAAGGCTGCAGCACGGCCCGGTCTTCACATCGTTGTTTGCGGCCGCTGCGGAAGAGGCGGCCGCAACTAAATATGGGGGTCGGCCCGGTAGCAGGGCGGAACCGGGGCACTGCGCACACCGATGACGTCATCGGTGCCGGCGCAGCGCTACCGGCTACCGCCGCCATTACCGCAGCGCTGAATATCAGCGCAAACTCCTCTACTGGCGCAGAAGCCCTCTTTGGGCGGTAACTGGGCGCAAAGCCCACTGAATTTCTGGCCCTGATTCCCTTATTGTTGCCCTCTGACCCCTTGCTTGAGTGGCCATCATTCACGTTGAGCCTTACGGTGTGTGTTGATGGGAAGGGGCTGCTGAATAGTGATCAGGAGCAGGAACCATGCCCGCCCTAACTCCGGGCCACTGCAGTCAGTTGTAGTACCCATACTACTACTCTGTCAGAGATCAGTTACCTCAGTACAGTTCAGGGACTGAATCTGGAGCTTTTCTGGTCTGTGTATTGCAGATGGTGCCTTTTACTGTGAGCGATTAGGGAGCCCAAACTGTTTCTTTTCGTTCTCTATTACTTCCCTGTCTCTTCAAGAGGGAGGGTGATCAAGTAATCACACACGATTAATTTTTGACATCACATCACAGTTACATTTTTTAAAAGTAAGCCCAGGTGACCATGTTTCATTTGTGAATCTGGGCGGTGATTGACCGCAGCTTCCCCAAGAAACAACACTGACTGCACTTCAAAATCATTTATTGGCTGCGAATCACTTTGCGACATCTTGAGGATGTGAAAGACACTTTGCAAGTGCAAGTTCTTCTTCTGTATTCAAAAAAAAATGGCACTTCATATTGAATAAAGAATTGTTTTTAATGCAAATATTTGAGAATAAGGGGCAGAGTTTCCTGTTCCTGCATCTGGCTGTTCTGGATCACCTGGACACACACAAAGGAAAACTCTGATGGGAAAGGTCGCACACCCGCAAGGGAATCCAGCTGATTTTCCTTCCATTAATTTAATTGGTTTGGAAAATTAGCTGGGCTCCCTTACAGGCATGTGATCATCCACACCCGATTCTTCTCTATTGGTTCCACCTCGGAACAGGAAAGTCTACCCCTAAATGTCTAAGACATAAAGGGGGCTGTTTTCACTAACCTACTGCCCCGTTCACGCTGATAAAATGAAAATTGTAAAACCGAAATCTTCGATTTCCAAGCAGGCCTCGAAGTGGGTGGCCAGCATTCCTGCCTGAAACAGGTGGGAGATCATTTCGATATTGTGCCAGTTGTGGAACCCAGACACGATTTTCAGGTAGCGATGGGCAGAGGATGCAGCGCAAATGCTCCACCCATTAATACTGGACATGGAGCGGCCTAACCAGAGCTGCTTAAAGGGACCACTCGAGGCCATTCTGGATACAGCACAGGTAAGTTTTCTAAATGATTCTAGTGGGGCCAGGAGGATGCTCACAAAAATCTTCCTGGCCCCTGCTGATCCTTCTATGACTGTTGCCCCCCCCCCTTTTTTTTTAAGCATGTAATTCTCGCTAGGAGCCGCCAAATTCCCCGGTCAGTGATGTGCCCGTCAGCGCTCGGTGAGCACTGGCAGCACGCTGATATTATGTAAATGCTGCCCAACCGTAAAAATGGTTCGAGCCTCCTCCTGGTGCCATTGGGTGGGCTTAACGCACCACTGCCCACCTTGATGGCACCAGAGTTGAAAATCGCCCCCAACAAGTGTACTGTAAAATAGTTTATACCAATTCTTGCCTTCAACTTGAAGGCGTTAACCGGAAACTTAGGCTGTCATGGCAACATGTGGTAAGTGAACATATAACACAGAATGCATAATCAGCAGCCATTCTGATACGCAGTTTTAAACCACACCTAAACAAAACTAGCCTCTGATCATTTAACTAAAAGGACAATGTCGTCTGTTGCTCGACTATCTCACTGTGCCAGGGAAGGCTTGGGTGTGGGTTTGGGCTGCAATTTATGTGCAGCAAGTGGGGGAGAAAAATATTTAAAATATGATATAACCTAAAAGTAATTTTCCATTTTTGTATTAAACTATTAACTACTTGGTTTAAATTTGACTAGCTCTCACTTTGTCTTCAGTTGAAACTGAGACAAACTAACAGATCAATTTTAGGATTTTAAGTTTTTTTTTTGCTCAAGCCACTGAGGTTTGCAGCTTACGCAAAATAACGACTCTACTCCGGCTGCAAACAGCGGTGTTTCTTCCTGCTAACTGTCTGAGTTGCTGTGTATCACATTATATCAGTGAGCAACCATATGTAGCAAACATCCTGCTTCCCCTCTGTGGTACCTCTGCTTATCAATGATTGCCTCATGGGAGTGTGTTTTCTGCAATCAAGGAAACAACTTTACAATAACACAATTTGTCAATGCGCCTTTTTATTTTCATAAGAAAGCACTTCTGATGGCTTAACAACTTCATGCAGTGAGTTGCTCACCGTGAGGGGGCCCCAACTTTGTTCCCTGGCCTGTGCTGAGTTTGCTGATCTTGTCAAGGATGCTATAATTAGTCTCCGCTTTCCTGGGATAGGGATGGGAAAATTGGCCAAGGTTCTTGCTCCTGATGGCTATTCAGCAATTCCCGAGGTGAGGGAGGGGCATTCATTAAGGACTAGATCGAGTTCAGCTATGATGGTCAAATTGCCTGCAACATTTATCTTCAAGACTTACACATGAATAATAGCTATTTGGGTGAGGTACTTGATGGTGATTGGCTTCCCTGAAGCCAGGGCTTAGCAAGGAGTCCACATCTCCAATTGTAAGCAATAGACTTGCTGTTGTCTACTTCTGGTGCAGCTGTGATGCTGTGTCTAATTAAAACCCTCTACAAAGAGAACCCCTGCCCTTGAGGCATTTGTTCTAATTACAATGTGACAATCGAAACCCAAATGTCAATACCACTTGTGCTCTTGAATACTTGTAATCTAAATTTCCTCACATAGAAGACCACCCTTATAGCTTTATTTTTCAGCATGGTGCATTAGTGAGTTCCAAGCCCTGATTTTCAGTCAGCCTTATTTGATTTGCCATTCTGTGCACAATTGCAGATGTACCCTGATTTTTGCCCCGAGTGGTTTTCCATTTACATCAGGAAATGGGTAAAATGTTTATCTTGTTTCTCATAATTATTGTGGTCTGATTCCACTGCATTGATACTTATTAAGTGTAGGTTTGTTATATCATTCTTGTCAAATCCATTAGAAAATTCAACCATTATTTGGTTTCTTACAGCTCTAGATCTCCAGGTAAGCAAATCAGTAAGCTGCACTTTGCCCAATGGCTAGTGGCAAGTATTCTGCATTGTTATCACCTTGGCTAGGAACATAGGAACAGGAGTAGGCCATTCAATGAGATCATGGCTGATCTGCGATCTAACTCCGTATACCCACCTTTGCCCCATATCCCTTAATACCTTTGGTTAACAAAAATCTATCAATCTCTGATTTAAAATTAACAATTGATCTAGCATCAATTGCCATTTGCAGAAGAGAGCTCCAAACTTTTAGCACCCTTTGTGTGTAAAAGTGTTTCCTAACTTCACTCCTGAAAGGTCTGGCTCTAATTTTTAGACTATGCCCCCCCAGACCTAGAATCCCCAACCAGCGGAAATAGTTTCTCTCTATCTACCTTATCTGTTCCCCTTAATATCTTGAAAACTTAGATCAAGTCACCCCTTAACCTTCTAAATTCCAGGGAATACAACCCTAGTTTGTATAGTCTCGCCTCGTAATTTAACCTCTGGAGTCCAGGTATCGTTGAGGTAAATCTACGCTGCACTCCCTCCAAGGCCAATATATCCTTCCTAAGGTGCGGTGCCCAAAATGAACAACCGTTTAGACCAGGAAAGGCTCACTATACTCCTTCCATGACTGCCAGTGATGGTATTTGTCATATGGCTACCTCAAATAATTCACACATTTACCAGGCATTATTTTCTGGACCTATCTGAGAATCTGTTCTAATGGTGGGGGTTTCAGTTTTCTCCTCCTAGTCTGGTAATAGTCTGCAGCAATGTGTGGAGCATGCAATCTGAACAGGAAAGGGAGATTACCTGCCTTTGGCTGCGTCTTTGAGGAAAAAATTGGCGTCACGTCACAATTCTGGTGCTAAATGAGTGTTCAGGGGAGGAATTTCTGTCACTTGGGCTTCTATCTCCCCCCACCCCTGCCCCTCATCTGGAGGTGCGCCAGCTGCCAAATTGGAAGTCGGTGACATCCAAATGTCCAGGGCATTCGTCTGAAGCCGGCGCTTCGACCCCTGAATATGCTAATCAGAAGCCTAACGCCAGCTTTAGATCCCTGCTCCCAAATTCGGCGGAAATTTGCTCCATGTTTCAGGGTCTATTACAGCCTAACCAGACGTGCTGGAGGCCACCAACAAAATTGTAGGGTAATTAGAGGAAAAAACCATACCTTAAGCTGGAGCCAGAGGAACAGGAATGCTCCTCCTTGCTCCATAACAGTAATGTAGGTTGGTGCTGACCTGGGCTTACCCCCTCCCTTTTGCCTCCCCCTCCCCCCGGACCTCCCTCTTGCTCAGTGTCCAAGCTGGCCAATTTTGGGAAGACCCTGACAATTTTGCTGCATTTGGGCACCCGATTGACATCCACAGCTCTCTAGTTTTATGAAAATGACATCTATGGGAGTACGTTCCAGGCGTCCCGCCCACTTTGTGTTTGGAAACTGCCGAAAATCCAATTTTTCGGCCTTGGTCTTTCTTTTAAGAAGCACCCCCCATACCTTGCCACCCAACCATTCCCACAGGACCTGGAGCATGTGTTCATATTTTTTTCCTTATCTGGCTTCAATTTCTCTTGCCAATCATCTCAACCGATCATCTCCGCCCCAGGACATTCCTCAGGGCAGTGTCCTGGGCTCAACCATCTTCAGCTCCTTCATCAATGACCTTCCCTCCATCATAAGGTCAAAAGTGAGACTGTTCGCTGATGATTGCACAGTGTTCAGCTCTATTCACCATCCCTCAGATAATGAAGCAGTCCATGCCCGCTTGCAGCACGACCTGGATGACATTGGGCTGATAAGTGGTAAGTAATATTCACGCCACACAAATGCCGTGCAATGACCATCTATAAGATGTGTTGAGCAGCTGAGAAATGTCCTCAAAGGTGACTCAGTACTTGCTGTTGCCATTCCTGCCCAAATCACCTGCTATTTCCAGAACACACCACATCTGCTGGAAGAGGGAATCTTGTGGTGCACCAAGTGAGAAGCAAGTAAATGTCGCCATTCAACAAAAACAGATGAGTGGCATTTGTCTAAAATGCCTTTTAATACAGATTGGCTCGGATTTTGCTGTTAAAATAACAGTGAGGCTAATGGAGCTCACTGTTATTTATGTGCAAATGGTACAGCAACTTCAGGTGAGCAGCAGATATCCATAAACTCAAATATCCGAAAGTTCGTGTCCAATTTCCATCATTAGCGTCACAAAAACGGCATCTCGCTGCCTGCCTCACCATTGAAATGCATTAGATTGGGAGAAGGGGAAGTGCAACGAGACCTGGGTGTCCTTGTGCACCAGTCGATGAAGGTAAGCATGCAGGTGCAGCAGACGGTTAAGAAGGTAAATGGTATGTTGGCCTTCATAGCGAGAGGATTCGAGTACAGGAGCAAGGATGTCTTGCTGCAGTTGTACAGGGCCTTGGTGAGAGCACACCTTGAGTATTGTGTGCAGTTTTGGTCGCCTTATCTGAGGAAGGATGTTCTTGCCATGGAAGGAGTGCAGCGAAGATTCACCAGACTGATACCTGGGATGGCAGGAATGACGTATGAAGAGAGATTGGGTCGATTAGGCTTATATTCGCTAGAGTTTAGAAGAATGAGGGGATCTCATTGAAACTTATAAAATTCTAACAGGACTAGACAGGCTAGATGCAGGAAGGGTGTTCCCGATGGTCGGGGAGTCCAGAACCAGGGGTCACAGTCTAAGGATAAGGGGTAAGCCATTTAGGACAGAGATGAGGAGGATTTCTTCACCCAGAGAGTGGTGAATATATTCAAGAAGGAGTTGGATATATTTCTTAAGGCTAAAGGGATCAAGGGATATGGGGAGAAAGCAGGGACAGGGTACTGAATTTGGATGATCAGCCATGATCGCATTAAATGGCGGAACAGGCTCGAGGAGCCGAATGGCTTACTCCTGCTCCTATCATCTATGTTTCTATGAATGGCGTGAAGTTGCTGTATTTGCGCGGTAGATACGAACTAAACTCGCCTCAAAGTTAAGTCCTGTCTATTCCAGTCTAAGTTAATGTCTAATTAAATGACATGATAAGTGTTAATTAACCTCTCTGGCATTGAAAATTAACTATTTTAAGCGTGGGGTCTCATTCCTTCAGTTTTTAATTGCTGTTGGAAATTTAAAACATTTTTAATTTTTCCTTTCTGTCTCTTTTTCTCTCTCTCTCTTAATCCAATCTTTCTTTCCCTCTTTCTTTCTCTTTCTGTACCTGATTTGACATTGAATTCACTCACTCTAATTTACACTTCTTTCTCGGTCCTTAAACTTAATTTCCCAATCCTTCAATCTGATTGGTTAAGGAGATACACAATATGCCCTGCTTCCCTCGCTGCGCTGTCATCAGCTCGCACTTTCAGCAACTTTCCACATAAAAAGTTTAAAAACCTAAATGAGCAAGGGCAAGAAATGCAAAAAAAAGTTTTCAGTGCTTTGTAATATAGTCACTGAAAATGATACTACATAAAATAAATTAATGACTTTTGTACTTTTGCCAAGCTTGTTTTGCTGAGATCAACTCTTTTCTTGTGCTGTCAATCACTTTCTTTCACATCTTTCTCTATTTTAGCAACACTTCTACTGTAACTTATTCCTAACCCAGTACTTCAACATTGCAAAACTCCTTCCCTCTCTCTTCCTATCTACAAGCTTGTTAAAGCCAAGCTTAGCAATGTTTAATCACTATAGCGTGATGTGCTCCTTTCATCCTTGGTGGTGTCTGGCACAATTGGCCTTTGTCCTTCACCTAGATTAGTAAAAGTCTCAATGTAATCACACACAAACTGACCCAGCAGATTGTGATTGTATGGCCAATTATGTTGCTTACAATCAAGAACTCAAGTTTGCAGCTCAGTAATATCTGATTACGGATCTTTGATTTGACTTGAGTTTTGCTGTGGTGACAAAGTCTTTTAAAAAGAGTCAATTTAGTCTTTTGCAGAAGTTCTTAATTCTGCACTAGTCACCTGACCAACTATTTTTCCTCTGTCTCGCTCAGGTCCTTTGTGCAGTATTCTGGTAAATCGCTTTGGCTGTCGTCCTGTTATGATGGTGGGAGGCTTATTTGCATCAGCGGGTATGATACTAGCGTCACTGTGCACCAGCATAATCCAGATCTACTTGACTGTTGGCGTCATCACTGGTAAGAAATCCCTGCAATAATTAAAGCGAAATACTGCGGGTGCTGCAAATCTGAAATAAAGAGAAAATGCTGGAAATACTCAGCAGGTCAGGCAGCATCTGTAGAGAGAGAAACAGAGTTAACGTTTCAGGTCGATGACCATGGAAGGTCATCGACCTGAAACGTTAACTCTGTTTCTCTCTCCACAGATACTGCCTGACCTGCTGAGTATTTCCAGCATTTTCTGTTGTTTTATTCCTACAGTAATGAACTTGCTTCATTGAGAGAGGGGGGGGGGCAGCATGTTAATGGCTTTGAAAATGTTTATTTCTTTGGAGTCCAGCTGGGTCATTCAGTGTTATGGGCGTTATTGCTTCAGGTTACTACAACTATAATGGTTCAAGAAACTTAAATTATGTATTTGAAACTAATTTTCCAGATGCAATGAAATTGTGTGGCACCTAAACTGGCAAGAATCAAAACCTCTTAATTTCTTTTTGTTACACCTGAGATTTTAAATTTATTGCTGCTCTGCTCCCAGTTTATATATCCTTTATCATAGAGTGCAGAAGGAAGCCATTCAGCCTTGTGTCTGTGCAAGAGCTATCCAATTAATCCTACTCCCTTGCTCTTTCCCCATAGCCTTGCAATTTTTTTCCTTTTCCAGTATATATTCAATTCCCTTTTGAAAGTTACTATTGAATCTGCTTCCACCACCCTTTTAGGTAATGCATTCCAGACCATAACAACTCGCTGCGTAAAAAAATTCTCATCTCCACCCTGGTTCTTTTGCCAATTATCTTAAAATCTAGTTGAACATGGTATCCAATTTTGCAGGTGATTTTGGTACCTTCAACTCGAAAGGCACTGTTATTTATTTTATTTTGTTTACATTTTGAATGTACCCTACATAAACTTGAGCTGATCCAAAATTCTGCTGCCCGTGTCCTAACTCTCCCCAAGTCCCGTTCACCCATCACCACTGTGCTCGCTGACCTACATTGGCTCCCGGTCCAGCCACGCCTCGATTTTAAAATTCTCATCCTTTGTTTTCAAATCCCTCCATGGCCTCGCCCCTCTCTATATCTCTGTAACTGCCTACAGTCCTCCGAGATCTTTGCACTCCTCCAATTCTGGCCTCATGCGCTTTCCCGATTTTAATCACTCCACCATTGGCGGCTGTGCCTTCAGCTGCATAGACGCTACGCTCTGCAATTCCCTCCCTAAACCTCTCCGCCTCTCTAATTCTCCTCCTTTAAGGCACACCTTAAAACCTACCTCTTTGGCCAAGCTTTTGGGCATCTGTCCTGATATCTCGTTTGGTGTCACATTTTGTTGGGTAACACTCCTGTGGAAGTGCCTTGGAACATTTTACAGGAAACTTTGGTTTATCCGGAGGTTACCTGTCTGGAATGCTCGAGCCACCGGCAAAAGTCAGGAGCCGTTTCGTTGTTTTTTTTTTCTTTTCGTTGCTTTTTTTTTTACCAGTCAGGCTCTGCAAGGTCTCGCTGAAGCTATTGCTAAGCTACAGAGACGCTTGCAAGGTACGGCCGACAGTTTAGAAGCTGTTGCTAAGCAAGAGTTTGTTGCCAGATACGGAGCTCAAAATCTCTATGTTTCAACATTAGCGCTGGTTTGTCCGGCAGTTTTGATGGGACGGCAACAGCTCGGTCCCGTCGGTGCCAGATAGCACAAAGTTTCCTGTACTATGTTAAAGACGCTATATAAATGCAATTTGTTGTTGTATTTTCAAGGAACACTGTTTCAGTACATTTGGGATATTAAAAAAAACTCTTCATAATTTCAGGACAGTATCTTGAAGAGGCAATAACATACAAATGCTTAATACCTTCACCTAAAACTCTGCTCTGCCAGTTTAGTGAAGGTGTTGCTGCGCTTGTTTTAAAGGGTTTAATAGGAATAGGGCATTCAGCCCCTCAAGCCTGTTCCACCATTCAGTTGTTTCATGGCTGATCTATATATTAACTCCATTTACCCGCCTTGATTCCATATGACTCAATACCCTTATCTAACAAAAATCTATCGATCACTTATGAAATTTTCAATTTACCTCCAGCCTCAACAGCTTTTTGGGGGAGAGAGTTCCAGATTTACCCTACCCTTTGTGTGAAGAAATGCTTCCTGATCAGAAATAGGTGGGGGGGGGTTTGCCAAATTCAGAATGGCTTTTACAAGGGGAGGGGATAAATATTTGACAAAGAAGCATTTTAAAGACTACGGGGCAAGAGCAGAGGAATGGCATTAGGTGGCGAACTCTTTCAGAGAGCCGGCACAGGTACAGGGCCGAATGGCCACCTTCTGTGCTGTAAAGTTCTATGACATCACTCCTGAACAGCCTAGCTCTAATTTTAAAGTTATGCCCCTTGTTCTGGACACCCCCACCAGATGAAATAGTTTCTCTCTATCTATCTATCTATCTATCTACCCTATGCTATCTATTAATCATCTTAAATACTTCAATTAGATCACCCCTTAATCTTCTATACTCGAAGGAATACAAGCCTAGTCTATGCAACCTGTGCTCATAATTTAACCCTTTTAGCCCTGCTATCATTCTGGTGAATTTACGCTGTGTCTCTTCCAAAGCCAATATATCCTTTATGTCCTGAATCAAGTTTTGGAAGATCACGACTAAAGCATCTGCAATTTTCTCACCTACTTCTTTTAATACCCTGTGGTGGAAACCATCAGGTCCTGGAGATCTGTCTCTTCAGTCTCATTATTTTCTCCATTACCATTTTAAAAATTTATATTTAATCCAATAAATTCCTCCCCTTGATTTATTTTTATTTTTCCTCGTATGTCTCGTATTTTATCCTCTTCCACTACTGTGAATACCCTTAAAAATAATTATTTAGCAAGTCTGCCCCAGCTAAATTAGTGGGGAGGAGAATTTCAGGAGGAGAATTTCAGATGAAGACATTAAGCATCTGTATCCTAGTGTCTCGACGTGCAATTTCAGAACCTTGTCTTCATGGAAAAGTGCATGAAAAAACTTTTTTTGTTTTTGCAAGTAAGACCACATAATCTAATTTGACTATTTGTGGCACAATTGGTGTCATAATATCTGTACATTATATCCCATGCGTGAGGCACTGAATGAATGATCACTGCACTCTGATTTTGCCAGTATCACTTATGGAGGACACAACCAGCACAAAGTTCTCTGAATATGTGGCCGCCAAGTCAAAAAAAAACGTGTTCAACCATTTTGTTTTGCAAAAATTAAATAACCTCTACCATATATTTTGATTTCCACTCTTTTCACCCCCCCCCAACCAAATCTTCAAATTTTCAGTTTAGATAAGTCGTGTTTTATTTGGAGGTCACTGATTTCTAGTGTGGAAATATATAGAGCAGTTCCAGGTAATGAAACTCAAATATGTTTTCACCCATTTTAAAATTGAAAAAGACAGTCAGGGAAGCTGCACTATTTTGATATCCTCAAAGTACAACTTTTCCAACTCTGAGGAAAGGATGTGACACAGATTGACTTTATTACTGCAAAATAAGGTTTATTTAAAAAAAAAATTATAGTTCTGATTTTAGCTTGGCGACTGTTGGATCCCACATAATTGATGCTGGAAACCTCATCAGAGTCCCAGGATTACTGAGTCACTGTCTGAGAGCAAAGGGTTTAATGGCGTAATCACATTGTTTGCATAACTGATGGTGTATATATTTTTTTGCTGCAGATACATTAAAAGGGGTTGCCAAATGCTTTTCCATATTGACTGCTTCTTTGTAATGAAATCTTAATGTGGGGCGGAGGGGTAGTTATGGGTGTATTAGAGCAGAATCAAACTAGTGCATAATGTTGCTTCTTTTGTCCCACACACTGGAAGTTGGTAAAAAGACTCCATCTCCTCCTTCTCACAACCCCCCTCCACAACCCCCCCCCCAATTCCGAGAGACTTTAAAAATATTTTTAAACATAATTAGAATATATCTCATCGCAAGGAAGAAACATACTTTTACAATTTCACAAGCAGATTGTGGGGATGCACCAGGTACAGTCTCAAGGCTGGAAAAAAAACTCCTCTGATGACATGTCCAGGTCCCTTTCTAGCTTGTTGCCGTCAAGCTGGTGGAAGATAGGCATTCTTCCTGCTCCTGGAAGCTAATGACAGCACTAACATTCCGATGGGCTGAATGGCCTCCTTCTGTGCTGTTGTGACTCTATGGGGGAGAAATTCGGTATCACCCCGTTTGGGGCGCAATTATCGGCCGGGCACAAAGTTTAGCGCCTGGCGCTAATTATTGCCTCTGACTGCAAACTTGGTTTCTATCACCCCTGGAGGTGATTTGAGCGCTAAATCAGGCGCTACACACCTCTCTAAGGCGCTAACTCAGAGCGCTGGCGAAGCTCATGTGATGTCAGTCAGCAATGGAACACAGACACACTGGCACCGGCCAGTTCTTAAAGGGGAGGGTCCATCTTGCTCTCCATCCACACCCTGCCCATTGCAGCCTTGAAACTCGGCCTGTACATCAATTCTGCTGGAAAGAACAATGGCGAGGCCCAGGGAAAGAGCTCAGAGTGCAGCCCCCATAGTCTCTTCTAAATCGATGCAAGGAAGGTCAAATCAAAATGAACCTGCAAAGTGCTGCTCAGTACCCAAAACTCCTTCACACAGCGTTGACTCTCTCTCTCTCTCTCTCTCAGAATGCATGGTGCAAAAATGTCGCCGACAAATAAAGGCAGGAAGCGGACACCTTTAAATAGCGCTCCCCCAGTCCCTTCCCGGCTGCAAAACGTTCCCCTCTACCTATCGTTGCTAGCAGCAGGCGGAAAGGCAGGGGGCGCCACTCAATATCCGGTCCCGGGCGCTACCGGGGTGTTGCACGCTCGACTGACGTCACGATCTGCGGGCGCAGGAGATCCTGGCAGTAGTGTTTAGCGCCACTGCAAAAGGTCTGGTCAATTTCGCGAGCGGCGCAAACATCACCGCGCCCGGGCGCTAGTTGCTTTGCGCCGCTAACGGGAGGCATAAAGCAACCGAACTTTCCCCCCTATGACTCTAACATGCAAGTCAAAGACTCAGTAACAGCACTCCTAATGCAGCTTGTGGATGGTCACAAACAGGATTATCTCCTTTTGCAAGATATATCCGGTCATTTTTTTTTAGTGGAATGCCACTTCACCTTTCCAAAACAATCCCCTTCAAACAATTATTTTCCTCCCACTGTCAAGTGCCACATTGTGACCATGTGGAAGGTTAAAACTAGCCTGCAGATGGCATAGCTCCTTGATTTGAACTAGAGGTGCACTTTATTTGTGCAGGAGGTGAAACCACCCCAGCCAACCAACCAAATTCCAGTTTCTCTTTCACAAAAGCAAAATACTGCAGATGCTGGAAATCTGAAATAAAAACAGAAAATGCTGGAAATACTCAGCAGGTCAGGCAGCATCTGTGGAGAGAGAAACAGAGTTAACGTTTCAGGTCAATGACCCTTCGTCAGTTCTGAAACGTTGGGGTCGATTTTCCTGGAGCCGTCAGGCGGGGTTTCAGGCGTGTGGGGGGGGGGGGGGGGAAATCCCGAATTCGGGGGTCCTGACACCATCCCGCCCAAAACCCCGCTCCACGCAAGTTTCAGAGGCGGCGGGTACCCGCCCCGCACTGGGACCCGCCGACCCCAGGCGGGAAGGGATTAGTGCCAATTAACTGCCTGTTAACAGGTAGTTAACAGGCAGTTTTTAGCCTAATCCCTATTTTGAGGGGTGTCGTGTGGGATTCCCGACGGCTCCAAACCACGCCAGGTTAGAGCAGGCGGGCCGTCGGGTTGAAGGAGTTGGAGGGGTCGCGATGTCGGTGTTCAGGTGAGTGATGGGTGCATGAGTGCAAAGGTAAGTGTGTTTGGTGTGTCTAAAGTGTGTAAAGAACTTTTACTTACCTGTACTTACCTTAACAGCCTTTCTTCCTTTAGGCGTCGGGAGCGCATCACTCAGCCGGCACTTAAAGCTGAACGGCTGCGATCTGTGAAAAGTGACAGTCTTCAGCTTTGAGTGCTGCTGAGAGTTTTAACTGAGTCTGTGTAGAAGGACTCATGTTAGAACTCAGACTGTCCGTGTTTGGCAGCTTCAAACAGCTGTGAAACACTGATATTTCATCTGTCAAGAACTCTTGACAGATGAAATTGCTGTCTGTGACGTCACCTGTTGCCGGGTGGCCCTTAATTGGCCTGCTGAACCCATTGGGCGGGCTCAACAAGATCAATCAAGGGAAAATCGCGCAGCTTGGCCGGACGTTGATATAGGCGGGTCTAAAACCCAAAAGTTGTAGTCCCGCCTCCTTCCCGACAGCTTCGGGAAAATCGACCCCGTTAACTCTGTTTCTCTCTCTACAGATGCTGCCTGACCTGCTGAGCATTTCCAGCATTTTCTGTTTTTATTCCAGTTTCTCTTTCCTCATCTTTTCACCTCCCAGCAACCTACTATGACCAGAAAAGCAGAGGATGAAAACTAGGACTTGAACTTTTCAGCTGTTAAATGTATCTGTGTCCTGTGTTTGTTTTAAAAATATTATTTTTAATTGTAAACCGTCTCTCCTCCCCCCAAAAAACTTAACCAAATGAATCACCTTTTTTGTTTTCACTGCAGGTCTGGGCCTAGCCTTGAACTTTCAACCCTCTCTCATCATGTTAAACCGTTACTTTGACAAGCGACGCCCATTAGCAAATGGCTTATCTGCAGCTGGGAGTCCCGTGTTCCTGTGTGGCCTCTCTCCATTAGGTCAGATCTTGTCTAAGGTATATGGATGGCGAGGAGGTTTCCTCATTCTTGGCGGTCTACTGCTGAATTGCTGTGCATGTGCAGCACTGATGAGACCCCTGGAACCTAGCCCCAAAGAAAGAGAAAAAATAGAGCAAGAGAAGAAAACCGAGAGCGCGAAGAAAAAGCAGCTGCTGGATTTCAGTGTCTTTAAGGATCGAGGCTTTGTGATATACACAATAGCAGCTTCCATCATGGTCTTTGGTCTCTTTGTTCCTCCTGTGTTCATAGTGAACTATGCAAAAGACATAGGAGTACCGGACACAGACGCTGCTTTCTTGTTGACTATCTTGGGTTTTGTTGATATTTTTGCCCGGCCTCTTTGTGGCATTCTTGCTGGGTTGAAGCAGGTCCGGCCTCGGTGTGTGTATCTTTTCAGCTTTGCTATGATTTTCAATGGTATTACAGATCTAGGGGGCTCTTTTGCTCGGGATTATGCTGGACTGACGGTGTTTTGCATTTTCTTCGGAATGTCCTATGGAATGGTGGGAGCGCTGCAGTTTGAAGTCTTGATGACGATTGTTGGAACTGAAAAGTTTGCCAGTGCCATTGGGCTTGTATTGTTGATTGAAGCCATGGCTGTCTTGGTTGGCCCTCCAGGAGCTGGTAAGTGCGTGTGTGTGCAGACACATATGTATATCATTATAGAAAGAGACTTGTTTAAGCGTTCTCTACAGTATAGAAGCAAGAACCAAAGGCGGATAGAAACACATTTAAAAAAAAAAAAAAGTCTTGAATGCCAGAAATGCCAACATGTCAGTTAACATTTGAAAAAAGAGGAACAGGTTTAAGTTTTCAGTGGGACTATTCATTAGATCTGACACGGTCAGGAGTGGAGCCCCTTTATAGCACTGACCAAAGCAATGGCCCGTAATTTCCGATCGGAGGCTTCCTGCGTGCAGATGCCTCCTATCGGGAAAAAATCTACGCCCTTAACTGAGGGCTCCCGAGGTCCAGACTCTTCCGCTCCTGGGCCTGTCCATGACGAAATGCGCAGGGCCCAGGGGCGCATGCGGTTCGCAGCGTCCCTGGGATCACGTGGGCCAGGCGAGCCAATGAAAGAAGGGAATCTCCCTTCATGCTTTTGACAGATAGACCTGCCAAAAGTATGAATGGGGATCACTGAAAAAAGACACTAAAACATTAAATAAATTATTAAAAAACTATCACATTTTTAAAATTAGTTAAACATAGAAACATAGAAGATAGGAGCAGGAGTAGGCCATTCGGCCCCTCGAGCCTGCTCCGCCATTCAATGAGATCATGGCTGATCATCCAAATTCAGTACCCTGTCCCTGCTTTCTCCCCATATCCCTTGATCCATTTAGCCTTAAGAAATATATCGAACTCCTTCTTGAATATATTTAATGACTTGGCCTCAACTGCCTTCTGTGGTAGAGAATTCCACAGGTTCACCACTCTCTGGGTGAAGAAATTCCTCATCTCTGTCCTAAATGGCTTACCCCTTATCCTTAGACTGTGACCCCTGGTTCTGGACTCCCCCGCCATCGGGAACATCCTTCCTGCATCTAGTCTGTCTAGTCCTGTTAGAATTTTATAAGTTTCAATGAGATCCCCTCTCATTCTTCTAAACTCCAGCGAGTATAAGCCCAATCGACCCAATCTCTCCTCATACGTCATTCCTGCCATCCCAGGTATCAGCCTGGTGAATCTTCGCTGCACTCCCTCCATGGCAAGAACATCCTTCCTCAGATAAGGAATTACATTAAATTAAATATTTTAAACAAAAATTAAATTTTTTGAAAAAAATAATTAAAGTTTTTACGGGGCTAAAAATAAACTTACCTTTTTTAAAAGTATTTTAAAATTATAAATGAGTGAAAAAAATTTTTTTTTTTACTTTTTTAAACTCTTAGGATTCTTGACAGATCGGAAATACCAGTTTTCAGCGCATGCACTTTGCATGCCTGAAACTGGCATTTCCGATGTCCCTTTGGCTGTGTACACAGCTCATACACACCGTAGGGATCGGAAAACACGGGCCAATGAGCAGAAAGAACAGATGACATTCAATAGTACAGATCTACTAGCTACTTTTCTAAAGAGATAACTGGGTACTATGTCATTTTGTGACTACAAAATTGGCCCTGTCCCTGCAATCTCCTCCCCTTTTCTCTCTCTTCCCCCCCCCCACCCCAACCTCCCTCTCCCCACAATACAGTCCAATGGGGTTCGACGGTCTCACTTCTACTTCCTTCCACTAAGAGAGTTTAGATACATGATTTACCTGTGACCGGCCAACTACAGAAGGCCTTGTACCAGGGAGAGAGGGGCAACATCCGGTCCTCATTTATAACACTTTGTGGAGTGCTGTACTGTGTCTGCAGCTTGGAGTTACAAGCAACATGAGTATTGATCCTGGGCATCGGGTTTAACTGTGAACAGAATAATAAGTTTAGGCCTAAAAAGAGAAAAGAAAAACTTGCATTTATATAGCGCCTTTCATGATCTCAGGACGTCCAAAAGCACTTAACAGCCAATGAAGTACTTTTTGAAGTGTAGTCACTGTTGTAATGTAGGAAACATGGCAGCCAATTTACGTACAGCAAGCTCCCACAAACAGCAATGTGATAATAACCAGATAATCTGTTTTTGTTCTGCTTATTGAGGGATAAATGTTGGACAGGACACTGGGGATAACTCCCCTGGTCTTCTTTGAAATAGTGCCATGGGATCTTTTACGTCCACCTGAGAGAGCAGACGTCTCAGTTTAATGTCTCCTCCGAAAGACGGCACCTCCGACAGTGCAGCACTCCCTCAGCACTGCACTGGAGTGTCGGCCTAGAGTTTTGTGCTGAACTTGAACCCACAACCTTCTGACTTAGTGATGCTAACTACTCACATGACTGTTGGATTGTGTAAGATAAATATATTGATTTTTCTTTTCATATTGTACCTGTTACAGGGAAGTTGTTGGACGCAACAAAGCATTGGAATTTGGACGCAGCAAATCGTTACAAGTACGTTTTTTATTTGGCTGGGTCTGAAGTGGTCCTGTCTGCCCTGGTACTGGCTACTGGAAACTTTTTTTGTATTCGTAAAAAACCTGAGCCCCCTGCGAAAGAGCAAAAGGAAACCGTGGAGGAAGGAGAGCAGCAAAATGAACTGGAAGCAGTGGATTCCGTGGAGGTGGAGCAATTCTTAAAAGATGAGACAGCAAAAAATGGTGAAATTTTACCAACTCCAGAAACAAGTGTATGAAGCTTTCGGGGAGGAAGAAACGGAATGTTTACAAAAAGTCAAGAGAAACGAGTTTGTATATTTATTTAGAAATGTGAGGAATCTCCATGTATAATGGTAAGAGTAGTCTATTTAATTGTGCAGAATATTTTTGTGATTTTGTTTTTGTTTAATTTGCAGCCTTGCATTTGTCATTCATGTGTGTCTTTCACAACTTTTTTTTTAATGTTAGGTTGAAAGTCTAGAGGTGCTTTAAGAACATTCTGAAAAATCAAATCTACAGAATTGTGATTCCATAAAAGGGGATGGGGAAGGAGATTGGTTGCAGAAAGTACTCTCCACTAACAGCATTGGTGATGGCACCTGCAGCTTATGACATTGGCCATAAATGATGGTTTCCACAATTTGAGAGTGCCAGATGCACACTAATAGTGGATCAGCATGGGTTAAATATTTTTTTAAAGGAAGCTGCTCTGCATCAGCTACAGCTCCATCTTAACGATACTTTCATTGAAGTTCTAACCCCATTGTACAAATTTAACAACAATTAAGGAGGTAGCCAAGCTGCTAGCATGTAGTGAACTTAAAAGGTAATGAATATAAAAGTAAAACAATTTTATCAAAGTGCTAGTTGTTGGTATTGGCCTGTTGCCACTGAAGAATATTCCTACTATGATTCATACAGTTTAATGCTCAAAACTCACACAGTACTGGAAAATTAGATTGATCCACACATGAAGATTTTCTATTTCCAATAATATTTCTCCTACTGTATTAAAACAATCTTTCTGTTTCTTACCAAATTAGGAGTGTCTGGCTAAATAATTGCTTTAAATGGATTCTTCGGGAGGCCTGTGGAAAAGTGGCCTTTTAATCTCTCCACGGTGACATGATAGATTGGGCACATGGCAGAGGGAGAGTTCAAACCAGTGTCTCACTGTGGAACTGCGTACTGATGCTTGAACACACTGCACCACACTGTCATCAATTTTGGCTTAAATGCATAAAAAGTAAACAAGATGATCCATGCTTTCTACTAACAGTCGCACACAAACACTGATTTTTATGGCATCACTATATTTTCAGCAGGCAAGAAGACAGCTTTTTTTTGTATAGATACTTTAGTTTCCTGTGGGGGTATCCTTGATTTCTGAATAACTCCTAATTAAACCTTCCATTTTGTTTACCAAGACCACTGGTTATGCCTCCAACAATTCAACATGGCCAACTTATCAGCATCCAGCCCTGAGATTGGATCAACTTTGAATATGAAATCAAGTAGGTCAAACCCCCCAAAAAATCCCTTCCAATTGCATGATGAATCTAAGAAGGAGGTGGTCCACTACCAGGTTCATTGGTCACAAGATAAAGGGAAGGCTTCTTAAGGTTCTGCACAAGCTTGCTTGTGTATTGCAAACTCATTGGCCATATTGCAGACAGAATTGAGTATTGCCAAGGAAGTTACAAATGGATTGAAAGTCCAATCCCTAGTGAGATTAAAAGTCCCTGAGATGGTCTGAGAATTACAAATAGGTATTTTAAAGTGGGCTGTTTACACAGATGTTTATCCCATAGATATTTTTTAAATAGTTTCAATATTCTCAAGCCAGTAGAATTGGGTAGACTTGCATTACTTTCAATGTGTTGCATATCAAAATAAGATTTTTTTTACCTCCTAAACTGGTGTTTAGAACTTCTGTGTTCCCCCCCCATAAAGTTGGACACTCCCATTGTTTGTTGATGGTGAGGGCCTTCTGAGTATGGCACAACATAACAAAAAAAAAAACTCCTTAGCCCCTGTTCAGAATTTTAATTCAGAAGAACCAATATAGTCTTCATTGACATTTAGGTATAATTAGTTGAGTTAATCTTGTTTTAAGTCCAGTCCAGAAACCAAGGTTTATGGGTTCTGATTTTAAAAACTGTAAAGAGCTACTCATTGTTTTACATAAAATTCCATAGATTAACTTTAATGTGAAAGACTGAGGAGTTAATATTTATTTATAGATTTCAGCTTTTAACATGGGGTTTTAAAATATCCACGGATACTCCATGTGGTTGATACCTACCATTAAATGTCCATTCTCTTTCAATCAAATAGATTGTCACTTTTCATAATGATAGAAAGTGTTCAGTGTACAAGCAGGTTTTACAATAAACTTAAGTGTTTATATTATGGTGTTAGTATATAAAACAAACACAATGAATTGATGTTAAAAAAATAGGGCAGGCAATAGAACCAAGTCCTTGCTTTTTCCCCACAGTTAAGATCAGGATTGTCGCAGTGGAGTTTTGCAGGCGTGTGCCCATCTCCCAGCATTGTATTTTGTAATCTAGACGTACTTACTCTTGAAAGGTTGATTTTAAAAGGTTCTAAGTTGTCTAAAGGCTTTCATTTGCTACTATTAACAACTTTTTGAACAGTTTCAAAAGTGCATGCTGTACAGAAGTTTGTATTTTTGATTCTTGAAGTATTACTGCTGCAGTGAGCAGACTCCAATTCTGTTCCAGTCTAAGCCAACAACATTGGATTAACTTTATTGGCTGTCTCTCAGCTGTTAGTATAATCATGCTGGCTCTTGCCTCTTTCCTCTTTAACATCATTGTTTGTAACTTTCTCAGAAGCTCTGTGGGGAATCTCTGGATTATGTTGGTAGCTGATTCAGCTAGAGCAGCAGTGGGGTTACTAAAATTGACCTTTTGGTCTAAGGAAGGGGGCGAGGAGTCAGCCAGCAACTCCCCCCGAGAAAGTGTGTAGACACCTGGGAAGGACTGGATTGGGCTTGGTGTGATGGCCTCAACACAGCTTGACAACATCCATTACCTAGGCTCACATGAAGAACAGCTGTTTGGGCACGATATCGGAGGGCGCGATATCGGAGAGCGCTGGTGCCCATGAAATTGTACCCTTCCATGAGTCAGCGCTTCCAGGAAGTAGTGGGGAAGAGCAGAATCAGTGTTGGTATTAGATTTCTCACTGCTCCTTTAGAGTATCCAGCCTACAAAGAAGGAGGTTAACGTGGTTAATGAAGATTTTTAGTTGGTACAATGTTAACTTTTTAAAAAGATTCACATCTATTCAATTTTGTGTCATTTTATAAAGAATAAAAATTGTTCACTTTTTTTTTCTTGTTTTTTTTTAACTGTTAAAGGAATATTGGCATCAAATCACTAAAACCTAGTTACATATTTCAAGGCTATTAAACAATATTGTAAGGGTGGTGACGAATTCATTGCTGGCCAAAAGAGCCAAAGCACTCAAAGAACTACAACCACAAATTATTCTTTACAAATGATTGCAACATTACTAATGAACTATCACTTCATTGTTGAGCATACAGACTATGCTACATGTTGCATTATAAGTACAACACTGACACACATGGCTGACTGACCCATTGAAGCAGTGGGATGATGAAAGAACTAGTTGCATGTGTGAGGAGGTGGAAATTAATACCCAATAAAATTTATGGGTCGATTTTTTAACCCTAATCTCTCAGTAAAAACCAGGCTTGAGGGCAGTTAAAAAACGAACAGGCTACTTACCCGCTCAGATCCCGACCATTTCCAGTTTTAACCTTCAGGGTTTTGCAGGCGGATAAGGTACAAGCCCAAAGCGGGCGGGAAACTCAAATTGATGCAAAGCAGAGCCCTGTTACGTACATCTGTAGGACCCCGATGTAGTTTTAGCTGGGGCCTGAGCGGGGAAGCTACTCCCAACAAACCAAAAGGGGCAAATGAAAACACACAGCCCAAACCCATCATGGAAAGTCACCAGGGTGAGAATCTGCAAGGGCCTGGCTCAGCTTAAAACTTTGAACTTGGGTAGGCTGAAAAAAAGATCATTTCAGACGTTCAAAGTTGTAGATTTCAAGACGATAAATAATCAAATCCACACATCTTTGCTATCCTACCCATCTCCGCACTGCAAGGACTCTACTGGGGTGATTTTTGACTTTGGCGGGGTGCAAAACGAATGGTAACAAATCGGCTGGCCGTTGTACATCCTGCCTGGTTTTCCTTTCCGTTAACTTCAATGTATAATGGCTGGCTGATTCGCTACCACCCATTTTGCATTCATGCTGAAGTTGAAATTCGCACCCATTGCACAAAATTCTTCCAAACCACTGCATTGTCAGTAACCTTATTGTCGGCTTGACTAAATGAGTGGTGGAATGCAATAAATGAAAGCTTGGCAAGATCTCACTGAGAAGTGCTTAAGAAAACACTCACTACCTTGTCTGTGCTTGTTATGGTGTCACTGTGGAATTAATTACTAGCTGACATATATGTTTGTTTAAAGTGCATCTTTACCAAAATTAAAGGGAGCTTGTTCAGCGCTCCTGTATGCAAAATTTTACAAAGAGAAACAGGTAGATTTGATTTTGGATAATTCTTATTGCTATTTCTAAGTGAATCAATACACGGGGGTTAGATTTGCAATTTACCCCATAGAAACCAGCCAATTTTTATCTTCATTAGGTTCATAGTCTATAACGGGCAGCTGATCTGCAATGCCAGATTACTGTAAGTTGAAAACCTACCCCACAGAGTGTCACTTGCACACTTTGAGGACTGCCAGAGCATTTCTGCACCATGTTCTTATAATACGAGGTATACATGTAGAATATTTGAGCTATCAAAGGCTAGGCTTTGAAATGCTTCTGATTGTTTTTGTCGTCATACTGTCATTCACAACCATCCCTTCTCTTGTGAACCTAGTGAAAACATTCTCTGAACTGAATTCATCAAATTCACCCCGAGCATTTTTGTTCTCTGAATTATACCTCTCTCAAAAACAAAAAATCTGTGCAGTTTTGCCAATAAAATCCTACGGGTTCCTATTCAATGGATTGAAAATCCTATCTGATTTCAAACTGGTTTTTGGGCTATGCTGTGATAGAAAGCGGTAAGTGTTCCTGGGATTTATGCTTGTTTTATGGATTCCCAATCAGTTCAACTCATAGCCGATAAGAATTCAACTTGAAAGCCTGCATCAATGCAGAAATGGGCGGGGTGGGGGGGGGGGTGAAATTCAACTGCAGCGGGGTCGCAACACAGGCGTTAGTGGATTGGCCACTTGTTATACACACCGCCCGATTGTCTATTCCATTGAGGTCAATGGAAAGGAAAATCAGGCAGATTGTATGACAGGCGAGCGATCCACCAACACCCGATTTGCGCTCCCTCCAAACTCTCACCCCTATGGAGTCTGTTGTCATGTCTGGGCATTTTGGTTTTAAGTGCTGCATATTCTGGTTTGAAGAGTCATCTATTTAT
Organism: Somniosus microcephalus; assembly: GCF_052327205.1. NCBI lineage: Eukaryota > Metazoa > Chordata > Chondrichthyes > Squaliformes > Somniosidae > Somniosus > Somniosus microcephalus. The sequence goes on along the minus strand of NC_141007.1, from coordinate 50,184,129 downwards.
TAATAGTCTGTTAACGTACTGTTTTCTGATAAGTACCTCAGCTGTCCCTGGCTGGCCTGCCCTCAGGGAGATCAGCGTTTAGAGAAATGTAACTTTTAGTATGTGTTTTTGTGCGTGTGTGTGTACGGTAAGGCTTTTCAATGGCCTTCGATAAAGTACCCCATAATAGATTGATGAACAAGGTCAGAGAATGCCGAGTCAGGGGACAAGTAGCAGAATGGATTGCCAGCTGGCTTCAAGACAGAAAGCAGAGAGTAAGGGTAAAGGGTAGCTATTCACAGTGGCAGAAGGTGGGTAGTGGTGTTCCACAAGGATCAGTGCTGGGACCACTGTTGTTCACAATTTATATTGACAATTTAAACTTTGGAATCAAAAACACAATTTCTAAATTTGCGGATGACACCAAATTGAGGGGGGGTGATAGTCAATACTGAGGAGGACTGCAACAAATTACAGGAGGACATTAATAAACTTGCAGAATCGGCATATAATTGGCAAATGAAGTTCAACACAGATAAATGTGAGGTATTACATTTTGGTAGGAAGAATAGGGAGGTCACTTATTACTTGGAGGGTGCGAGTCTAGGTGGGGTAGAGGAACAAAGGGATCTCAGAGTACAAATACACAAATCACTAAACGTTGCGCCACAGGTTAGCAAGGCCATAAAAAAAGCAAACCAAGCACTAGGGTTTATTTCTAGAGGGATAGAATTGAAAAGTAGGGAAGTTATGCTAAACCTGTATCGAACCTTGGTTAGACCACACTTAGAATACTGCGTACAGTTCTGGTCGCCATATTATAAAAAGGATATAGAGGCACTGGAGAGGGTGCAGAGAAGATTAACAAGGATGATACTAGAAATGCGAAGGTATACATATCAGGAAAGGATGAACAGGCTGGGTCTCTTTACTCTTGGAAAAAAAAAGGCTGAGGGGTGACCTAATCGAGGTCTTTAAAATTATGAAAGGTTTTGATAGAGTGGATACAGAGAGAATGTTTCCACTTGTGGGGAAGAGCAAAACTAGAGGCCATCAATATAAGATAGTCACCAAGAAATCCAATAGGGATTTCAGAAGAAACTTCTTTACCCAAAGAGTGGTGAGAATGTGGAACTCACTACCACAGGGAGTGGTTGAAGCGAATCGTATAGATGCCTTTAGGGGGAGGCTAGACAAGCCTATGAGGGAGAAGGGAATAGAGGGTTATGCTGATAGATTTAGATGAGGAAAGACGGGAGGAGGCTCGAGTGGAGTATAAATGCTGGCATGGACTGGTTAGGCCAAATGGCCTGTTTCTGTGCCGTATATCCTATGTAAGGCTGGACCATTATGTAGAAAAGTCTGTAAACCTGTCAGCAGCTCTTTGGTTGTTGGTATTTTTTCAGAATTGCAATTCTTACATCAGAGGATTCTACAATCTCTAGTCTCAAAAGAAAAGTTATCTACAATCTTTTAAATGGTTGAAAGGATGGGTGGGGCACAGACTATTCTGGTTTGGACACTTCCCCTATACTTTGTACATCATTGTTCTTATAAGGAAAATGGAAAGGAAGTTCATCACATCGGAGAAATTGCAATTCAAAATATTGTGCAGGGTGTTTTCTTTCCACACAGCCCAAAACTGTATGTTGCAGTATTGTGACTAGTAATGTAACGTGACAAGTTAGCAATAATCAGACATGAGTTAGGGGCTTACAGTTAGCCCCACCACCCATGAGGTATGGAAGAGAAAAAGAAGCCAGAAATTCCCAGTGCTGCTCGTTGTCCCGTGACCATTGCTGGGGAGCCATGCGTGTCGATGACAGATTAGGGCAGGATTAGACTCTGAATGTTGCCCTTTACAGTTTACTAGCCTCTTGACACTTGCTGCTTGGTCTAATACCTGAAGAATGGATCCATGGTACTGTACCCCAGGAAAACTCAGCACCTTCAGGATAAGAGGGAGGAAACATGAAGCGGGGAGGGGGGTGGTTGGGAGGAACAATACTCAGGCATGTGAGGGGAGATTTCCTCAGTTTGCTCTTGGTAGCAAAATCCTAAACATAAATATAAGAACATAAATGGTGAAGAGAGGAAACCTTCCCCGAAAGTCTCCTGGTGACATGAGTGTCACATTCATTCTGCTAATCCAACAGCAACTGTGAACACATTATGATGGGTTATTGTTTTTTTGATGCCCAGTTTAAAGTAAGGTTTGCAAATATAGGGAAGTGGAATCCACTTTTAAACACTTACATATACGAGACAATGGAGAACATGTAAATTTGCAACGGGAATGCTGTCCTCAAAGGGTTAAAGCAACACGTTAGAAAATCTCGTTCAGAAAAATTGGTCAATAATCAGTTTGAATGCTGGGAGTTTCATTACATTGAGTATTTTTATAATGCAAGGTTTTACCATGTGTGAGTAATTGTCGTTAGCACAGATACTGGCCTTCTTTATAACCTCCACTGTAAGGAGGTAACTAACCAAAATTTCAAATTTGGTGTCTGTCTGTAAACTCGGTGAATCTGTATTACTGTATGTACTGATGTCCAACCTAACTGTGTCACTTTCTGACAGCAATTCTGTTCCACTGACACATTTAAAGGAGGATCCAGTTTCTAAAGGGTGTTATCATGTAAATATATTTCTGATATCTTTATGGTTAAACCTTAAGAGTGACTGAACCATTATTGCTTTGAGCCAGTGCTTCAAAGTCTTAATTAGACCAAAAGTATTCACAATAGAGGGCTGTGATTGACTGTCACTGTGGTATCACCAACCCAGAGCCTTTGTGTGTTTATTAACAAATGCAAAAAGGAACAAAAAACGAATACCGTACAAATTGGTGTGGGCAGGTATGGTATTGTTTCTATACACAAAAAAAAATGAAAAAACTTTCTAAATTTCATAGTAAGTCTACATGCTCTTATTCAGTATCAAACAACCCACATAATGATTTCACCTCGATGGTTCTGACTGGATGAGCACGGCGTTCAATCTAATGATGCACACTGTTTGTCTCAGTCTCAGGATGTTTTCAAACCAATGAAATTTCAAAACTAGGATTACTCCTTATAATCATAAGACCTGGAACTTGTGAATTTACTCTGTGTGTGTGTGTATAACCAAGGAATATTATCACTTTGTTCAGGCACTACAAAGGCTTGCTTGACCATAAATAAGTATTTTGGAAGCAGTACTAAAAACATTGATATTGGCACTGTTATTCTCAAAACCCACTAAGATTACAGCTTGCTTCAGATTGCAACTTCATCCTATCCTGATGATTTGATCTTATTGGGTTTTCACTGTTTTATCTGTCAGTATGGACTTATTCTGGTATCTTTGCTGAAGTATTGCTATTTTTTTTAAAGTTTGAAGTGCTTTGAGTACTATTTTTTGTAGTGACATATACATGGTAGATTTGTATAAAAATATATTTTAAAAAAACCTGGTCTTCGTGTTCGGTACTTTAAGGTAATTCTTCCAAGACATTTGAACATAGTAACCATAAAATTCTGATGCTCTACCGGTGGATGACATAGAGCCTAAAATAAAGTGGTCAGGTGTCAGGAAATTGGGCCTGCAGCCAGATGTCCCGACAAGCAGTTTCAGCAGTGAAATTGAAGCCACACCACTGGCATGCGAAGGGTCATCGACCTGAAACGTTGACTCTGTTTCTCTCTCCACAGATGATGCCTGACCTGCTGAGTATTGCCAGTATTTTCGGTTTTTATTAAAGAATAAATGGCACATTGCACTGAGCACAAATTGTTTCATGATCAGGAATAAGCACAACGCACATGCAGCTGCATTTTAAACTTTTCCACCCAGTTTTAAATATTTTTTAAATGCTCTCCCAGTTTTTCGGCACATCACTGGCCCCCACCTCCCAACACTGGAGCTAATTTTCCAGCTCAGAGATTGAGCAGGTGTCCTCTTACAAGTCGTGTGTGAGTGACTTCAGCCTTCAGATTTCCCTCCTTACCTGACAGGACAGACTGCGGCTGAAGATTATAAATCACTGTGGGAAAGAGGCTGCGAACTCCTGTTGCACAGCAATGTTCGAACATGCAGGCCTGGACTTTAACTGCTAGCGGCTTTCTGGCAGGAAAACGCCCTGGTAAGTTAATGTCCTGCCCACCCGCCCGTGACAGAATGAGACCTGACCGCTTTTAAGGGCTAGCCCTCATTTAAATCCTGCCGGCCGACTTGCCACCTGTTCCGGGCGTGAAGTGGTGGAAAATTGTGTGCCTTGGGGACCGCCCGCTGGCAGCAGTTAAGTGGCGGGATCGACAACCGGGATGTCCCACTCCTGCTCCTCCTAGCCCCACGAGGAAAGTAAAAACTTTTTTTTTAATGAGCTTTTTGGGCTTTTTCTGAACCCAATCCACTTCACCGCTGGGTTGACCTGTCAGGAAACTCACTGCCGCTTCCTGCTCAAGCCGCCTAGTTAAAATTGAGTCGGGTCCCAATGATGTCATCATGATCCAACATGTATATGTTAAAAAAGTGTCCTTGCTACCTGCTCAACTCAGCAGGTTAAAATTGTGATCAGTTGGTGCCCGATAGCTTCAGTAACTGCCCAGTTTCCATCGGGCGTGTAGGGTTAAAATTCCGCCCTATATATGCTATTCAAACCCTTGCCTCAATGAAAATACTGTATTACTGAATCTGATTAATGTTGGAGCTCACAGTTGTGGGTAGAATCTTAAATGAGTGACGGAACATCCTGCCCTACTACTCGGTCTGAACTGAGCATTTGGATGAATTCAAATTAATTTGAGTTGCTGTAAAACAAGATTTAGATCAGCTAAATCTGAAATAAAAAAGGCATGGAGCAGTGCAAGGGAGAGCCACCCAAGACTATGAGACAACATGGAGATATTCTCCATACAAAATCAACACAACCATCTTCCTCTACTAATACGCCAGGGAACATAGACTCATCCCCTTCCACCAGACCACCAGGAAACATGGAAGCAGCCCCTCTTTTAGACCAAAAACAGCAACTTGCATTTATATAGAACCTTTAACATAGTAAAATATCCCAAGATGCTTCACAGGAGCATTATCAAACAAAATTTGACACCAAGCCACATAAGGAGATATTAGGACAGATGACCAAAAGCTTGGTCAAAGCGGCAGGTTTTAAGGAGCGTCTTAAAGGAGGAGAGTAAGGTGGCGAGGTTTAAGGAGGGTCCCACCATTGAACATGGGTGTATCTCCAAACAAGAAACAACAGGGATGTATCCTTCCCCAGTAACCCACCAAGTAACAGGCAGATCCCTCCAACAGACCAACGGGGAATATGAATGCTTCGCTTCCCCATGACAGCCAGGGAACATGAAACCAATCTACCCCATTAGACCAGCAGGGACTGTGGAATCATCCCCTTCCAGTAGACAAAGAGTGAACACAGATATAAGCCCCTTTAACTGACCAGCGGGGAATATAATTCATCTCCTTCCACTAGCATGCAAATCAATAAGCAACAAACATATCCCTCTTCACTGGGCCACCAGGAAACATTGGGATAACTCCCTTCACTGGATCACCAAGGAACATTGTGCCATCCCTTTGCACTAGGTGACAAAGGAACATGGTGGCAGCCAGGAAATGGGGACTTATTCGCCATTAGACTACCAGGTAACACATACATGTTCCCACCTTACCAGGCAACAGTGACACACTGTCCCCCAGAGAATTTTCTGTGAAATGCAGAGGTATTTGACCTGATCCTAACTGAATGACGAAGGGAATGGAGAAACTACCCTAGATCGTTAAGATTGAAAATAGTTATTTTTAACTATAATTAAAATAGTTATTTTCTTTTAAATGCCAGCAGAATAAGCAACTAATGGCTGGCAGGAAGCTCTTCCTTTCCACTGGGTCTCTTGGCAGCTCCAGCCCACCAAATGGCATCGTACATGAGTAGAAGGGGCTCAGACTCTGGGTTTGTACAGCAACCTTTTCTTAAATACAAGTGCATCCGAAACCATTTGAATTGGGCCAAAGTTTAGTGTTTTTACAAATATATAAACCCTGCCCCAAACTAGCTTGAGTACAGCTTGAGTAATGATCATTGCTACACATATACTGTTTAGCAGATGGTTTATGGAATGAAGTGCATTAGTGGATAGATTATTGCAAAGGACAAATCCACATGGCTGTCAGTGCAGGCGCTAATGCCCGATAATAACCCGACATTGCTACAATAGGTTTAGCAGATTAATAATAGCTCTATGTGAACTTCTAGGCTGCCAATACTCTGTCTCTGCTAAAGGTCAGAGTGAATGTTTGCGCAGCTGCGATGCTGGAGATTTGTCATCCATTATTAAAATTAACTTATTTTTCATTTGAAATAAAAGTTCTATAATTAATGTCACAGTGTGGCAGAGCCATCAAGAGACATTGAATAAACTGTAATAATTCCTTTAGACACCCAGTGGTGCAGTTGTGAACTGCACCTTTAAGCTGTGTGCAGCTTCTGGTATTTTCACGCGATGACGTCATGACGCCGATCACGTGACCCCAGTTGGCACGGAAAACGTGATGACGTCATGACGTCAGCTGGCAGTTGGAAAAGAGCTTGCTGAGAAAGGCTGTGAGGAGACACAGACCTGCTGACCTCTGTTCCTGTAAGTTAAAAGTTAAAGTATTGAGTTCATTAAAGTTTGATTAATTCTTTTCACTGCGTTGGACTTCGTTTTTTGGATAGGAACTCTCGTTCCTACAACAGAATAATATTCTAAGTAGCTCAATAAATTACTTTAGTTGTTATGTCCTAAAAGAATGTTAGCATTTAAATTGCCTGTGACCACAAGTGTGTATAAACAGGAATTTATGATTCATATTGTTTAGAACATAAGAAATAGGAGCAGGAACAGGCCACTTGGCCTCTCGAGCCTGCTCCGCCATTCAATAAGATCATGGCTGATCTTGGGCTCAATGCCACTTCCCCGCCCGCTCCCCATAACCCTTCACTCCCTTATCTTGCAAAAATCTGTCTATCTCCATCTTAAATGTATTTAATGACCCAGCCTCCACAGCTCTCTGAGGCAGAGAATTCCACAGATTTACGACCCTCTGAGAGAAGAAATTTCTCCTCATCTCAGTTCTAAAAGGACGACCCTTTATTCTAAAACTGTGTCCCCCGCGTTCTAGATTTCCCCACAAGGGGAAACATCCTCTCTGCATCTACCTTGTCGAGCCCCCTCAGTATCTTATATGTTTCAATAAGATCACCTCTCATTCTGCTCAATTCCAATGAGTATAGGCCCAGCCTGCTCAACCTTTCCTCATAAGTCAACCCCCCTCATCTCTGGAATTAACCTAGTGATTCGTCTCTGAACTGCCTCCAATGTAAGTATATCCTTCCTTAAATAAGGAGACCAACACTGTACGCAGTACTCAAGGTGTGGTCTCACCAATACCCTGTACAGTTGTAGCAGGACTTCCCTGCTTTTATACTCCAACCCCTTTGAAATAAAGGCCAATGTTCCATTTGCCTTTTTGATTACTTGCTGTATCTGCATGCTAACTTTTTGTGTTTCATGCACAAGGACCCCCAGGTCCCTCTGAACTGTAGCATTTTGTAATCTCTCTCCATTTAAATAATAGTTTGATTTTTATTTTTCCTGCCAAAGTGTATAACCTCACACATGCCCACATTATAATACATCTGACAAATGTTTGCCCACTCACTTAGCCTGTCTATATCCCTTTGCAGGTTCTTTGAGTCCTCTGCACAACTTGCTTTCCAACCCATCTTTGTATCATCCACAAACTAGGCTACATTACACTTTAGGGACCTGGATTCACGATACTTGAATCTTGCTGTGCATATTGCACAGAGGGGCATGTTGTGTATTTTGAATGTTGTATTTGAATTGTCCCACATAGCTTACCATAGTTGTGATGTGCAATGCACTATGGGAAATAGAGTGCATTGAGTTGAGAAGATTCTCTGGAAAGTGATGGTGGTTAACTGAACTCTGTCTCCTGCGTACTCTCTTAATTTTTATACAAGCAAGGTTATTAAACTCTTGAGATATAACAAAAGTGGCGACGAGGACGTCTGAACTTATGTGGCTGTGCTGTGTGGAAGATAGTCGAGTTTTACGTGTTTAAAACTGTTATTTTTGCCGTGGACAGTTAATTAAAGTGAGGCTGGCTCGAGGATAAAGGAGCTTGCAATGGCGGGAAGACGAGACGGCGTATAAGGTACTAACGACTTGAGGAAGGGGAGGAAAAGCAGTGAGTAAATTGGGAAGGATATTTATTCAACTGTGAAACGATCTGTGAACTGAAGCACTTAACTGATAGTGATTTAAGTTGAGTTCAACATTGGAAGGATCCTTAGTGAATGATAATTAGGAGCCTGAGAGAAGGAAAATGGCTGGAATTATCGGTAACATTGGACCGTTTGATGAGAATGTCGAACAATGGAGCTCATACACAGAACGATTCGAATACTTCACACAAGCAAATGACATTGGAGGGAACAAAGTAGTACCTACATTGTTAAGTGTGATGGGACCAAAGACTTTCAATCTTTTACGTACTTTAGTGCATCCAGATAAACCAGGGACTAAACAATATAGTGAAATTGTGGAGATACTAAAAGGGCATTTTTCACCCAAACCCCTAGTCATAGCTGAGAGGTTTAGGTTCCACAGGCGTAACCAGGAAGAAGGAGAAACAGTGACCATGTTTGTAGCTGCACTAAAAAGACTATCAGAACACTGTGAGTTTAATGACATGCTAAATGATACTATAAGAGACAGGCTAGTGTGTGGTATGAGAACTGAAGCGATACAGAAGAGACTATTAACGGAGAGTAATCTGACTCTACAAAAGGCCATTGAAATCAGTATTTCCATGGAATTGGCAGCTAAGGAAGCTCAACAGTTGGGTGCAACAGAAAAAGTGCACAAAGTAAGAACAGAGAGCCAAGGGCCATGCTTCCGTTGTGGTAAAACGGGGCATCTTGCGTCTGCATGCTGGTGTGTGGACATGGATTGCCACAGCTGTGGTAAAAAGGGACATATTCAGTGCGCATGCAGAAATAAAAAGGACACAGAGAAAACGTCAAAGACGGAAGGAAGAAAAAAACCATTTAGACAAAAGACAAAGAAGCATGTCCGCTTTGTAAAACAGGACAAAACAAAGGCAAGTGACACTTCAGAGGAGGAACTATCACTGAATGTGCTGACTGTAGCTGGGGATTCGCATGGCTACTGGGTCTCACCCTTGCTAGAGGGGCAGCCTGTGCGAATGCAGATCGATACCGGGGCAGCAGTATCTCTTATGTCAGAGATAGTCTACAAAAAGACATTAAAGCACCTTCCACTTCAGCCAGCTAATATAGCGTTAAAGACATATACCGGTGAAAGAGTAACCGTGAGAGGTATCACTGAGGTCACAGTTCAGTTGAATGGACAAACTAGGAAGTTACCACTCTACGTAGTTAAAGGAGACTACCCCTCCCTGCTGGGACATTCGTGGATGTCTACATGATGTCACACAATGATCCAGGCTTACCCGCCATCTTAAAGAAACATGCAGAAGTCTTTAATGGAGAACTGGGTAGCATGAAAGATATTACTGTGAAGCTTCGCATTAAGCAGGATAGCAAACCCAAGTTCATGAAGGCACGACCCGTACATTATGCCATCAGACCAAAAGTCGAGGCTGACTTAGAAGCCCTAGTTGAAAGCGAAGTACTAGAACCAGTCAGCGTGAGTGAATGGGCAACGCCCATCGTACCAGTGCTCAAGAAAGGGGGTGGAGTTAGGATATGTGGAGATTTTAAAGTAACTGTTAACCCTGTATTGTCAGTGGAGCAGTATCCGCTCCCCCATATTGATGATTTGTTTGCGGGACTTGCTGGGGGCCAGAAGTTTAGCACAATCGACCTCTGTCAAGCCTACCTGCAAATGCATGTGGATGAACAGTCACGAGAAATGCTGACTATTGTGACGCAGAAGGGCCTATTTAGGTATCGTCGACTTCCTTTCAGAATTACATCAGCTCCAGCGCTTTTCCAACGTGCTATGGACCAGATCCTTAGTGGATTGCCTGGAGTCCAGTGCTACTTAGATGATATCTTAGTTACTGGGTGTGATGACCAAGACCATCTGCATAACTTGGACGCAACGCTACAGAGACTGAGGGATTACGGACTCAGAGTTCGCAGGGATAAATGTGATTTTTTTCAGGCATCAGTTGTGTACCTCGGTCATGTGATCAATGCCACAGGCCTTCACAAGGCACCGTCCAAGACCAAGGCAATCGTGGATGCCCCAGCACCTGAAAATATCAGCCAGCTGCGTTCTTCTCTAGGGTTACTGAATTACTATGGACGGTTCATACCGAACCTAACCTCGATGCTGAGGCCGCTGCATTGGTTGCTATGTAAAGACAAGAAGTGGGAATGGACTAACAAGTGTCAGGAGGTGCTCATGACAGCAAAGGACACGCTCCTGAAGTCAGAGGCTTTGACGCATTTTAACCCTTCATTACCAATACAGTTAGCTTGCGATGCATCGTCATATGGTGTGGGAGCAGTCGTTTCTCATATCATGCCAAACGGAGAAGAGAAGCCGATAGCATTCGCATCTAGGACTTTGAACAGAGCTGAAACTAACTATGCCCAAATAGAACGAGAAGCACTGAGCATCGTTTTTGGCGTTCGCAAGTTTCACCAATATTTGTACGGGAGACAGTTCACCCTACTAACAGATCACCGCCCTCTCACGACCATCTTCGGGCCGCATACAGGGATTCCGTCACTTGCTGCGAGCAGAATGCAAAGGTGGGCGCTGCTGTTGTCTGCACACACATTTGACATTAGATATCGTAAGTCTGACCTGCACGGCAACACGGACGGTCTTTCCAGGTTGCCGCTGCCTGTCACCAAGCCTATGATGCGTAGCATGGACATCTGCTATTTTAGGCTGGTGGAGAACGCACCTGTTACTTCGACACAGGTCCGACGAAACACCAGAAACGACCCAGTGTTGTCTGCAGTGCTGGACATTATCATCAGGGGCAAGCTTGACAGTGATGACCCAAACCTGAAACCATATCCCTTAAGGAGAAACGAACTGTCGGTGCAGTCTGGATGTTTGCTGTGGGGGAGGAGAGTGGTTATTCCACCATCGCTACGGAAACCAGTGTTACAGCAACTACACTCCAGACACTGGAATGGTTGAAGCATGGCACCACATTCATGTAGGCTTTGCAGGTCCATTCGAGGAGAGAATGTTCCTGGTGGCTGTTGACGCGCACAGTAAGTGGCCAGAGGTTGTTATAATGAGGTCCACCACCGCTGAGAAGACCATCGAGAAGTTAGGTGAGGTGTTCAGCCGATTTGGATCTCCGATGCAACTTGTCTCAGACAACGGTCCACAGTGGGTGTCACAAGAAATGGCTACATTCCTGCAGGTGAATGGCGTACAAAATATCAGGGCTGCACCATACCACCCTGCGACCAATGGTCTAGCTGAGAGGTTTGTTCAGACCATGAAACACTCTCTAAAGGCATCGCAAGGCCAGGGAACGCTTCATCAGCGCCCGAATAGTTTCCTGTTGAGTTACAGGAACACACCACATGCGACCACAAAAGCATCACCTGCCACTCTACTGCTCAAAAGAGAGCTACGAACCAACTTCGACCTGCTGAAACCGCCAAAGGTGAAAGACGTGGTACAGTATCAGCAGGACAAGCAGATCAAGCGACGTGAACAACGCTCCAAAGACAGAGTCTTCAGTCCAGGTGAACATGTGTTGGCACGGAACTACAGTGGTGGACCTAAGTGGGTTCCTGCTGCTGTCATTGCACAGACTGGTCCAGTATCCTACACTGTACAGACACCCGAGGACATTGTCTGGAAGAGACACACCGATCAGCTTCTACGAAGTGCAGCAACACCCACTGAGCCAACAACATCAGTTTATCTGCCATTGGGTGACGCTGTGGGTCATCCGCCTTCTACACCGAGAGGCTCACCTTCTGAGGAAGCAGCCGCTTCAGCCCCTATCTCATCAGCAAGGGAGACCTGTATACAGGCACCTCAGCCGCCTACACCTGTGTTGACGTCACCTATGAGAGACAATGAACTGGAGAGCCAGGTTGACCGCCGGTATCCTACCAGAGAGCGGCGAGCCCCTATATGTTTGAACTTATAGTTCAGAGGCTTACCCTTTATCTGGGGCAGAATAATCCCCATGGGTATAGCCATGGTTGGAGGAAGTTTACCCTCACTTCCAGGTTATTGTGTTTTTAAAATTTTGTGGTTCTATTGGGACATCTAATGTAAGAGGAGATCAGATGTGTATTTTGAATGTTGTATTTGAATTGTCCCACATAGCTTACCGTAGTTGTGATGTGCAATGCACTATGGGAAATAGAGTGCATTGAGTTGAGAAGATTCTCTGGAAAGTCATGGCTGTTAACTGAACTCTGTCTCCTGCGTACTCTTTTAATTTTTATACAAGCAAGGTTATTAAACTCTTGAGATATAACAGGGCAATCATAACATAGAAACATAGAAGATAGGAGCAGGAGTAGGCCATTTGGCCCCTCAAGCCTGCTCCGCCATTTAATGAGATCATGGCTGATCATCCAAATTCAGTACCCTGTCCCTGCTTTCTCCCCATATCCCTTGATCCCTTTAGCCTTAAGAAATATATCCAACTCCTTCTTGAATATATTTAATGAATTGGCCTCTACTGCCTTCTGTGGTAGAGAATTCCACAGGTTCACCACTCTCTGGGTGAAGAAATTCCTCCTCATCTCTGTCCTAAATGGCTTACCCCTTATCCTTAGACTGTGACCCCTGGTTCTGGACTCCCCGACCATCGGAAACATCCTTCCTGCATCTAGTCTGTCTAGTCCTGTTAGAATTTTATAAGTTTCAATGAGATCCCCTCTCATTCTTCTAAACTCCAGCGAGTACAAGCCCAATTGACCCAATCTCTCCTCATCCGTCATTCCTGCCATCCCAGGTATCAGCCTGGTGAATCTTCGCTGCACTCCTTCCATGGCAAGAACATCCTTCCTCAGATAAGGCGACCAAAACTGCACACAATACTCAAGATGTGGTCTCACCAAGGCCCTGTACAACTGCAGCAAGACATCCTTGTTCCTGTACTCAAACCCTCTCACTACGAAGGCCAACATGCCATTTGCCTTCTTAACCACCTGCTGCACCTGCATGCTTACCTTCAGCGACTGGTCTCGTTGCACTTCCTCTTCTCCCAATCTATTGCCATTCAATTAATAATCTGCCTTCTTGGTTTTGACACCAAAGTGGATAACCTCACAATTATCCACGTTATATTGCATCTGCCATGCTTCTGCCCAATCACCCAACCTGTCTAAATCATACTGGAGTTTCTCGACATCCTCCTCACAGCACACACGCCCACCCAGCTTTGTGTCATCTGCAAACTTGGAGATATTACATCTAGTTCCCTCGTCCAGATCATTAATATATATATTGTATTGTGAATAGCTGGGGTCCAAGGACCGATCCCTGCGGTACCCCACTAGTCACTGCCTGCCACTCGGAAAAAGAGCCGTTTATTCCAACTCTTTGCTTTCTGTCTGCCAACCAGTTCTCTATCCAAGTCAATACCTAGGGGGGCATAGTGGTTAGCACTGTTGCCTCACAGCGCCAGGGACCCGGGTTCAAATCTGGCCTCGGGCGACTGTCTGTGTGGAGTTTGCACATTCTCCCCGTGTCTACGTGGGTTTCCTCCAGGTGCTCTGGTTTCCTCCCACAGTCCAAAGATGTGCGGGTTAGGTTGATTTGGCTATGATAAATTGACCCTTAGTGTTAGGGGATTAAATACGGGGATAGGGTGGGATATGTGTCGGTGCAGGCTCGATGGGCTGAAATGGCCTCTATCTGCACTGTAGATTCTGTGATTCTGTAATCCCATGTGCCTTAACTTTACACGCTAATCTCTTATGCGGGACCTTATCGAAAGCCTTTTGAAAGTCCAAATAGACCACATCCACTGGTTCTCCCTTATCTATTTTACCAGTTACATCCTCAAAAAAACTCCAGTAGATTAGTCAAGCACGATTTACCTTTTGTAAATCCATGTTGACTTTGTCCAAGTGCTCTGCTATTACATCTTTTATAATGGACTCTAGCATTTTCCCCTCTACCGATGTCAGGCTTACCGGTCTGTAATTCCCCGTTTTCTCTCTACCACCTTTTTTGAACAGTGGGGTAACATTAGCTACCTGCCAATCCATGGGTACTGTTCCAGAGTCTATCGAATTTTGGAAGATGACCAGCAATGCATCTACTATTTCTAGGGCCACTTCCTTAAGTACCCTAAGATGTAGATTATCAGGCCCTGGGGATTTATCGGCCTTCAATCCCGTCAATTTCTCTAACACCATTTCCCTACAAATACTGATTTCTATCAGTTCCTCCCTTTCATTAGACCCTAAGATAGTATTGAAGAGTGGGAGGCAGAATGGAATGCACTGGCTCTTTTGTAACCAATCCATACTGCTGGGATGAAAGTCTCCTTTGCCTGTCTGGCCGGTATCTTAGTGGGCATGGATTGACAATGGGAAAAAAAATCCCATTTCAGGGCTAAATTGGCAATCTTACTGATGACTGGTGTGGGAAATGGAAAAGATTACACTTATACAGTAGGGAGTGCTCTTCCGAGGTTGGCACTAAGGCAAGTTGTCAGGGCAGAGAGGAGGCCTTTACTCTGCATCGGTTTCATTTTCCAGTTCTAACACCTTTCACCTAGATAAGCACAAAAATAACAACACTGCATTGTGTCTTATCAAGGATACTGAAGTCAACAACTCTTATTCATTATCGGCGCCTAGTGGCGAGTTTATGCTTTGCTAGTCAGTAATAGTTACAATATGCTTGCAGTATAGTCATTATTGATGCTGTACCTCACCTGCAAATTTATTGTCCAAAAGACAAAGGAATTGCAGACAGTTTATTCGCTGCTGAGTTCAGCAATACACTGACTCCATCACATCAATAAGAAATAATACACTCGCTGAAACTGCATCTGCACTTTACAATGTCCAACCTGGAGATTAAACTGTATAATTTAAATTTTATAGTAAAGTATTGCCCTAGTCAATGAATTGTTTTTAAAATGCCTGAGAGTAAGGTTAACATCTGAATACGTTCATTTAACACAGGTTGTGAGTATTTGCTCATAGCATAAAAACAAACAGCAGTGATCACTCTTTTCGATAGACTGAACTAAATATTTCACCATTTTAACAGTGAATTCATAGAGAACATTGCACTAGTAGTGAATATTAATAGGTTTATCTCAAGTGTGAAAGATGGATATTTCACAAATTAAATGAAGATAAATTCACATTTTTCTCCCACTCCCTCACCCCCTAAATTTCTTCCTGTCAAATGTACTGACACATTCTGGGATACGGCTCCATGGATGCTGTCAGCTCTCCAATGGATGTTTCCCCTAAGGGACATTCTTCAGGCACGAGGGTTGACAGTGAGTGACAACAGGGTATTCGGGTCTCCCAGTATACTGGTTAACATTCATCCCTCAACCAACACCACTGAAATAGATCAACTGGCCATTTCTTTCTTTCACTGTGCTGCCGCATATAACGGTGACTAGACCTCATTGGCTGCGAAGCACTTTGGGACATCTCAAGGACACGAAAGGCACTATATATAATATGCATGCAGGTTTTTCATTTATCAAACTGTACAGGTTATAAAACTGATTATGAGCATGTTCTGAGCTGTAACACATCCTGCGATTGGCATTGTGCTTTAGTGATTATCCCAGTGCCTGAACTGTGTTGCAGCCTACACCGTACTCAGTCATTGGCTCTTCTGTCCAGGCTGCCTTCGACTTGAAATTGCCACTTCAACAAAGGTTTAACTTTTATTTCCCGATGATGCTGTAAAGTATTTTTAAAAGTAGTTTCTTTATTTTCTCCCCATTCTTCTTTGGGGTGTCCCAGAACCACACATCTTCCCTGCCAAGAGAGTTGGAAGTCGAAGATGGCCCAATAGTGGTACAACAACAACTTACATTTATATAGCGCCTTTAACGTAGTACAGCGTCGCAAGGTGCTTCAAAGGAGCGTTGTCAGACAAAATTTGACACCAAGCCACAAAAAGAGATATTAGGACAAGCTTGGGCAAAGATGTAGAATCATAGAAATTTACAGAACAGAAGGAGGCCGTGTTGGCCGACAAAGAGCTATCCACCCTAATCCCACTTTCCAGCTCTTGGTCCGTAGCCCTGTAGGTTACGGCACTTCAAGTGCATATCCAAGTACTTTTTAAATGTGATGAGGGTTTCTGCCTCTACCACCCTTTCAGGCAGTGAGTTCCAGACTCCCACCTCCCTCTGGGTGAAAAAAATTCTCCTCAAATCCCCTCTAAACCCCCTACCAATTACTTTAAATCTATGTCCCCTGGTTACTGATCCTTCTGCCAAGGGAAATAGGTCCTTCCTAGCCACTCTATCTCGGCCCCTCATAATTTTATAAGCCTCAATTAAGTCTCCCCTCAGCCTCCTCTGTTCCAAAGAAAACAACCCCAGCCTATCTAATCTTTCCTCATAGCTAAAATTCCCCAGCCCAGGCAACATCCTCGTAAATCTCCTCTGCACCCCCTCTAGTGCAATCTCATCCTTCCTGTAATGTGGTGACCAGAACTGCACGCAGTATTCTAGCTGCGGCCTAACCAGTGTTTTGTACAGTTCAAGCATAACCTCCCTGCTCTTATATTCTATGCCTCAGCTAATAAAGGCATGTATCCCGTATGCCTTCTTAACCGCCTGTTCTGCCTACCTGACCAGTCCATTGATATCTTCCTGCAGTTTACAGCTTCTTCATTATCAACCACACGGCCAATCTTTGTATCATCTGCAAACTTCTTAATCATACTTCCTACATCCAAGTCCAAATCATTGATATATACCAGAAAAAGCAAATGACCCAGTACTGAGCTCTGTGGAACCCCACCGGAAATAGCATTCCAGTCACAAAAGCACCCTTCAACCATTACCCTTTGTTTCCTGCCTCTGAGCCAATTTCAGATCCAACTTGCCACTTTGCCTTGGATCCCATGAGTTTTTACTTTTGTGACCAGTCTGCCATGTGGGACCTTATCAAAAGCCTTGCTAAAATCCATATAGACTACATCAAATGCACTACCCTCATCAGCCCTCCTTGTTACCTCCTGAAAAAATTCAATCAAGTTAGTCAGACACAACCTTCCCATAACAAATCCATGCTGACTTTTCCTGATTAATCCATGTCTTTCTAAATGAAGATTTATCCTGTCCCTCAGAATTTTTCCAATAATTTTCCCACCACCAAGGTTAGACTGGCTGACCTGTAATTGCGCGGTCTATCCCTTTCTCCCTTTTTAAACAACGGCATCACATTAGCAGTCCTCCAGCACCACACCTGTAGCCAGAGAGGATTGGAAAATGATGGTCAGAGCCTCTGCTATTTCTTCCCTTCCTTCTCTTAACAGTCTAGGATACATTTCATCTGGGCCTGGGGATTTATCCACTTTCAAAGATGCTAAAGCCCTTAATACTTCCTCTTTCCCTATGTTTATTTTATCTAATATTTCACACTCCTCCTCCCTGATTGCAATTTCTGCCTCGTCCCTCTCCTTTGTGAAAACAGATGCAAAGTATTCATTAAGAACCATGTCTTCCGCCTCCACACACAGGTTACCTTTATGGTCCCAAATAGGCCCTACTCTTACTTTAGTTATCCTCTTGCTCTTAATGTATTTATAAAACATCTTTGGGTTTTCCTTGATTTTACTTGCCAATATTTTTTCATGCCCTCTCTGTGCTTTCCTAATTTCCTTTTTAATTTCACCCCTGCACTTTCTATACTCCTGTAGGGTATCTGCAGTATTGAGCCCTCGGTATCTGTCACAAGCTTCCCTTTTTTTTCTTTAACCTTCCCTGTATGCCCCTTGACATCCAGGGAGCTCTAGATTTGTTAGTCCCACCCGTTTTCTCTAAGGGAACATACTTGCTCTGAACCGTCACTATCTCCTGCTTGAATGCCTCCCACTGCTCTGACACTGATTTTCCTGCAAGTTTCTGTCTCCAGTCCATTTTTTATAAATCACATCTCAGCTTAGTAAAATTAGCTTTTCCCCAATTGAGAACTTTTATTCCTGGTCTATCCTTGTCCTTTTCCATAACTATGTTAAATCTAACTGAATTATGATCACTACCACCAATATGCTCTCCCACTGATACCCTTTCCACCTGCCCAGCTTCATTCCCTAAAACTAGGCCCAGAACCGTCCCCTCTCTTGTTGAGCTTGCTACGTGCTGGCTAAAAAAGTTCTCCTGAATGCATTTTAAGTATTCTGCTCCCTCTATACCTTTCACACTAATTTTATCCCAGTTAATATTAGGGAAGTTGAAATCCCCTACTATTACTGCCCTATTTTTGCACGTCTCAGAAATTTGCCTACACATTTACACTTCTATCCCCCTCTGGCTGTTCGGAGGTCTGTAGTACACTTCCAGCAGTGTGATTGCCCCTTTTTTGTTTTTCAGTTCAACCCACATGGCCTCATTTGATGATCCTTCTAAGATACCCTCCCTCCTCACAACTGTAATTGATTCTTTAATCAATATTGTGACACTCCCTCCTTTTTTATCCCCCTCTCTATCTCATCTGAAAACCCTGTAACCAGGAATGTTGAGCTGCTGTTCCTGCCCTTCTTTCAGCCATGTCTCAGTAGTAGCTATAATATCATACTCCCACATGTCTATCTCAGCTCATCTGCTTTATTCCCTAGACTCCTTGCGTTGAAGTATAGACCACTTAGCACTGCCAAACTCCCTTGTTGTCTATTTTCTAGCCTTTGTTTCCTCTGCTTTCCAAACTCGCTTACTAATTTTCTGCCTTCTATTTCCAGCTTTGCTTCTCTCCCTTCTGAATCCACTCTCAGATTCCCAACCCCCTGCCAAGTGAGTTTAAACCCTCCCCAACAGCACTAGCAACCCCCCCGCACCCCCCCCCCCCCCCCCAACGAGGATATTGGTCCCGGTCCTGTTGAGGTGCAACCCGTCCGGCTTGTACAGGTCCCACCTCCCCCAGAAATGGTCCCAATGCCTCAGGAATCTAAAGCCCTCCCTCCTGCACCATCTGTCCAGCCACGCATTCATCTGCCCTATCCCCCTGTTTCTGTACTCACTAGCACGTGGCACCGGGAGTAATCTAGAGATTACTACCTTTGAAGTCCTGCTTTTTAATCTTTTTCCTAGCTCCCTAAAATCTGCCTGCAGGACCTCATCCCTCTTTCTACCTATGTCGTTGGTACTGATGGACCATGACCTCTGGCTGTTCACCCTCCCGCCTCAGAGTGTTCTGCAGCCACACAGTGACATCCTTGACCTTGGCACCAGGGAGGCAACATACCTTCCTGGAGTCACGTCTGCGGCCGCAGAAACGCCTGTCTGCTCCCTTAACTATCGAATCCCCTATGACTATTGCTCTTCCACTCTT
The DNA here is from genome assembly GCF_052327205.1 of Somniosus microcephalus. Taxonomy (NCBI): domain Eukaryota; kingdom Metazoa; phylum Chordata; class Chondrichthyes; order Squaliformes; family Somniosidae; genus Somniosus; species Somniosus microcephalus. The sequence goes on along the minus strand of NC_141007.1, from coordinate 50,164,595 downwards.
CTTCCTACCCCTCTGTGCAGCTGAGTCACCCATGGTGCCGTGGAATTGGCTCTGGCTGCTCTCCCCAGAGGAACCATTGTCCTCATCAGTATTCAGATCTGAAAACCGGTTAGTGAGTGAGATGCACTCAGGGGATTCCTGTCCTACCTGCCTGGTCCTCCTCTTCTGTCTGGCGGTCACCCATTCCCTCTCTACCTGCACACCTCCTCCTGACCACCTCCTGAAATGTGCTATCCACGAAGTTCTCAGCCTTGCGGATGCACTGCAGTGACTCCAGCTGCCGCTCAAGCACCGAAACCCGGAGCTGGAGCTGCTGTAGCTGGCGACACTTCCCGCACACGTGGTCGTCCAGGCCATGAGAAGCATCCAGGACTTTCCACATGGAACAGGATGTGCATTCCATAGGACTGAGTTGTTCTGCTATGCCTTTACTTTATAGACTATTAACTAGAAACTAGAAACACTTACCAGCTACTCACCAATCAACTCCTTCACTTGTGCTGATGTAACTTTTTAATTCTGACGTCACTCTTTCCAATTCTGCCTTTGTTGAGTTGCTCCCATTCAGGTCCGCTGTCTCCGCTCTCGGGCCTTGTTCTGCGATGCTGTTTATTTGCTCTGCCTCTGCTCTCACTCTTGCTCAGGTTGCTGCTGCCCCGTGATGTCACTCCTTGATTTTTATGTTTGAAGGCTTTGTCTAGCGCCGCTGCTTCTGCTCCTCTCGCTGCTCCTCTCGCATTTTAAGGAGCGTCTTAAAGAGAGAGAGGCAGAGAGATGGAGAGGTTTAGGGAGGGAATGCCAGAGCTTATGGTTGAGGCAGCTAAAGGCACGGCCACCAATGGTGGAGCGAAGGAAATTGGGCTGCGCAAGAGGCCGGAATTGGAGTAGTGCTGAGAGCTTGTAGGGCTGGAGGAGGTTACTGAGATAGGGGGGCAAGACCATGGAGGGATTTGAATTTTAAAATGGAGGTGTTGCTGGACCAGGATCGAATGCAGGTCAGTGAGCACGGTGAGCTATTACACAATGTGTGCGGACGACTGCTCTTGATGCTCCAGCAAGACTGGTAATCTTTATGTGAACAGAGTGAGTGTGGGGCTTTGCTTCGAGGGAGCTGCAAGGTTGTGGTAAACCACTGTTGTTCACTCCACTGTTGTTCACTGTTGTTCACTTCACTGTTGTTCACTCTTGCCCATTGTTGTACCTGTCTGTGCATACCTCAGCTGGCTCCGCCCCTGGCTCCACCCATATGCCCTGGTATAAAGGCGGCTGCTCTGCAGTTCCCCAGGCATTCAGGACCGGTCGACCACTAGAGGCATGCCTTCGTTCTTTAGCTAATAAAAGCCTGTTTGTTACTCTCTTAACTTCCAGTCTTTCTCAGTAATTGATAGCGCATCAATTTTATTAGCTAAACTTTTTTTCGAAGGAGCAAATCCTCAAACCAGCATGCCTGGAACTAGACCCTCAAGAGGCGGATTCATCTACCAAGTTCGCACACTGGCTGCGATGCTTCGAATTTTTCCTAGAAGCCTCCGTCGAAACTGTTCAAAACGATGGCGACAAACTAAAAATTCTGACCTCCAAGGTGAACCACCAAGCTTATTCGCTCATCCAAGATGCGACTACCTACAAGGGTGCTCTCGACCTCCTTAAAGAACAGTACGCACGCCCGGTAAATGAGGTTTACGCCAGACACCTCCTGGGGTCCCGCAAACAGCAACCCGGGGAATCGATGGAGGTATACCTACGGGCGCTGAAGGTGCTCGGCTGGGCCTGCAAATGTAAAGAGGTGTCGGCTGCGGTGTACACGGAGGAACTTGTCCGGGACGCCTTCGTCGCGGGCCTCGGGTCCAACTACACCCGGCAGAGACTGTTGGAGCAGGGCGAACTTGACCTGAAGAAGGCCACGGCCCTCGCACTCTCGCTAGACGTGGCCCACCGGAATATGGACGCCTACTCCCCTGACCGCGCGGCCGCATCGTGGATGGCGCGGGCGCCTCCATCCTGGGACACGGTAGGACCGCCACCCTGCGCCGAGCCACCCCGTCACATCCCGCCAACGGCCCAACTTCTGCAGCGATGTCCCGGGGCCCGAAGTGTTACTTCTGTGGCCAAGCCAAACACCCCAGAGCGCGCTGCCCGGCGAAAAACGCTACTTGCTCTGGTTGTGGGAAGAAAGGGCACTACGCCAGCGTCTGCAAGGCTAAACCTACCCCAAACTCCAGCAGTGCCGCGTGTGGGCCGACATCTTGGACGCCGACATCTTGGACACCATCTTGTACGCCTCCAGCTGCGTGTGGATCATGGGCGCCGCCATCTTGGACGCCTTCGACCATGGGTGATCCGTTCCGGCCGCCATTTTTGCAACGGGCCCCCGACTCACCCACCGCCTCACCTGATGACTGCAGCGACATGCCTGACCCTACGCTGGCCTCCGTTACACTGGATCAATCTAGACCTCACCAACTAGCCAGGTCCATGATGGACATTAAGGTAAACGGCCGCGCCACGACCTGCCTTTTCGGCTGCGGGAGCACGGAGAGCTTTATCCACCCCGACACGGTGCGGCGTTACTCTCTCCCGGTCCTGCCAGCGCGCCACCGGGTCACTATGGCCTCCAAGTCCCATTCAGCGGACGTCGGCGGCTACTGCGTGGTGACCCTTTCGGTGAGGGGCACAGAGTACAGAAACTTTAAACTGCTTGTCCTGCCCCATCTCTGCGCTGCCGTTCTACTGGGGTTGGATTTTCAGTGCCACCTTAAGAGTGTCACGATGGCGTACGGTGGACCCCTTCCCCCACTCACAGTCTGCAACCAGCAGTTTTCAAATTGCCTGCCGCGCACCTTTTGCAGCCTCACCACGCTTAAAGTCACCCCCCCCCCCCCGTTGTTCGCTAACCTCGCCCACGACTGTAAGCCCATCGCCACCAAAAGCAGGCGATACAGCGCTGGTGACAGAGTTTTTATTAAATCTGAGGTGGAGCGGCTCCTGAAGGAGGGGATTATTGAAGCTAGCACCAGCCCCTGGCGAGCCCAGGTTGTGGTCGTCAAGACCGGCGAGAAGCAGTGCCTGGTCATTGACTACAGCCAAACAATTAATCGATATACCCAACTGGACGCATACCCCCTCCCCCGCATATCTGATATGGTCAATCAGATCGCACAATACCGCATATTCTCCACCATTGACCTTAAGTCAGCATATCACCAACTCCCTATCCGCTATGAGGATCGCCAGTATACTGCCTTCGAGGCAAACGGCCGCCTCTACCACTTCCTTCGGGTTCCCTTCGGCGTCACCAACGGGGTCTCCGTTTTCCAAAGGGAGATGGACCGGATGGTCGACCAGAATGCGTTGCAGGCCACTTTTCCCTACCTGGACAATGTGACCATCTGCGGCCATGACCTGCAGGACCATGACGCCAACCTCGACAAATTCCTCCGCACTGCCCAACTCCTAAACCTTACGTATAACAAGGAGAAGTGCATATTCCGCACAACCCGCCTCGCTATCCTTGGCTGTGTTGTGGAACACGGAGTCATCGGCCCCGACCGGATGCGTCCCCTTATGGACCTTCCCGTGCCCCACTGCCTCAAGGCCCTGAAGAGATGCCTGGGGTTTTTCTCCTACGCCCAGTGGGTCCCTAATTATGCGGACAAAGCCCGTCCACTTATCAAGTCCACCTCTTTTCCCCTGGCGGCAGAGGCCCGCTTAGCCTTCCACCGTATCAAAGAGGACATTGCTAAAGCCACCATGCACACGGTGGACGAGTCCATCCCTTTCCAGGTGGAGAGCGATGCGTCCGACTTTGCCCTGGCCACTACCCTTAACCAGGCGGGAAGGCCCGTGGCCTTCTTTTCACGAACCCTCCAAGGCTCCGAAATCAGACACTCCTCTGTCGAAAAGGAGGCCCAGGCCATTGTGGAAGCTGTGCGACATTGGAGGCATTACCTGGCTGGAAAACGATTCACCCTACTCACTGACCAGCGTTCAGTTGCTTTTATGTTTAATAACAAGCAGAGGGGCAAAATCAAAAACGACAAGATTTTGAGGTGGAGAATTGAACTTTCCACCTACAATTACGATATCTTGTACCGGCCCGGGAAACTCAATGAGCCCCCGGATGCTCTATCGCGAGGTACATGTGCCAACGCACAGGTTGATAGACTGCGGGCCCTCCACAATGACCTCTGCCACCCGGGGGTCACCAGGTTCTTCCATTTCATCAAGGCCCGCAACCTGCCTTACTCCATCGAGGAGGTCAGGACCATGACCAGGAACTGCCAAGTCTGTGCCGAGTGCAAACCGCACTTTTATAGGCCAGACAGAGCACACCTGATAAAAGCCACTCGCGCCTGAGCGTCGATTTTAAAGGGCCCCTCCCCTCCTCTGACCGCAACGCGTACTTCCTCACTATCATCGACGAGTACTACCGTTTTCCGTTTGCCATCCCCTGCCCAGTGCTACGGTCATTAAATGCCTGAACGACCTCTTCGCCTTGTTCGGTTTCCCCAGCTATATCCATAGCGACCGGGGCTCATCGTTTATGAGCAACGAACTCCGCCAGTACCTGCTCGTGAGAGGTATTGCCACGAGCAGGACCACCAGCTACAACCCCCGGGGGAACGGACAGGTAGAAAGAGAGAACGCGACAGTTTGGAAGGCCGCCCTGCTAGCCTTAAAATCTAAGGGCCTTCCAACCTCCCGCTGGCAGGATGTCCTCCCCGATGCGCTCCACTCCATTCGGTCACTGCTCTGTACTGCCACTAACGCCACCCCTCACGAAAAAATGTTCGTCTTCCCTAGGAAGTCCACATCGGGGACCTCGCTACCACCATGGCTGATGTCTCCAGGGCCCGTCCTACTTCGGAAGCACGTGAGGACCCATAAAACGGCCCCCCTGGTTGAGACGGTCAACCTCCTCCATGCCAACCCTCAGTATGCCTACGTTGCGTACCCGGACGGGTGGGAGGACACAGTCTCCATACGAGACCTCGCACCCTCGGGGGCCCCTGAAACCAACATCACCCACTACCCACTACCATTGCCCTTCACCGCTACCCACAATGCACCGGCGGCAACGGACCCATACCTAACCCCTGTAGACGGCACGCCGTGGCCCTGTGACCCGTCATTGATCACCAACCAACTCAACACCCATGAGGACGACACGCCAGTGCTCTGGCCCACGCGGGACTCGGCGTCGGAAGCTGCACCACCTCAGCCGTCGCCACGACGATCACGACGGCATACAAGATCCCCAGAAAGACTTAATTATACGAACTTTTAATACACTTCACCCCGTCGGACTCATTTTTTAAGCAAGGGGTGAATGTGGTAAACCACTGTTGTTCACTCCACTGTTGTTCACTGTTGTTCACTTCACTGTTGTTCACTCTTGCCCATTGTTGTACCTGTCTGTGCATGCCTCAGCTGGCTCCGCCCCTGGCTCCACCCATATGCCCTGGTGTAAAGGCGGCTGCTCTGCAGTTCCCCAGGCATTCAGGACCGGTCGACCACTAGAGGCATGCCTTCGTTCTTTAGCTAATAAAAGCCTGTTTGTTACTCTCTTAACTTCCAGTCTTTCTCAGTAATTGATAGCGCATCAAAGGTTAACTGTGAATATTGATCCCATGTAGTTGTTAATGCAGAAACAGGTGGTTGTACACCGAAATCTCAACACAAGATATGAAAGGCCATGGGGGGAAAATTCGGTATCGCCCCGTTTGGGGTGCCATTATCGGCCGTGCTCAAAGTTTAGCGCCTGGCGCTAATTATCACCTCTGACAGCAAACTTGGCTTTTATCGCCCCTGGAGGTGATTGGCGCGCTTCACATCTGTCTTAAGGCGCAAAGGCCAAGGAGCAAGGCGCTACCTCAGAGCACTGGCGAAGCTCATGTGATGTCAGTCAGCAATGGAACACAGACACACTGGCGCCGGTCAGTTCTTAAAGGGGAGTTCTGATGAAAGGTCATCGACCTGAAACGTTAACTCTGTTTCTCGCTTCACAGATGCTGCTTGACCTGCTGAGTTTCTCCAGCATTTTCTGTTTTTATCTTAAAGGGGATGGTTGATCTTGCTCTCCATCCACATCCTGCTCATTGTAGCCTTGAATCTCGGCCTGGAGAGACCTGTTCATCAAATCTGCTGGAAAGGACAATGGAGAGATCCAGGGAAAGAGCTCAGAGTGCAGCCCCCACAGTCTCTTCTAAATAGATACAAGGAAGGGCAAATCAAAATGAACCTGCAAAGTGCTGCTCAGTACTCAAAACTCCTTCACACAGCGTTGAATCTCTCCAGAAGTCTCTGTATCTCTCTCTCAGAATGCGTGGTGCACAAATGTGACCAACAAAAAAAGGCAGGAAGCGGTCGTCTTTAAATAGCGCTCCCCTAGTCCCTTTCTGACTGCAAAACGCTCCCCTCAACCTGTCATTGCTAGAGGCAGGCGGTAAGGCAGGGGCGCCTCTCAATATCCGGTCCGGGGCACTACCGGGGCGTTGCGCACTCGACTGATGTCACGATCTGCCGGCGCAAGAGATTGTGGCCGCAGTATTTTGCGCCGCCGCAAAATGTCTAGTTAATTTCGCGAGCGGTGCAAACATTGCCGCGCCCGGGCGCTAGTTGCTTTGTGCCCCATTAGTGCCCTCTTAAGGCGCTAACGGGAGGCACAAACAACTGAATTTTCCCCCCCATATCTTTAAATGCACTTGTTTACCTAAACCATACCACAAATAAATCAGCTTACAACAGACAATAGCAAATGACTCAGCCTATAATTTTCCATAAATTTTACATTAATTGGAGGACAGTCTCTGCTTGCCACCTATCCTGACAGCGTAGCAAAGATATGGGATTTATCATATGACAAGTTGCTAGCATACTCACACTAACCACTCTATAGCACAGCTACTTTGGCACAGATATGATCTTATTTAAATTGTGCAATGTCATCAAATATCATATTATTAGTTTGCCTGAAGCTGGGTAGCTAAATGTATCATGAGCTTTAAATGGATATTATAGCTCCTGAGAGTTTGTTCTCTGCAAAACACATTTTATCACAAATTGGGGACTTTTTAAAATATCCATTTAAGCTCTAAAGGATTGTAGTACATCTTGTATTTAGGTAACACTTAACCATGTCCTGAGGATGCCCAAATACTGATACAATTTCACAGGTACATTCTAAGGTGTTTGCTTGTGTCCTGATAGTGCGAGCTCAAAGATTGCACCCTTTGCCATACAGACCTACAAGGTGTCAGCCATTTCAGTGACTGAATTCCAGACTGGCGCCATCTTATCCAAAAGCTTAGAAGTACAGGCATGCAAGTATGCCCTTTATCATATTGAAACACCAATGGAAGGGTATGGTATCCTGTGATGACTTTATCTTAAACTCTAATAATATTTTTCAGTCGGCGAATATAAAGCTGCCTTTGGACTGTTGATCTTTGAAGCCAAAGGATGTTTTTGCCAACCATTGGGTGGACAGATTACTGTAAAAGGGTAAGTTACCACCTTTATTGTGTTCTTCTTTCATTCGTATCTGATACCCTCTGATCTTCCTACATCCCCACGATATTGAAATCAAGATTTCATCACATAGATTCGTACTCTAATTGATTCCTACCCATGAACTCAAAACTGTTGGATTCCTTACCTCCCACAGTCTTTCCCTCCTCCTATAATCTTCAGACTTATAAAACCTAAGCTTAATCACTACTTGGTGATTTTCTTACATTACAACAGTGACTACACTTCAAAAGTATCTCATTGGCTGTAAAGCACTTTGGGACATCGGGTGGTCGTGAAAGGTGCTATAGAAATGCAAGTCTTTCTTTCTTTTACCTTGTCCTCTTTTCAACTGGGGTCCTGCATTGCGAGCTCTCAATTAAAGCAACGGTATGTCTTGAAGAATAAATATACAACTGTTAATGTACATGATTTGACAGCTGTCCCTTTAAGATGCTTGCTATTGGAAGATGCAGCATGTTTGTTATTTGTCATTTGAATAGAATCTTTTTTAAAAAAAAAACATTTTGTTTCCCTCTTTTCCCTGTAGCAAAATATTTGTTACCGCACAGCCAAAACTCCTCAAGCTGTCAGAGGAGAGAATGTCCTAAAGCAACTGTAGACTACAGACAATGCCACTTCCAATGATGCTCACTACCAGGTGACAAGAACAACCCATAAGTGTGAAAAAGGTGAATCCATCAATCTCTTCTGTGCTGTAACATTCCATGAAGTGGACTGCCCTGCCATTGGCTATTGGCACTGCTTGGCCAAGAACTGGTTGCACTGCTTCCCAAAGATTGCCTGATTTCTGTCTCTATGGCCATGTGCTCAAATTCCAGCGATGTATGATATTCCAATCCACCAGCCACATTTGAGGAATTTCTTCACTTCTTAGCTGGGTGGCGCGGAGTCGGACCAGCATTAGCACTGAAGTGCTGGAGAATTATGCAGTGTGCTTGTTCAGTTCCACCGACACCAGGTCCTAAACAGGGGCTAAACAAATGATTGTGCATGATTTATCACTTCAAATTCAATATATAAATACACACTATTAGGAAAAAGACTATTGCAGTAATTCATGGGAATTAGAAGCCCATATTTTGAGAACTAATGCAAACCAGTACAGTAGTTCAAAACGGCTGTCAATCACACTTTTAAAATCCTTAAATTGCAGACAAAATAGTTGTTCCTACCAAATAGTCCTGAGTCACAATTGTGCCCTGCTAGTTTATGTATTTTAACTAGTTAGACTCAGAACCAATTCACCAAAACTCAGTTTGCCGTTTAATTTTATGGTGCTACAGAATTTGGAAACTTTTTTAAACAAACACTGTCTATAATTTTACTAAAATAATGTGGAGAGAATTTAAATATATATATATGTTCTGTAGATAAGGAATGTAATATATTTGTGAGTGCGTGTACCTGTAAATTTCAGCTGAAGATCAGCCAGTTCGATTTCTTCCAAGTCCACAGGTAGCTCCTTCTAAGAGTCAAAATGGAAAGGACAGTCTTTGTAAATACATGCTAGAGGCAGGGGCTAGCAGGTACTTTAGTGCAAACATGGGGGGGTGGGTGGGGAGAAGTGTAGCATTATGGCAACGCTTAAACAGGATTAGACTGCTACACTCTACAGGCTAATACTCACCACTTAATATACCAACTTGGTGTCACTTAGCCATCATGATTCATTTTCTCTACCACTGCTTTCTGTCTTTGTGGCATCCTGCACTATAAGCTTTGGGTTCTAACAAATGCTGCAAATTCCAGAATACCTTTAAATCAGAGGATATGTGATTGTTTCAATCTGGGAAAACTGGCCAATGTGGCAACTTGAAAAAATCCTCTGCCAAATACAGGAAACTTTGGTTTATCCGGAGGTTAACTGTCCGGAATGCTCGAGCCACCGGCAAAAATCAGGAGCCGTTTTGTTAGGTTTTTTTTCACCAGTCAGGCTCTGCAAGGTCTTGCTGAAGCTGTTGCTAAGCTACAGAGACGCTTGCAAGGTACGGCCGACTGTTTAGAAGCTGTTGCCAGATACGGAGCTCAAAATCTCCGTATGTTTCAACATTAGCGCTGGTTTGTCCGGCAGTTTTGATGGGACGGCAACAGCTCGGTCCCGTCAGTGCCGGGTAGCACAAAGTTTCCTGTACTTGGGTTCAAGAAGTCAATACCTTGTGAGAGTTTCTTATGAGGCAGGGCTGAAGGGCTGGATTTTGCTCATAGCGGCGAATGAAGGGCATCAGCCATTTGTTAGGCTTGCCTTTGCCCATAGATGTTCTTTGGGCTTTTGCACGCTAAGTTCCTGTCTGCAGCCCCCTCTCCAGGGCACCAGGGACCTGTGTGAACAGGACAAGCAACTGTGTGTCTCCTTAACCAATCAGAATGGGGTGTGATGTGGAGGGGAACATTGGAGGTGGCGGCGATCCCATGCACCTGCTGCTGCACAGAGTGGATTTAAATGGAGTGCACGTAAACAGAGTTTGGGAATTTGGAAAGAGTGGGAATTCAGAGAAGAGGGGGAAGGAGTTGCTGCTTTTTGCCTTCACTACTTGTAGTGCTTTGTGTTACAGGTAGATATTTAATTTCATTACCCATAACTTAATCTAGATCAATTAAGTAGTCAAGAAACTAAACTGTAAACTAAGTTACTTAAATACAAATTTAATTAAATGTAATTAAATAGAACAAGGTCATATAGGGATGGGAGTGCAGGTGGTGTGACTCAACTGCACCATGTGGGAGTTTGTGGAGAGCATTGTGATCCCGGACAACCATGTTTGCAGTTAGTGTCTGCATCTTGATCTTCAGCTCCGAGTTGTTCAGCTGGAGTCTGAGGTGCAGACATTGCGGGGCATCAGGGAGGGGGAGAGTTACCTGAACACTTTGATCCAGGAGGCAGTCACACCTCTTAGGTTAGGTAGTGGTACAGGCCTGGTTAGTGGTCAGGGACAGGAGGGTGTGACTGCAACTCAGGCAGGTAAGGGGACCTCAGGTAAAGTGCTGGAGGAGCCTTGGCATTTGTCCTTATCCAACAGGTATGAGGTTCTTGCTGCCTGTGTGGATGAGGGAAAAGCCTGTAGGATGGATGAGCAAGCTGACCTTGGCACCATGGTGCAGGAGGCCATTCAAGTGGGGGGAGTGAAAGGGAATGTAGTTGTGGTAGGGGACAGTATAGTCAGAGTCTGTAGCCGTGACCATGAGATCAGAAGGTTGTGTTGTCTGCCCGGTGCCAGGGTTAAAGACATCTCCTCACGGCTGGAGAAAAACCTGGAGTGGGAAGGGGAGGATCTAGTTGTCATAGAGTCATACAGCACAGAAAGAGGCCCTTCGGCCCATCGCATCCGCGTTGGCCATCAGACCCTGTCTAATCTAATCCCATTTTCCAGCATTTGGTCCGTAACCTTGTATGCTATGGCATTTCAAGTGCTCATCCAAATGCTTCTTGAATGTTGTGAGGGTTCCTGCCTCTACCACCCTTTCAGGCAGTGAGTTCCAGATTCCAACCACCCTCTGGGTGAAAAAGTTCTTCCTCAAATCCCCTCTAAACCTCCTGCCCCTTACCTTGAATCTATGCCCCCTTGTTATTGACCCCTCTACTAAGGGAAAAAGTTCCTTTCTATCTACCCTATCTATGCCCCTCATAATTTTGTACATTTGTCATGGTCCATGTAGGAACCAATGACATAGGTAGAACTAGGAATGAGGTTCTGCTGAGAGTTTGAGGAGCTAGGGTCCAAATTAAAAAGCAGAACCTCAAAGGTAATAATCTCTGGATTGTTACCTCAGTCACGTGCAAATTGGCATAGGGATAAGCAGATTAGAAGGTTAAATACGTGGCTCAAAGAGTGGTGTGGGAGGCAGGGGTTTTGCTTCATGGGGCACTGGCACCAGTACAGGGGAAAGAGGGAACTGATCCGTTGGGACGGGCTCCACTTAAACCGGGCTGGAACCAGTGTCCTGGCCTGGCGAATCGAATAACTAGGCCAGTAGACAGGGCTTAAGTTAATGAGGTGAGATGAGGTGAGGTGGGGGGGTGGATTCAGGAAAGAGTAAATTTAAAAGCAGCAAGAGAAATGTCAAGGCTCTAGAGCAGAGCAGAGTTTCGGGTAAAAATAAACAGAGTGGTTCAGGAAGGGACAGAGAGAGTAACAAAGGTAATAGGGCATCAGTGACTAAGGTGACATCAGGAAAAAATAGAAAAAAGTCAAAGCTAAAGGCACTATATCTAAATGCGCAAAGCATTTGCAACAAAATAGATGAATTAATAACAGAGATAGAAATGAATAGGTTTGATCTAATAGCCATTACGGAAACGTGGTTGCAAAGTTACCAAAGTTGGGAACTAAATATTCCAGGATATTTAACTTTTAGAAGTGATAGGCAAAATGGAAAAGGAGGAGGGGTAGCCCTGATAATAAAGGATGGGATAAAGACAGTAGAGAGAAAGGATCTTAGCTCCGAAAATCAAGAAGTAGAATCAGTTTGGGTGGAGCTAAGAAACAGCAAGGGGCAGAAAATATTGGTGGATGTTGTTTATAGGCCCCCAAACAGTAGTTGTAATGTAGGGCAGAGTATAAATCAGGAAATTAGAGGCACATGTAACAAGGGTAATACAATAATCATGGGGCACTTTAATCTACATATAGACTGGGCAAACCAAATTTGCAGTAATAGTGTGGAGGACAAATTCATGGAATGTATACAAGATAGTTTTCTAGATTTAAAAAAAATTTGTTTATGGGATGTGGGCGTCGCTGGCAAGGCCAGCATTTATTGCCCATCCCTAATTGCCCTTGAGAAGGTGGTGGTGGGCCACCTTCTTGAATCACTGCAGTCCGTGTGGTGAAGGTACTCCCACAGTGCTGTTAGATAGGGAGTTCCAGGATTTTGACCCAGCGACGATGAAGTATCAGCGGTATACTTCTAAGTAAGGATGGTGTGTGACTTGGAGGGGAACTTGGAGGTGGTGGTGTTCCCATGCATCTGTTGCCCTTGTCCTTCTAGGTGGAAGAGGTCGCGGGTTTGGGAGGTGCTGCCGAAGAAGCCTTGGCGAGTTGCTGCAGTGCATCTTGTAGATGGTACACACTGTAGCCACGGCATGCCGGTGGTGGAGGGAGTGAGTGTTTAAGGTGGTAGATGGGGTGCCAATCAAGCAGGCTGCTTTGTCTTGGATGGTGTCGAGCTTCTTGAGTGTTGTTGGAGCTGCACTCACCCAGGCAAGTGGAGAGTATTCCATCACACTCCTTACTTGTGCCTTGTAGATGGTAGAAAGGCTTTGGGGAGTCAGAAGGTGAGACACGCGCCGCAGAATACCTAGCCTCTGACCTGCTCTTGTTGCCTAAGTATTTATGTGGCTGGTCCAGTTAAGTTTCTGGTCAGTGGTGACACCCAGGATGTTGATGGTGGGGGATTCAGCGATGGTAATGCCATTGAATGTCAAGGGGTGGTGATTAGATCAGTATGTTGAGGAACCAACTAGGGAACAGGCTATTTTAGATCTAGCATTGTGCAATGAGAAAGGGTTAATTAATAACCTTATAGTAAAGGGGCCCTTAGGGAAGAGAGACCCTAATGTGACAGAATTTTATATTAAGTTTGAAAGTGATTTAGTTAAATCCAAAATTAGGGTCTTAAATCTAAACAAAGCAAACTACGTAGGTATGAGGGGCAAGTTGGCTAAGGTAGATTGGGAAACTACAGGAAACTTTGTGTTATCCGGAGGCTAGCTGTCCGGAATGCTCGAGCCACTGGCAAAAATCAGGAGCCGTTTTCGTTAGGTTTTTTTTCTTCTCGTTGGTTTTTTTTTCTTCTCGTTGCTTTTTTCCTCAACAGTCAAGCTCTGCAAGGTCTGCTGAAGCTGTTGCTAAGCTACAGAGACGTTTGGACTGTTTAGAGGCTGTTGCTAAGCAACAGGGTTTGTTGACAGATACGGAGCTCAAAAGCTTCCGTATCTTTCAACATTAGCGCTGGTTTGTCTGTCAGTTTTGAGGGAACGGCAACAGCTCGGTCCCGTCGGTGCCGGATAGCACAAAGTTTCCTGTACATTAAAAGGTATGATGGTGGATAAAAAGTGGCTAGCATTTAAAGAATTAATACATAATTTACAACAAATATAGATTCCTTTAAGGCACAAAAACCCCACAGGAAAAGTGGTCCAACCGTGGCTAACAAGAGAAGTTAAAGATAATATTATATCAAAGGAAGAGACTTATAATGTTGGCAAAAAGAGCAATAAGCCTGAGGATTGGGAGGATTTTAGAATTCAGCAAAGGAGGATCAAGAAATTGATAAAGAAAGGGAAAATAGAATGAGAGTAAACTGGCGAGAGCTATAAAAGCAGAGATTGAGATGAGGAGAAATTTCTTCAGAGGGTGGTGAATCTTTGGAATTCTCTACCCCAGAGGGCTGTGGAGGCTCAGTCATTGAGTATGTTCAAGACAGAGATCGATAGATTTTTGGATATTAAGGGAATGAAGGGATATGGGGATAGGGTGGGAAAGTGGAGTTGAGGTAGAAGATCAGCCATGGGCCTACTCCTGCTCCTGTTTCTTATGTCCTTCTAGGTGGTAAAGGTCGATGAGTATTTCCAGCATTTTCTGTTTATATTTCATATTTCCAGCATCCGCAGTATTTTGCCTTTTGTACTAATGAATATTACGTACTTGGATGAGGTACAGAAGGCAACTGCAGCCTCACAAGAAATCAACACATTCAGAAGAGGGGAGGACATCTACAGAGCAGTCTAACTGTGAACTAGTAGCAAGTGGGACCTAATAAGCTTCCTTTCGTACAGTTTACAATGCTGCCAATCCACTAGATAGGGGCCAACAATAATACACCACATTGCCATAAGACAGAATGGAAATAAATGGGACCCTGAATGAGATGATTTCCCATCAATCTGATTCTGAGCTGGCTGAGTTTGCAATTAAAACAAAGCATCATTGTGTGTGCAGCGAAAAGGTCATCCTGTGGGCAAGGATTTAAAGGAAGTTTATCACCAAAAATCAAGCACTTCTTCTGTTCTTCCTGTTTACATACATACGTGTAAGGCATAAACATCTGCACGGAATGTGATACACTGGCCCTCCTGGCAACACGTTCAGGATCGGCCTGGCCTACACAGTCTCAGCTCAGCTTTTTTAAAATAACTACAGTATTCAGTAACTTTATGATCTAAGCATATTCATGATGCTCGATTGCCCAGCGAGTTTAGCCGATGAGGAGTTAAGCTAAACAGACGAGAAAAGTTTGGTTCTCAGTCTGTACTGATCTAAACAGGGGCAGTAGTAGGTATGATACAGTTGACATCAGCCACTTCAGACTAGGGAAGGGAAAGCAGCCAGACTACCAGCATTGCTGGGAGTGCACGTCATAGAGTCATAACTGCACAGAAGGAACCCACTTGGCCCATCGAGTCTGTGCCGGCTCTCTAGAGCAATCCAGTCAGTCCCATTCCCCCACTCTATCCCCGTAGCCCTGCAAGTTTATTTCCCTCAAGTGCCTATCCAGTCTCCGCTTCCACCACTTCCGTCGGCAGTGAATTCCAGATCATTAACACTCGCTGCGTAAAAAAGTTTTTTCTCACATCCCCCCTGTATCTCTTGCCCAAAACCTTAAATCTGTGTCCCCTAGTCCTTGTATCATCAACTAGTGGGAACAGGCTGTCCCTGACTAGCTTATCCAAATCCGTCATAATCTTGTACACCTCTATCAAATCATCCCTCAACCTCCTTTGCTCTAATGAAAACTGTTAGATCCGTGATTCTGAGAGTATGATGTTTTTCAATAACCACACAGATGCTGTAACTTAACAATCAACAGGTATTTACTGGAGTAGGGTAGTCTCAAGACTGGGGGTACAGAGGCATGCTCAAGGCTTATATACAGGTGTGGTCACTGCCAGTACTACAGTATACAGGAGCTGTAAAAGTAGTTCTCTCTTAAAGGTACATACACTAAAATTCCTCCCCTTTTAGATTAGCAGTACCCATAATATTCAAATAACAATTAACACTTTAACATGTACATTAAACAACAATAGTCCATTTATAGATTCAGTCTTTGGGACGGCTTCCTGATCCTTTCGGGATAGCGCCTTTCCTGAGGTTCTTGTTCTTGGTGTGGAGGCGATTCTGGCCCCTTTTCGTCGGTTAGTTCATCGGTTTCCACTGCTACTGGTTCTGAGGTAGATGCTACCGGTATGTCGGGTTCATCCCCAGGTACTCGAGACATGGGGTTGACTCGTTCCTGTGACACCAAGATCTGATCGACGTGGCGTCTCACAATGTTCTCCCTGACATCCACTGTGTACATTAATGGCCCCTGCCTTGTGCATATCGTTCCGGGTTCCCATTTCTCTGTTCGGTAGTCACGGGCCAAGACTGGTTGTCCTACATTGAAGCTCCTTGTCAGCTTCTCATTGATGTGCTGGAATTGTTTATCCTCAACATTTCTTCGCACATTTGGTCTGAGCAAATCCAGACGAGATCTCAACCTTCGGTTAAAGAACATCATGGCCGGGGTCTGGTTGGTCGCATTTCTGTAGGCTAATAGGAAATTGTCCACCTTATGCTGTAGTGGAATTTCATCGTTGCACATGGCCTTTATCGCCTTTTTAAAGGTTTGTACGAACCTCTCAGCCAATCCATTTGTGGCTGGATGATACGGGGCGGATGTGTAATGCCTGACCCCATTCCTTCTCATAAATTTCCGAAACTCTTCGGACACAAACTGTGGTCCATTATCAGAGCAAATCTGCTCTGGCAAGCCGTTCCTGGCAAATATGGTCTGTAGGACTGCAATCGTTTTCTCTGTAGTGGTTGAGGACATTTTTATCACCTCAGGCCATTTCGAGTGAGCATCCACTGCTATTAAGAACATTGAGTCCATGAATGGACCAGCAAAATCAATGTGCACCCGTTGCCATGGAGAGGAGGGCCACTCCCATGGGTGTAGAGGGGCATGTGGTGGTGCATTTTGGACCTTCTGGCATCCTGAGCAGCTCTTGGTTAGGTCCTCGATTTGTTGATCGATCCCCGGCCACCACACATAAGCCCTAGCAAGGCTTTTCATTTTCACCCCTCCCAGATGACCTTCATGAAGCTCATTTAGCACTCTCTCCCTTAACTTGGGTGGAATCACCACTCGGGATCCACACATCACTGTCCCCTGGCATACTGACAGCTGTTCTCTTCTGGGTGAGAACGCTGGCAACAGTGAGTCGCCATGTGTTGGCCATCCCCTCACCGTCAAATCATATACCCGCGACAGTCACAGAATCACAGAAACCCCACAGTGCAGATAGAGGCCATTTCGGCCCATCGAGCCTGCACCGACACATATCCCACCCGATCCCCGTAACCCCTACACCAACACATATCCCACTCTATCCCTGTAACCCCACGTATTTAATCCCCCTAACACTAAGGGTCAATTTATCATAGCCAATCAACCTAACCCGCACATCTTTGGACTGTGGGAGGAAACCGGAGCACCCGGAGAAAACCCACGCAAACACGGGGAGAATGTGCAAACTCCACACAGACAGTCGCCCAAGGCCGGATTCGAACCCAGGTCTCTGGCGCTGTGAGGCAACAGTGCTAACCACTATGCCACCGTGCTGCCACAGTGTCGGATCATTGCGGGTCTCCTTCTCTATATCCGCGTTCATTACTGGCAATCGTTCAATTATTGATGAATAAAATATCTCGATAGGGTCCACTGCTGGTGCTTCCTCCACAGTAGGCAGTGGCAGGCGTGATAGCCCATCAGCGTTCCCATGCTGTCTCGTGCCTTTATATTCTATTTCATATTGATTCGCCCCTAGAAACAGGGACCATCTTTGTAACCGTTGTGCAGTCATCACTGGAACGCCCTTCTTAGGTTTAAAGATGGAGACAAGTGGTTGGTGTTCAGTCAGCAAGGTGAACTTCTGCCCATGCAGATAGTGGTTGAATTTTTTTACTCCCCATACTAGGCTGAGGGCCTCCCTGTCAATCTGGGCATAGTTGCGCTCGGCTGAGGTTAGTGACCGAGACGCAAAGGCTACTGGTCTCTCCAACCCGTCTGGGAATTTGTGCGACAGCACCGCTCCAATACCATAGGGTGATGCATCACATGCCAAATGAATTGGTAGTGCTGGGTTGAAATGGGCCAACACCTCTTTTGATGTGATCAATTCTTTACACTTCTGGAAAGCTTGTCTACGTTCGTCATTCCACTTCCATGGTACCCCTGTTTGCAGTAGGGTGTTCAGTGGGTGTAATACTGTGGACAAATTTGGTAAGAACTTGTGGTAGTAGTTTACCAGCCCGAGGAACGACCTCAGTTGTGACACATTTTCCGGTGCTGGAGCCTTGACTACTGCCTCAATCTTTTCAGGGGACTTGTGTAACCACTCTTCATCGATGACGTGGCCACAATACGAGATCTGCTTCTGGAAAAACTTGCACTTGTGGCGATTAGCTCATAGCCCATATTCCTTTAATCTGGTGAGCACCTTCTCCAAGTTGGCGAGGTGATCACTGTCATTTTCGCCCGTGACCAGGATGTCGTCCAAATAGCACTGGGTCCCTGGAATCCCTTGCAGGACTTGATCCATCGCCCTTTGCCAAATAGCCGGAGCTGATGCTACCCTGAACACCAGCCGGTTGTATTGATAGAGACCTTTATGAGTGTTGATCGTGAGGTATTGTTTCGAGGCTTCTTCTACCTCCATTTGCAAGTACGGGCCTGGGCTAGATCAATTTTGGTGAAGCGTTTACCTCCAGATAGCGAGGTGAAAATATCCTCAATTCGTGGAAGCGGATATTGTACCGTGTGAAGGACTGGGTTCACTGTCACCTTAAAATCCCCACAGATGCGGACCTTCTTTGGTTCCCCAGGCGTATTACTCAACGACCTCTTCATTACAGGAACGATGGGTGTAGTCCACTCGCTCCAGTTTACTTTGGACAGTACTCCTGAACGTTCCAACCCTTCCAGCTCTGCTTCGACGGCTGGTCTGATTGCATAAGGCACTAGTCTGGCCTTAAGAAACTTTGGGCTTGCATTTTCGTCTATTTAAATCGTTGCTGTTATGCCTTTTAGTGTTCCGTGTCCCTCCTGGAACACTTCTTTTGCGTCAGTTAGCATTTTTGACAGTCGTCCAGGTGTGACGTCGTCATCCTTTTTGGCCTCAGCATTCAGTGCCTGTATGGAATGCCAATCTAATTGTATCTTCCGGATCCATTCACGTCCTAGCAGTGGTGGTCCTCCATCTGGCAATACATATAAGTCCATTTTAGGTATTTCCTGGCCTTTGTATATCACTTTCACCCTTATTTTTCCTTTGGGGTAGACTTTTTGCCCCGTGTACGTCTTCAAGACAGCCTCTGTAGCTTTCAAGGGTATATGTGAAAATAGCCGCTTGCAGTCCCTTTGGTTTATGACTGTTAGGGCTGATCCTGTGTCCAATTCCACTTTCACTTGGACTCCGTCTATCTTGAGTGTAACCTAGATAGTCTGGTGATCCTCCATTTTGGTTACCTTATGTAGTTTCAGACAACCCAGCTCCTTGCTTCCGGAGTCTGTGTCACTTTTCTGTTCGTCTGAACTACTGTCCATCACCTTGTGTACCTTTTTGTACTTCTCCTGTGGAGATTTCTTGCTGTTGGTTTTCTTCCCAGACCTACAGACTCTTGCTATGTGTCCTGCTTTTCCACACTGTCTGCACACTTGGTCCTTGAACCAACAATCCTTCTGGTCGTGTGTTGTTCTGCCGCAGCGATAACACTTCCCTGTTCCATAGGACATTTCATTGGTGCCATATTCTTGCGGTCTCCATTGTATCTCTGCAGCGCCCCTTGCGGCTGCTTCACGTGATACTGCCATACTGAAAGCCTTGTCCAGCGTAAGATCCTTTTCTGATAGAAGCCGTTTCTGGGTTCCTTCACTTTGAAGCCCACACACAAACTTGTCCCTTAACGTATCTGCTAGTCCCACTCCAAACTGGCAGTGTCTCGATAGCTTGCGCAGTTCCGTTAAGTACTCAGCATTGCTTTCATCTTTGTGTTGGTTCCTTTTATGGAACTTAAATCGTTCTGCTATCAGCAGCGGTGTGGGGTTTAAGTGGTCCTGTAGGATTTCTACTATGCTTTCGAAATTCTTATTCACAGGCTTCTCTGGGGTTATTAGGTTTCGCAGTAACCCATAAGTTTTTGCACCCATGGAATTTAACAAAACCAGTGCTTTCCTAGCATCTGGCACTTCATTCGCCCTGCAGTACACCTCAATACGTTCCACATATGTCGCCCAATCTTCGACTTCATTGTCGAACGGAGAGATACTGCCACTCTTCGGCATCCCTGTCAAAAATGGTGTCTCCCGCGCTTTCCCTTCTTCTCCGCTGGCACAAAATGGCGTCTCCCGCGCTTTCATTCCTTCCCACGCTCGCCCTTCTTCTCCGCTGCGGCTTCTAAAAATGGCGTCTCCTGCGCTCTCCCTTCTTCTCCCCGCGGACACTGTTCAGCCCTTGAGCCCTGGCTGCGCTCGGCGCATTTTTTTTTTCTGTGCGCCTTTCCCATTTCCGCCGCTCGGTCCTGAACCCAGCTGCTGCTTTACCCTCTCTCCGTTTTGTTTTTCCTCGACGCCGCTCGGTTTTCAACCCCCGGCTGCGCCCTGCGCGCTTCACCCTCTATCTTACCCCGTCGACGCTGCTCGGCTTTTTCTCTGCCGTCGGTCGGCTCCAGCCGCCGCTGTCCGGGAAGGGTCTGCGCTGTACCTGGTACCTGTCGTCAGTCTGTTGCTGATTGTCGTGGCTGGGGAACCAAGCCCGGCTCTCCACAGCCTCCCCTGCGATGTTCACTCTCTGCCGGATGACTGGGCGGTTGCTCGTGGTCGACGCCTGTGTTTCTGGCCTCGACTTTCTTCCACCGCCCTCCCGGAGCGAATCCTCGAAGGGAAATGCAGAGTTGCAGGTAGATTCGAATCGACACTCGTCGCCACTGTTAGATCCGTGATTCTGAGAGTATGATGTTTTTCAATAACCACATGGATGCTGTAACTTAACAATCAACAGGTATTTACTGGAGTAGGGTAGTCTCAAGACTGGGGGTACAGAGGCATGCTCAAGGCTTATATACAGGTGTGGTCACTGCCGGTACTACAGTATACAGGAGCTGTAAAAGTAGTTCTCTCTTAAAGGTACATACACTACAAAAACAAATCCAGCTTCTCCAACCTGTCCTTGTAGCTAAGATCCCCCATCCCCAGAACTATTCTGGTACATCTCCTCTGCACCCTCTCAAGGACCTTCACATCCTTCCTAAAGTGTGGTGACCCGAACTGGACGCAATACTCCAGTTGTGGCCTAACCAGCGCTTTATAAAGGTTCAGCATAACATCTCTACTTTTGTACTCAATACCTCTATTTATGAAGCCCAAGATCCCATATGCTTTACTAACCACTCTCTCAATTCACCTTCGGGGACCTATGCACATTAACTCCCAGGTCCCTCTGTCCCTGCACATTCTTTAAAACTGTGCCATTAAGTGTATATTGCCTCTCCCTGTTCCTTCTGCCAAAATGCATCACCTCACACTTCTCTGTGTGGACATTGGGTGAGTGCAGAATTGGGCTTGGCAGTAATGCACAATGCAGTTGAACAACCTGCTAACACTCATCGCCAATGCTCGCACACGAATAATGATCACTTGGCTGGGGTACCAGAGGGGACCCAGCACCCCTGCAATTGTACTCTAGCAAGGGGGAGGGGGATGAGGAAAACAATTACCGAGCTTTTTTCTAAATATCAAAAAAGATGCAACAATTAGTTTTTTTGTACAATTCCCTTTGCTTTCATATTTCAGATAAATTCTTGTGCAGTCATAAGATTTGATCTTTGGCATCAATGGGTGATTTTTACAGAAGCGGTCAGCTCAGTCACCCTGTGTGCTCCAACAATGAGTTTTTATGGTAGATCGCTTGAAGGAAGAAGTTACTGGTGTGATTCAGCCATATGATGAGCTAACTAATTAAAGTGGTGTTGAAGAATTGCTAGAAAAGATTCTGAAATATTGAGAAACAATAATTGTTGTAACGAAATACTGGCATTTTGAAAACACTGAGAATTGACAGCCCTGACATCAAGTTAGATTTCTAGCACTTGTTACTCAAAATGATTTCGGAAAATTTAAAAACTACATATGTGATTGAACAAGGTGTAATATTTTAATAATAAATAAAAACAGAAAATGCTGGAAATACTCAGCAGGTCAGGCAGCATCTGCGGAGAGAGAAACAAAGTTAACATTTCAGGTCGATGACCCTTCGTCAGAACTGGGTATTTATTTTAATATTTTAATGGTTGAATTGCTTTGGAATTGTGTATCTGATTCCCAGTAGTAACAGCAGTGACTGTAAACAGCAGCATGCCTAATTTCACAGAACGTACAAGCGGAAGGTAGAACTTGCAGAGGTCATCGCACCAATTTCTCTTTCAACCTGTTTTACATAGAAACATAGAAGATAGGAGCAGGAGTAGGCCATTCGGCCCTTCGAGCCTGCTCCACCATTCAACGAGATCATGGCTGATCATCCAAACCCTAGCACCCGGTCCCTACACCGACAGCCATCCCACCCAAGCCCTATCCCCGTAACCCCACGTATTTAATCCCCCCTAACACTAAGGGCCAATTTTTTTTATCATGGCCAATCAACCTAACCCGCACATCTTTGGACTGTGGGAGGAAACCGGAGCACCCGGAGGAAACCCACGCAAACACGGGGAGAATGTGCAAACTCCACACAGTCACCCGAGGCCGGATTTGAACCCGGGTCCCTGGCGCTGTGAGGCAACAGTGCTAACCACTATGCCACCGTGCTTTTTACAGTTAAAATTCAAGAATGGGGAATTGGGCGGACTTGCACTCTTGGGACCTGGGTTCAAATCCAGTCAGACTGCTGGGATACTCTGACTACTGTTGTAAATGGCCCATGTGAAATGAGTTTGGGCAGTCGCAGTCTAGCTGCTAATGGGCATGGGCCTACAGCACAGAACTGTTGCTAATTCAGTGCTAATTGGCAATGCCACTCTGATAGGCCTAACGGTGGTTGGTGAGAAATGGAAAAATTCCACACTGATGTAACAGGGGGCACTGTACTGGGGTTTAGAGAGTCTGGGGAGCTTTATTCTGTATCTGGCTGAGCTTGATACCAACACTGAGTAAAAATAGAAAGTGTCCTTTCCTCAGCACTAGCATTCCTCTCCTTGATGACTACAAATATATACGCAAATGTGGGTACAAAGAACTCGTCACACCTTATTTATATGTCCTTGCGCATTTCCATTAATCTATCATTTAAAAAATAAAATTAATTTTATATCTAATAATTATATGACAAGAAGGAAGCATAGACAGTACTTTATCAGAATTGATTTCTTATAACTTTTAGCATTAATAAGTATGCTTGTATAATGCAATATGTATGAATTGTAGATGTAGAACATATTATTGGTCTGTTTATTACAAACAATATAAATTTTTAGTACAATTTCTTAGAAAAATATTTATATTAAAGGGAAATCTATAAATAAAATCATACATCCCATAACTGAGAAACAAGTCTATCATTATTAATATTACAATGAATAATGTGCTAGTGTAGTTGATACAAACACCTCAGCTCCCTCTTCTACAATAAGTCTCTTTGAAATGCAAGTCTTGAAAGGACAAAGTTCAAGCAACTTGGTTCACTTTTAAGTCTGTTTGTTTGTGCCTGCATCCAGGGCTTTGTTTCAGTTGTGAATTGAAATATGCTGAGGTTAAAATGAACCCACCAATCATTCCACAAGATTAATGGTTGTTTACTGTTACCATGACGCTGTCAATCTTATATTAGCATTTGTACTTTGTACTGCTGTCTTTGGGCACTGTTTCCAGAACTATTTAATTGGCACATGTTTACTTTATCTTCTGAATGCCAATGGGTGTGGAAATAATGAAAAATGCAGTACAAAGAAATGAGGACTTTTCATTGAAAGACAATCCATTATCACTGATAATCTACATATTTTAAATGATCAATATCCTTCTGAACTACCCCAAAATAAGATCGTTAGCCAAGAACCTGTACACATGACACTGTGGCTTGAGCAGTAGTAACTGCTTCTTCAAAAACTAATCAGAATACATTTCCTATCATGGACTTTGTGTTTTGCAGTCATCGTGCTAGAAGCACGATAGTGTTATTGCTTAGCTGAATTGTTAGATTGGAAATTGCTTTCACAAACTTCTGGGCCTCACACAAGTCCCTTCATTAGCTGTGGAATAGAAAGAAAGAAAGAAAGACAGACTTGCATTTATATAACGCCTTTCATGACCACCTGACGTCCCAAAGTGCTTTACAGCCAGTGAAGTACTTTTTGAAGTGTAGTCACTGTTGTAATGTAGGAAACGCGGCAGCCAATTTGCGCACAGCAAGCTCCCACAAACAGCAATCTGATAACGACCAGATCATCTGTTTTAGTGATGTTGATTGAGGGATAAATATTGGCCAGGACACTGGGGATAACTCCTCGTCTCTTCTTTGAAATAGTGCCATGGGATCTTTTACATCCACCTGAGAGAGCAGACGGGGCCTCGGTTTAACGTCTCATCCAAAAGATGGTTAGAGACAATGTGCAGCACCACCACCAACTGGGAGAACAAAGGTCTAGCCTGCTGTTCCCACTCAGAGAGTTCCTAATTTTGGTTATATTGTTAGGAGGTCAGCAACCTGTACCCTTGGAAGGGGGAGTGGTAAGACAGAGGTGAAGCTAGTGGTCAAAATAATCATTCCAGGCAAACTTCCTGCAAAAGCAGCACTGGCTGAGTTTTACAAGAATGTGCCTTCTCACCCTTACAGTGAGGTGTATGGTCTAATGGGAACTAAAGGAATGCTTAAAAAGGTAAAATGCACCAACTCAAACAGAAGCCTTCATCTGAGTCACACAGACCAGGAAGGCTGCAGGGTCCATCCCATGTCTGTGCTGAGTTTGCAGATCTCAGGTGGGACAATGATAGGAGCACGTTATCCCTGGATTAGGACAGGTAGAAAAAATATCACCTAGTGCAGGGGTTCTCAAACCTTTTGCTTGAGGCCCATCATAAAAATTCCACGGATCCCCTGTAACACAACACAAGTATTTTTTCTGTATAAAAATGACTGAGTAGGGGTTTTCTCCTGAGGTTGGGGAGGACAAGTAGGCTTATTGTTATACTGTGTCTTGACTAGGGAGTGTTTAATAGTTCATTTCTCCAGTCCTAATATCCCTCCTCTTAGCATGCATAGAAATTCATCAATATGTATTTTTGTATTTAAAATAAAAGATAAGAAAAATGCAAAGTTACTGTATGGGTATGAGTTACCAGCCAAGGCTGGCTGCATTAATTCATGTTCACACCATGACGTCTGGGCATGATTAGTATGCAGAATCAATGTGCTAACCCGCAGGGCCTGGACTGCATTGTCACCCCTGCCCAGGAAGAGGGGCGGGTGGCAAATCAGGCTCTTTTGTCGGCCATCTAGGCCCACAACAGCAAAATAATTGAACTGCCAACAGGTGTAACATTCCAGTTAACATTCCTGTTAATTTGTGTCAGCCAGTGACTCAGTGTGTAGCACTCTTGCCTCGGAGTCAGAAAGTTGTTTGTTCCAAGTCCCAGTCCAGAGACTTGACACTCCAGTGCAGTACTGAGAGAGTGCTGCACTGTCGGAGGATGCTACCTTTCGGATGAGAAGTTAAACCGAGACTTTGTCTGCTCTCTCAGGTGGACTTAAAAGATCCCATGGCACTATTTCGAAGAAGAGCAAGGGGGGGTTCTCCCCGGTGACGTGGCCAATATTTATCCTTCAATCAACATCACATCTGGTCATTACCACGTTGCTGTTTGTGGGAGCTTGCTGTGCGCAAATTTGCTGCCATCTTTCCTACATTACAACAGTGACTACACTTCAAGTACTTCATTGGCTGTAAAGCGCTTTGGGACGTCCGGTGGGCGTGAAAGGCGCTATATAAATGCAAGTCTCTTTTTTAAATTGAGACTCAATCAACCGGAGCTCTTACCAAGTTTGGACTGTATCCGCAAACAAGCCTCCCCGACCCACCCCCCCAAAAAAAGCCATCCGCTGGTCGATTTCAGTTTGAGACTGATGAGAATTCCCATTTGAAAAAAGTGTTTTTAAAGGAGCTCTATATGCAAGAACTTGCCTGGGTGTCAGTGCTGTATCCGTACCTCGCTCCCAACCGCTTCTCCATCTCTTCCCTCTGCTTTGCCGCTCGGAGCCTGGACGACTCATGGATTCGATGTGCTGCAAGTCCACCCGGAAAAAGCCGACAGGCTCAGTCTCAGCCACCCAGAAGAACCTTTCTGTCCCGGACTTTTCGCTGCTCCTATCCTGTCAAATTTCAAATCCAAACTTTGCTCATGTCAACTATTCCCGCTTCCGACTACACTCCGCTATCCTTTTCAAATTTTTAAGAAATCACAAACTTTTTTTGTTTGCTTTTCCCGCTTCCAACTCGATTTCTTCATTATTTGTTTAAAAAAAATAATAATTTGGAGTCAGGGGGTTAGTCACTTGCTGCTACAGGCATGGATACATCTCATCTTAGTGCATTACTAATTATAAATTGCTCAGATGGGACTCCACAGGCAAAAGTATTGCTCAGAGCTTGTTTTTGGAGGACCCCTTGAAACCCCCTTGCACACCCTTGGGGGGCCACGGACCCCTGGTTGAGAATCTCTGAGCTAGAGCTCCTACTTCTGATTGCTATAGGGTGACCTCTACTGGAAATGCTTATGTGTGACAGCAGATGAAGACACAGTAATTCCGGTCCCAAACAGTGAGTACGGACGGGGTACTCATGCGTGGGCACGTTGGAAGTGCCGGATTTCAGCATGCACAGCGCATGCGCGGAAAACCGGCATTTCCTCTCCTCTGAAACAAGGGGTTAAGAGGCGGTTCCCTTGCGACGTTGGAGGCAGCGCGTACGCGTTGAATTTCGCTTTTTTTGACAGGTTTGTCCGTGCATGAAGGCCTCCACTTTTTACGAATGTAAAAAGCAGACGTAAGGACTTAGTTTTATAAGGTAAGTGGTCTAATAATTAAAGTTAGAATTTTTTTCCCACAGGTTTATTATTTTTAAAGGATTTACAGTAAGGTAAGTGTATTTTTGGACCCGATTTCTTGAAAAAAAATTTTTGGCAGAAATTTGAATAATTGTTTAAAATAGTTTTTTAAAGTTATTAATAGTTAATTTAATTATTGGAATTTTAAAAAACTTTTATTTAAAGTTTTAGTAGTGTTTTGGGCGCTCGGACTTTTCATGAGTTTGACAGGTCTTATGTCTAGCTCATGAATGGACTTTTCTAAACTCCCATTGGTTGCCCAGTGCTCATGTGATCCCAGCCGGCTCATCGCACTAAGTACGCCGCTGGATCACGCACGCACAGCGCGCCGGGAGCTGAACCGGGCCACAGACCGGAAATCCACACAGGCCGTGTCTTCAAATGTCAGCGCGATATGTAAGTGTAGGTCGGGGGCTTGCACCCGCGGGAAGCCCCTGGCCCGAATTTCTGGGCCATGAGGTTGAAGCCCTTCATTATCACATAGTCTGTCAGTGCTCACCGTCAAAGCTCGCATCTAAATTTTACTAAATATCTGGCATCCTCTTCATTGACACCTTCTATGTAAATATTTCCATTGGAAATTCCAATGTTAACATGTCAACACTTATCTTTTACTTACCCGTAACCATTACCTGCCACCCCACTAAGTGGTAACTCCATTGGGCATTTCAAGGCTCAATGACAATACTGCCCTGTCACCAATATCCACCATGCCACTAAGTGGTAGTCATTTTTTTCCCCCCATAATCATTCAAAATGCTTTTTAAAATCATCTGCCATTGATTCCATTAAAACAGAACTTTCTATGTCCAAAATATACTTTTAAACAAAATTTAAAAAGGCATATTTCTCAATAACAAGTTGCATTTATATAGCGCCTTTAATGTAAAAAATACATCCCAAGGTGCGTCAGAGGAGTGTATAAAACAAAATGACACTGAGCCACATAAGGAGATTAGAGCAGGTGACCGAAAGCTTGGCCAAAGAGGTAGGTTTTAAGGAGTGTCTTAAAGGAAGAGAGGTTGAGAGAGGTAGATAACATGAAATTCATCCATTGAATTTTTTGTCTCTTTTAATACCTTCATTAGTCTCAAAAGCCCAGGCTTCGACTGGATACTGTTACAACAGTTGAGAGCTTTCAATCATGTCTTTACATCCTTGGCACATACATCCACAGAATTTCCCAGCATGTAATCTGCATCACCAGGTGTCGAAGGGTATGTCTTCCCATCTAGTGAGAATTTGCGAGTTTCTTTGCTTTTCCCAAAACACTTGGAAAGAAACTGGAGATTAAATTCTCAACGCGTTTATTTCAGGTGTTAGAATAAAATTTTGCTGGAAAAGACACAAACAACAAATTCGCTGACTGGGACTAATTGAATCACTGCACAATGAGACATGCCACGCCAACGCATGGCTGGAACAAAGTTCATCTCATGTCCTGTTATCACAGTCCCAAGAACTAACAAGGTTCACTGGTATCCTATTATCGAACTAATCACATTCCGCCATTGACAAGGGATGAAACAAGACGAAACGAAGACCTTTCACAATCAGAGAACTAACAAGGTTCACTGGTATCCCATTATCGAACTAATCACATTCCGCCGGTGACGCGGACGAAACAAGACGAAACGAAGACCTTTCGCAATCACTGAAGAGGCAGAATTGGCAACACGAGTGTGTAAACTCCTGACTGGAGGAAAATAACGATATGCGCTAATAAACGAATTGATTGGGTGAATGTAAATGATCTAAAACCAACTGCTTGGAATTGTATATAAGCTCGGCACGTACTACAATCGGGGAGAAGGTGCTCTCGCAGACCGCGTGGTTGCAGACGCTTCTCCCAGAGCTCTGTCATTTAATAAAGTTGTCTCTCTTACTCAAAGTCTAGTTTCCGAGGAATCATTTTTCCTACAACACAGGCAATTGAACGAAGTTTATATAAAATGGCTTTTTGCTATGAACGCCTCACAAATGCCACCTGTACATCTAATACTACCAGAAGAACTGGTACAACTGGGCATAGATTTAAAGTAATTGGTAGAAGGATTAAAGGGACATCGAGAACTTTTCTCACCTAGAGGGGGTGGGGGTCTGGAACTCACTGCCTGAAAGGGTGGTAAAGGCAGAAACCGTCATCGCATTTAAAAACTACTTGGATGTGCGCTTGAAGTGCCGTAACCTACAGGGCTATGGCCCAAGAGCTGGAAAGTGGGTTTAGGCTAGATGGCTTTTTTGGCTGGCACAAACACGATGGGCCGAATGGCCTCCTCCTGTGCTGTAAATTTCTGATTCTACAACACCCCTGTTCTTGTAAAATCTCTGACTCAGTCAGCAAAGCAACAGCAGCTCTACCAGTATGAATAATATACACAATTGAAATACTAAAGGATGACTGGCATCTACGGAACTATACCCAGTGACAGAGTGAATGTCAGGATAGAAAAGGAGGGAAGAATATTGGAAAAAGGGAAAATCATTTTTGATTACTCAACTTTTAAGTAAAAGATCATTCTTTGAAGCCATACTTCACAATCTATAGGCAATTACGTCTCTGACTAGTAGAAATTGTACCACTTACTCCCTTAAAAAACCGATGAAAGTTAGAATACACTTTCTGAACAACAAGCAGTATGGAAAGGTAACATTTTGATTTAGTGACCACTGTTCATGAAAAAAATGTTTTGTGCCCCAAGATATAAATCCCAAATTAGCCCTATGGTTTTAAATCTTTGGATTATTCTTGTCCCCTTCCTGCAAAAGCAGTCGCTTCAGTATGGGCATCAATTTTAAGTCATAAATGAAAGAACATTTACAATATGGAGCAGTTTCGGAACCAGATCACATGGATACTTAAAAAAAAAAAAACACCAAATCAAATGCTGTTACAAGTTAGATTTGAAACACATGGAAATGTGTGCACTATTTGCAAAAAAAAATTGGAGTTAAAAGGGAGGATGACAAAGTGTGGTGTATAGAGTATTAAAAAAGTTGAGTGGTCTTAGGGTGTCTACCTTGCTCGTAGAAGGAACCACTTGAGAACTAGGTGTCAGCCTGTAAGTCAGAAGACTGAAATTCTACTCCAATCACAATCTTGGCTGACACTTCAGTGCAGTGCTGAGTGAGTGCTGCACTCTGAGGTGCTGCTTTTCAGATGAGATATTAAATTGAGGCCCTGCCTGCCTGTTCAGGTGAATATAAAAGATCCCATGGTACTATTCAAAGAAGAGCAGGAGAGTTCTCATGTCCTGATCACCACTTATTCCTCAATCAACATTGCCAAAAAAATATCTGGCCATTTATCTCAATGCTGTTTGTGGAAACTTGCTGTGCAAATTGGCTGCTACATTTCCATTACAACCATGGCTACACTTCAAAAGTAGTTCATTGTGAAGTGCTTCGAGACGTGGTGAAAGGTGCAATACAAATGTAAGGTTTTCCTTCTTTGCAAATGCTTGAAATAAGCACAGCACAAAATATTTTGGCAGCAAAGTGATACTTTACAAATGTCATCGAATCCAGCATACACAAAATGGTAATCCCTATTGAGGATTCTTCTCCATCCTCATAAATGGAGCGTTTGTTGAAGGAAACTTGTTGAGAACTATTGAAAGATGCTCAAAGCAGTAGCTGTGTTTGCATTAACTGTAAAAGATGGGATTAAAGCTGCAATTTCTGGATTAGTATTGATTAAGCAATTTGTGGACAATTTTGGCAGCAGCAGCCACGTGCTAGTGAGTATAGGAATAGGAGGATAGAGCAGATGAATGCGTGGCTAAAGAGTTGGTGCAGGAGGGAGGGCTTTAGTTTCCTGGATCACTGGGCCTGCTTCTGGGGAAGGTGGGACTTGTACAAGTCGGACGGGTTGCACCTGAACCAGAGCGGGACAAATATCCTTGCGGGGAGGTTTGCTAGCACTGTTCGGGGGGGTTTAAACTAAAATGGCAGGGGATTGGGAACCTGAGCAGGGGGACAGAGGAAAGGGAAGCAGGGATAAAAGCAAAAGATAGGAAGGAGAAAAACCAAAAGTGGCAGTCAGAGAAATCAACGGTTTAAATCAAACGTGGCCACAGTAAATAATAATTCTAATAGGTCTAAGAGCGTTAAAAAAACAAGCCTGAAGGCTTTGTGTCTTAATGCGAGGAGCATTTGTAATAAGGTGGACGAATTGGCTGCGCAAATAGAGGTAAACGAATATGATTTGGTTGGGATTACGGAAACGTGGCTCAAAGATGGCCAAGACTGGGAACTCAACATCCAGGGGTATTCGATATTCAGGAAAGATAGGCAAAAAGGGAGGTGGGGTAGCATTACTGGTTAAAGAAGGGATTAATACAATTGTAATGAAGGATATTAGCTCTGATGATGTGGAATCTGTATGGGTAGAATTGAGAAATACGAAGGGGAAAAAAACATTAGTGGAGTGGTATATAGACCTCCCAACATTAAGGCGGAGGTTGGGGATGGCATGAAAAGGGAAATTAAAGAAGCGTGCAATAAGGACACAGCAGTCATCATGGGTGACTTTAATCTACATATAGATTGGGCCAACCAAATTAGTAACAATACTGTGGAGAAGGAATTCCTGGAGTGTTTACGGGATGGTTTCCTGGACCAATATGTCGAGGAACCAACCAGAGATCAGGCCATCTTAGACTGGGTATTATGTAATGAGAAAGGATTAATTAGCAATCTTGTTGTACGAGGCCCCTTGGGTCGGAGCGATCATAATATGATCGAATTCTTCATTAAGATGGAGAATGAAGTAGTTGACTCAGAGACTAGGGTCCTCAATTTAAATAAAAAGGAAACTACGATGGTCTGAGGAGCAAGTTGGGTAGGATTGATTGGGGAATGTCACTCAAAGGGTTGACGGTGGATAGGCAATGGCAAACATTCAAAGACCGAATGGATGAGCTACAGAATTTGTTTATCCCAGTTTGGCATAAAAATAAAACAAAAAAGGTGACTCAACCGTGGCTAACAAGGGAAATTAGGGATAGCATAAGATCCAAGGAGACGATATATAAATTGGCCAAAAAAAGCAATAATCCTGAGGATTGGGAGCAGTTTAGGATTCAACAAAGGGATTAATTAAGAAAGGGAAAATAGAATATGAGAGTAAGCTAGCAGGTAACATAAAAAAAACTGACTGTAAAAGCTTTTATAGATATGTGAAGAGAAAAAGATTGGTGAAGTCAAGCGTAGGTCCATTGCAGTCAGAATCAGGGGAATTTATAATGGGAAACAAAGAAATGGCAGACCAACTAAATTCATACTTTGGTTCTGTCTTCAGAAAGGAGGACACAAATAACCTCCCAGAGATGCCAGGGAACATAGGATCTGATGAAAGGGTGGAACTGAAAGAAATCAGTATTTGTAGGGAAATGGGGTTAGGAAAATTGATGGGACTGAAGGCCGATAAATCCCCAGGGCCTGATAATCTACATCCCAAGGTACTTAAGGAAGTGGCCCTAGAAATAGTAGATGCATTGCTGGTCATCTTCCAGAACTCGATAGACTCTGGAACAGTACCCATGGATTGGAGGGTAGCTAATGTTACCCCACTATTCAAAAAAGGTGGTAGAGAAAAAGCGGGGAATTATAGACTGGTAAGCCTGACATCGGTAGTGGGGAAAATGCTAGAATCTATTATAAAAGATGTAATAGCAGAGCACTTGGTAAGCAGTGACAGGATCGGACAAAGTCAACATGGATTTACAAAAGGTAAATCATGCTTGACTAAGCTACTGGAATTTTTTGAGGATGTAACTGGTAAAATAGATGGGGGAGAACCAGTGGATGTGGTGTATTTGGACTTTCAGAAGGCTTTCGATAAGGTCCCACATAAGAGATTAGCGTGCAAAATTAAGGCACATGGGATTGGGGGCAAGGTATTGACTTGGATAGAGAACTGGTTGGCGGATAGAAAGCAAAGAGTTGGAATAAACGGGTCGTTTTCCGAGTGGCAGGCAGTGACTAGTGGGGTACCGCAAGGATCGGTCCTAGGACCCCAGCTGTTCACAATATATATTAATGATCTGGACGAGGGAATTGGATGTAATATCTCCAAATTTGCAGACGACACAAAGCTGGGTGGGAGGGTATGCTGTGAGGAGGATGTCGTGAAACTCCAGTACGATTTGGACAGGTTGGGTGATTGGGCAGAAACATGGCAAATGCACTATAATGTGGATAAATGTGAGGTTATCCAC
The DNA here is from genome assembly GCF_052327205.1 of Somniosus microcephalus. Taxonomy (NCBI): domain Eukaryota; kingdom Metazoa; phylum Chordata; class Chondrichthyes; order Squaliformes; family Somniosidae; genus Somniosus; species Somniosus microcephalus. The sequence continues at coordinate 50,131,704 of NC_141007.1, read as the reverse complement.
TTTGGTGGCAAAAACAGGAAGGCAGATTATTATTTGAATGGCAATAGATTGGGAGAAGGGGAAGTGCAACAAGACCTGGGTGTTCTTGTGCACCAGTCGCTGAAGGCAAGCATGCAGGTAAGCATGCAGGTGCAGTAGGCGGTTAAGGCGGCAAATGGTATGTTGGCCTTCGTAGCAAGAGGGTTCGCGTACAGGAACAAGGATGTCTTGCTACAGTTGTACAGGGCCTTGGTGAGACCACACCTTGAGTATTGTGTGCAGTTTTGGTCGCCTTACCTGAGGAAGGACGTTCTTGCCATGGAAGGAGTGCAGCGAAGATTCACCAGGCTGATACCTGGAATGGCAGGAATGACGTATGAGGAGAGATTGTGTCGATTGGGCTTATACTCACTGGAGTTTAGAAGATTGAGAGGGGATCTCATCGAAACCTATAAAATTCTGTCAGGCCTGGACAGACTAGATGAAGGAATGATGTTTATGATGGCCGGGGAGTCCAGAACCAGGGGTCATAGTCTAAGGATAAGGGGTAAGCCATTTAGGACTGAAATGAGGAGGAATTTCTTCACCGAGTGGTGAACCTGTGGAATTCTCTGCCACAGAGGGCGGTGGAGGCCAGTTCATTAAATATATTCAAAAAAGAGTTGGATATATATATCTTAAGGCTAAAGGAATTAAGGGATATGGGGAGAAGGCAGGGACAGGGTACTGAATTTGGATGATCAGCCATGATCTCATTGAATGGCAGAGCAGGCTCGAAGGGCCGAATGGCCTACTCCTATCTTCTATGTTTCTCTTATCGAAGGAAAAGTTATGGTTTAAATCAGTCATTATTTGTGAGGATTCTAATATCGCAATTTTACACATTAAAAAAATATCAAAAGGTCAAATCACAAGGTTTGCTCCAACAGCGCCATTATTCTATATATGGACAGACTGAGAGAAGGCCACAGCTGCTGATGCCTGTCCATTTGTAGCCTGGCCCCATTTCCCCCACAGGCAGTGTGTTTTACAGTGTTCATTAATTCATTGGACTGACTACTGTAAACATGTGACCGTTCAGAGGTAAACATTCCCTTTTCCCAGTTTGAATGAACATCCCGATCAACAAAGCAGTGTTACACTTTTGCAGAAAACGGCAACCATGGCCTAAGCACTACGGCTAACCACCAGATATAAAGACAGGTTGATAGCTTCTGCATTATTGCAAAAAGATATAGCTTAGGAATGTCTGTATGCTTAGTTATCTTGAAGGAAAAAATGCTATGTGATGAGATTAGTGTGCCCCCAGGGAGGAGTATATTCCAGGTATATTTAGGTGGTTTGTTTACAGTTTATATTCTGCACCTTAGGCTAATTGAGTTGCACGAACACAAAAGACATTGTAAAGATTAGAAGGTGTGAATTTCAACTAGGGAGTACTAACTGAACTATATAAAAATCACAGAAAAAGGAGGTAGTTAACAAGAATGGATTTAAATCACATTTTAGTCTACCAGTCAGTATCTGGTATTTACTGTTTGAGAAGAGTTCATGCAACTTGCTTTGATTAGATATAAGTCTTCCACCTTGCTGTAATTAAGTTAGCTATATTAATATACAGCAGACCCCGAAAGATATGAGCATCTTGTGCTGGGAGGTGTTCATACATCAAATATCCGACAGAGTCTTAGCAGTGATTAACCAAGGATTTAATTTGTGGTCAGTGTTTCAATTTACTATAAACATACTATAAATGCTACACTACAATGTAGATCACTGAAGAGCAATAATGCTTACGTACAACACGGTAATCTGATCAGTTTGTAACTTTGAAGTTTCTATTTTACTGTTAATCTTAAGGTTTTTCTAATCAGTAAATTTACTTTTGTAAACTGGTATGTCTTATTATTTAATTGTGACAGACATTTTGATATTGCTGCTAGATACTGATTAGCAAACTTGTATGTGATTACACAAAAACTTGTTAAATGCATTAAAATGTAAAGAAACTTGAAATTGCCTTTTTAAAGAAAAAATCTATGAAAATGATTAGCACAATACAGAAATCCTATATACAAGAGACAATTGTCACTAATCAAACAGCTATCTTGTGGGGCTAGGCCGACTCAAATTAGACAGTTGACTCCACAATACACTCTGGCCAGAGAAAACAGATCAGCATCCAAATGTTAGTTAAATTATGTTAAATAATGGGGCAATTTTTTTTGTACATTAAAAAGCTGAAAACCAGTTTAAAATTATGGTCCCTCACCAATTGCTTGATGGCCATTACCCACTTTTAAGTGGAAATTTTTCCACATCAATCTGCTTTTTATCATGCAGATGAAATGTTAATCTAGGTATTGGGAGATGTGTTCTGTATATTGAATAACCATTTGGAAGCTGGACTTTTCCTTGAGATTGAATAAAACTGTTCAAAGTTCCATTATAAATTTATCCACGATTCCAATAAAAACTGATTAAGCTAGACAATTCTTGAGAATGCAAAAGACTTGAGGCTATAATTGCAAGGGGCTTATATAGTACACACTCCATTTGTTTCCAAACTTCAACAGAACAATTACAAAGATGCCCCCAACTTTAAATTTTAGAGCAAGACAGAGAACCCATTACAAGTCATTATGAATTTATTTACATTTTTAAAGTACACAAATACAGCTGCAATACAAATAGGTTACCAGTATTCTGTTACCATTACACAGGATATACACAGACATTCTACAGGGGGGGGGGGGGGGGGGGAAAGCCACCCAAGGTCACGGTGGTTCATTTGCGTGAAAGAAAAATTGGAAGAGTTCGATGTCTTGGAGGCACCATTAGTTAGACAAATTGGTTGTGGGAAGGAAACACTGATTCTCAAGTTTCTCCCAATACAAACCTTATGGGAAATATTAATTTAACCACAGACATTACAAAAAAAACCCCACAGGACTGTTGAAATGAAGGGAAGAATGCAGTAACGCCAGTTCTAGCTGTGCTCCTGTTCAACATGTCAGTGCGCATGCGTCAACAGTAAGGCTTTTCTGACATTTAGCCAGATACCCTTTCATGCTACCCACCCAAGAAGCTGATGTGAAATACAAGTATGGCTGCTACAAAAAAGGAAATGGGCTGTGCATTTGATGAAACAGACACACATCTACAAGTTAGGCGGTAGTTCTTCCATTCTCTCAGTGTGCTACCTGGAAGCTATATTTATAGCAAGCATGTTATAATATTCCATTTTAGACGGAATCCCAGTTAGCTTTCAAAAAACCTTCAAGCTGGATTCACTACCGCCACGTGTAAACATTTTGAAAACCAAGAATATGTATTGAAGCATGCGCATTGGAATGTAAAAATTCATCAGCCCCTATAAGCTAATGACAGAATTCACATTTTTTAAACTGTACAAGTCCTTCACAGCTCTTTGTTTGAAAAGCTTTTCTACACCCAAGTGATTAATGGAGATGCTATAACTCCTTAGGCCAGGGAAACCCAAGAGTAAACTCTGTACCAACACTAATCAGACACTATTTTTAAAAATAACGGTCACCAAAACACAGCTTTACCTTTACTTTTTACTTTATTCTTCCACATTTTGATTTTTAAGGTCACATTTTTTGTTCGGCCTTGGCACTGCCATTTTATTCCACAATGCTTCTGCCAGATAAGTTGGCACTTGGCAGCTCTTCCATAAGATACAAAATGGTCACTGGCACCAATGATCATTCTGCTTTTAGTATGATAAAAAATAAAATGTGGAAGTTAAAAGTCTTGCAAACAACCTAGATACTAAACCAAAAACATTAACTGATACAGTGTGCTACCAAAAAAAAGGGAACATTTTAAAACTCAAGTTTAATACAAAAAGACTGGAGAAAGCTTTAAATAAAACCAGCTGCTTTTAAATTCACATACACTCACTGCCAACCCTATGTGTTACAGGATTTTTCAAGTCAGTCAATCTCCATTTCAGATTCTCAAACCTATAGAGCATCACAGACATAAAAGCAGGACAACATTCTACTTATCTACATAGATGCTGCTTTCAATTTTAGCAGGGCGATACAAAATATTTAAACCAGGTAAAGGTCTACAGTTGTACAGTAGAGTAATAAAAGGCTACATAATGCCAATCATGGAAGGAGAAGGGATGGCGATATCTATTCTATTTGCGGTCAATTCTGTAAACCGTCTTTAGAGCCCCTGCTACTGAAGCAGTGGGCGCAATCTTTTAACTTGTATTTTATACTGCAGTCAGGCAAAAGGTCTCCTTGCGAAGGTGTTCTTAAAAACATTTAAAGTTTTCCATCCACATTTTAGTTAAAGGCATCGAGAGCTTCATTTTGTCGGTTTGCTTTGTAGGGGGGGTCACGAGTTTCAAGGTTAGAATGGGACATCAGCCATGCATTGTCCGCCCTCCATGGTGAGTCATTTTCATCGAGGAACAGCGGAATGGATGCCGCTGGAAGTCACCCGGGCTGGGATCTGTCCAAAGAAACAAACAAAAAATAAATTAGTCCCTTACAAGTGTCAGATACCACTATTTCTCACAATGTTAATGGCTAACCACCAACGTACACTGCTAGGGAAATGTGGGATACAAATGCAAACACAACAAAGCTGCATAAAGTGGGATACGGCCCAAAAATGCTTTCTACCAATTCTATGTTACAAGCAATTATAACCCAGGGAATATTCAAATTATTAAAATGCATCTTAAAAAAAAATTCTATTTCTGAAATGTTGGGGACTGGATAGAGCAGTGGGCAAGAGCACAACCTCTTCACTTCTCGGACCTGTGCGTGAATCCAACCCAGTTTGATGGGATGAGTCTCCCCACTATCTGGTTTGTAAGTGAGATGAATCGAGGCACCTTAACCCAATTCTTAGTGGGCAACAGTCAAAACAGAAACTTACCCGCCGATAATTCTGCAAATATTGGTGCAAAATTTGCAAACGAATTCAGAAACCTCAAAGATACTGGTGTAAAAAAAGGGAAATATTCACACCGGTATTGTATGTAGCAGGGTGCTATTAAATCATGAGTTAAGGCATGCTACTGGGATTGGTAGCGGAAGCTTCAATCTGCATTTCACCCACTGTATCTCTGACCTGGCAATATTTGACATGCCAAAAAGTATAAACTCTCTCTATCTCCAGGATCAATAGTGCTCATCTTAAAACGCACAAAAATAAACCCTTAGAAACTGATGAAAGTTCAAACTGATGAAAGTTCAAACAGGAGCTGCCTGTCCCATAGGACTTCCTTCAAACAGGAGATATCACCAGCCATTTTATTACTTGTGAATACCAATCATTGATTATACAGGAAGTGCGCTTTTGCTGGATCACCGTTTGCACTGAAAAGGGTGGTCACTCCTAAAAAGGTGAATAAGGCAGACCTTTATCTACCAGAGAAGCTCTAAATAACACCAATATTATTTGTAAATGATCCAGACTTTGAGCAAAGCAGCTGTACTTTGGTTTCAGAGAAACTAGTTTCCTAAAAGAAAAAAAGCTTATGGGAACTACTTTGAACAGAAAATACTCATTGCAGATTCCCTCTCAGCTTTTAGTGAAGGTACCTTTCTAAAGTACTAGGTTATTATGCTGAAATTGATTTCAGTAACTCCACTCATGATTTAAAAAGCCACATTACACTATTTTATGTACCAATATATAGTTCATTGCATGGGTCTACATGCAACAGGAGTACAATAAAACAGATGAATCTGCTCACAGCTGAACAGACCATAAAGTCACTCAGATACTGGATTTGGAGCATTTCAAATTCAACTGATGAACTGGCTACACTTCAACTTGACTTTGAATTTTCAACTGAATATTTTACATTGAAATTACAAGCAACTTCATGTTTTTTTGAATTTAAAGTGGGTAACTGTTTGAAGTTATGGCTCTTTAAATGTCACCATCTAAGAAAATGCTGTCATTGTTAATACGTGAAGACCTTTAAATATAGTATTAAAAAAAACTACCGATTCCCCAAAAGGTAAAAGCACGAATTCTCCAAATTTATTGAAGATTCACACTTTTAAGACAAGACAATGTATTTTCAACTTTGTAATTACTGTAGAGATACATTAAATTTAGGGGTTTTCAGGTGTCACATGTATGCATCTAATATGTATTACAGCAAAACCATTAACAGACCAGCTATTGCAATATCCTTCAGCCTTGAAGCATGAATACGTAAATGCAGACCTGTAAGAAAATGTAATGACATTTTCCCCTTTACTTTTGACAAAAAGGCATTTCAGTCTTTGACGAGCATTTACCGTTTCCTGTGGTATAAAGTAATTTGTGACAACAGTAACAATGCAATGATTAGCCAAAATTTCTAGTCATCTCAATGAAAACTATATGAAGCAGTGCCCCACACATCTTACCATTGTGTCAGCATGTTAATTTGCAGAATCGGAGGTGAAATATTAAACTTGAACTTGCTTCACTTTGCAAAAAAGGTTATCCATTAAAATATTTCGTTTATTCAGCAACACTCAGTTTGTAATGATCAAACCTCAATGTAATGTTTTCAGTTTTGTTCAGTATTTGAAGTAAAAACATACAAAAGTTTTTATTTTAGCAAACTGTACATACAAATTTGGAATAGCCAAAATGTTAAGATGTTGAGGGTGGCCCCAGTTTCACTGGTATATTTGGTCATTATGATCCTAAGCCTGCAACATAAATTTGTCTATACTCAGGCTAATTTGCAGATTTTTTTTAATTTTTGGTAACTTGCAACTTAAAGTGCAGCTGAATTGGCAGATTATACACCAATACACTGCCAGCACTGTAATAATGACAATATGATTTTAAAAAAAGAAAGGGAGCAATGTTGACAAATATTTTCACTCAGTTATATAGGTGAAAGCTGTTTTTGTTGTCTAGCTTGAGCAGTTGAGAGAAGAAGAACTGGAGTAGTAAACTGAAGTAAAAATTAACGCTCCAAACATGAAACGCAGCTTTGTGCGTTGACTCATGCTGGACATAGGTGCCACCAACATACAATACCAGCTGCTACCACCCCCTTCTTGTCCATTAGTTTGTTTAATGGCTTTAAACATTAGACCATGATCTATCACAACAGTTTGCTACAGATCCTTTAAAGATCAATTCACTGACTGAACCAGTGCAACAAATGGCTGCACAAGAATCTGTTTAAGTAACATATCTCCTCTTCCTCCAATTTCCATTTAAAAGCAAAAATGCTGCAACACTGCAAAACACACCCATGCAGAAAGTGACGTGTTGAACTACGCAGTATTAACAAAGCAGGAAACCGTGCAACAAGACTTCACAAGCAGATTAAATGGAAATCAAGCCAAAACTCACAACGATCAAGTATCATTGCAGAAGTACACTAAAACTGGAAAATGCAAATTAAGGTTCCAAAGAACTACAGCAGCCAGGGTGCAATCTGGGGGGGGGGGCACGGGGGGAGAAGAGAAGTGGGGGCAAAAGAGAGATTACAAGCAGGGTGAATGACTGCAGCAAGTGATATGGGGGGGGGGGGGGGGGGGGGAAGGAAAGAGAAACACCAGGCAATATAAAAACAAAAATCCACCTGATATTCCATTTTTAGCATGGAAACGTTGAACTACTTTCAATATCCATGCTGAGGTTTTTTCTTAAGCACAGACCTGTAATGTAAAAATGAAGCAAAGCCGTGCCCTATTTCCTAACCCCCAAAGTTTTACTTCTTATGCTGTTTTGTATGTGCATACATATTATTAATCTAAATATCCAGCAATTTATATTGATTTCTCAGCCTGCATTCATATTGGTGCCATCTGATGCTGCATCCATACTGGTACAATGGCATACACTACACTCTTATTGTGCTGGATAATATACGCTCACATGTATTCCAAAGGTTGCTGTGCTGAATGTGATTGAGAATTAATTATGAAGGTGGTCAAGTTTAATCACTCTCGCACTGTCTTATAAAGTGCGACATGCCCTGCAGTATATTTTGGGGAAGTACTGTGGAATAGACGGTTTACACAAGTCTATCAATGTCCAGTTGCTGCAGAGCTAGTTCTGAATTGGCTTTGAGTGGTTACATTTTTGAAGCCGTTGTAAATTCAGAACCAATATTTAACATACAGCTTCACTATAAAAGGAGCTGATGACTCCAATAGTCAGTCAGTGAGTGCTGTCCTCCTTTCTTGGGCACGGTGATACAAATTTATATTGATCCAGACTGTATAGGATGGAACGTGGTACACAAGCGGAGTACCTTTACACAAAGGCTGAGACATTAACATTTACCTGAAACAAAAAGAATCACGAGAAGGATCTTGCATGTGGAATGTGATTAAGAGAGGGGATTTCATGGCACTTTATAGTACTGATTAGATATTTGATCCCTACACAATGTGCTTTAAACCCTACCATCCTCAGTCTCTACTTCAATGAGATGGGATTGAGATAAACTCACCCAGTGCTGCCTTCAATGCGTGTGGACCAGCTACATGCCATGATGCTCGAAGGGGAGGCTATTCTGAGGTGGGGGGAAAAGACAACTATTTGTAATCTGTGCCACTACCCACACAAAACCATCGTTAACAATGAGTTGTAACACTCAAGTAGTGATCTGTACAGCTAAATTAGCAAGTTGGACATAATACAGAGCTTGAAATTGGACATCACCCAGAATTTATTGGAACAGGTTCCATCTTTTAGTCCGCACTTCAAATGAACCAATAGGTCAGCAAGAGCTTGGAAAACCCGGTCCATGCCCAAAGTGGTGCAAATTGGCATCTATAAGGATTCAAGCCATGTGTTAGCACAGGACTCGAAGAACAAACCACCCGAGCATTGGTAACGGCAGCAATCTAGATCAATTTCAGAATTCAACTGTTTTTCATATACTAAATAAAGCTGGTCACTTCAAGAGCATCTTCTCTGGTCATCTCTTTGGTGGTAAAAGTATCAAGTGAATATTAAAAAGCTGTATAAATTTTCTACTCATGAATGCCATGCACATAAAATTTATATTTCAACTCCCATTACATTCTCAAGCACAATTCCACACAACTTATTTCAAATTATGTTGCTAGCAGTTTATAACTTCCTTTACAGCACCTTAAATCAAGTATATTACAGCACCTTAAATCAAGTATATTACAGCACCTTAAATCAAGTATATATCAAGACCACAACAGCTTACTGCAGCACAAATAGTAACCTGCTGTGAAGCTTTCATTACTTCACAAATTGAAAAAAGACACTGAAAATCCACTCCCCACCTGGCAGTATAGCCAGGTTACTAGAGTCCAGATCAGCCGGTGCAGATATTCAAATCATAACCATAAAGAGATGTGAAGACTTTTAAAAGTTACATTTGGCTCCCTGTTATTTCTCATCTACGTGCTGTCCCTCGGCGACATAATCCGAAAACATGTCAGGTTCCACATGTACACCAACGACACCCAGCTCTCTCACCACCACCTCTCTCGACCCCTTCACGGCCTGTGCTATCCAGCTGCTTGTCCGACATCCAGTACCGAGATGAGCAGTAATTTCCTCCAATTAAACATTAGGAAGACCAAACCATTGTCTACGGCATCTGCCACAAACTCCGTTCCTTAGCCACCAAATTCGTTCCCCTCCCTTGCCACGGTCTCGGGTTGAACCAGATATTTCACAATCTCGGCATCCTACTTGACCCTTAACTGAACATCCATATCCTCTCCATCACCAAGACTGCCTACTTCCACCTCTAATATTGCCCGTCTCCACCCCTGCCTTAGCCCAACTGCTGTTGAAACCCTCATCTATGCTTTTATTACCTCCAAACTTATCTATTCCAATGCTTGCCTGGCCGGCCTCCCATCTTCCACCCTCCAACTCTGAGCTCACCTAAAACTCTGCTGCCCGTATTCTAACTCACACCAAGTCTCTTTCACCCATCACCCCTGTGCTCGCGGACATTAGCTCCTGGTCCACTAATGCCTCAAATTTAAAATTCTCATCCTTGTGTTAAATTCCTCCATGGCCTCACTCCTCCACATCTCCTCCAGCCCTACAACCCTCCAAGAACTCACATCATTGGAGGCTGTGCCTTCAGTTGTCTAGACCTCAATCTCTGGAATTCCCTCCCTAACCAACCCCCCCTCCTTAAAACCTACCTCTCTGACCAATCTTTTGGTCACCTGTCCTAATGTCTCCTTCTTTGGCCTGGTGTCAACTCTTTGGTTACGTTCCTGTGACGTTTTACTACATTAAAAGGCACTATATAAATGCAACTTGCTGTTGTACACTACAGGACCTAGAGCAGTCCAAAAGATCTTAAATGTGCTCCATATTATTTGGCATTGCCCAAAGCTTGGAAGTTTGGTGTTAATGGGAAGAAAATAAAAGGAAAGGAAGTTATAAAAAATAAGTGAAAAAAGGAATAACAATGCATCAGATTAGATAACTGGGTAACTCAAAGTAGATGGATTTGAGGAGAGGTAACAGGAACAAGACAATACTACAGAATTAACAGTGGTAAATAAACATCTGTAAATTGCTTAATTTTATTCAAGTAAAACTTCAACGTCATGTGGAGCTCAAGTGAAGACTATATAAATTGTCCAGGAGGAAAGTCCAACACTGAAGTGCAAGATATGGTACTGCAGTATCATAGGATCACCTCAAGTTGTTTGATAAATGTATTCTTCTGTTACCACATTGCCATTGGAAGTCTGCAAGAAGCATATTCTAAAAGGTTCTGCCTTCAATTTTATATAGCGATGAAAACAATGTCGGGTTGCACAGGTGCCATGATTTTATTTATGGAATTATTCCTTTGAGAACATCTCTCAAGGAACAATATTATCGGATAAATGAAGCCATTTAATTTCTGCCAGAATGTCTCGATAAACGGTTTTCAACCACATTAGATTTAAACATTTAATACTTGAGCTCTGGCGTGCTGAAAGTATGGTGAAACTCAAACTGTTGGGAGTAGGAAAGAGTAAAAATAGCCTGACATTAGCAATATTCAGCGAGTTAGTAATTTCAATTCAAACTGTTAAGTCTTTTAAATAGGCCGTGAAAAATATTTCCCAACATGTACAAGCCAAGTAACGGCAAACTGTTTACGGAAAGCAAATGAATCTCACTTTACACTAAGCGGACAAGGTAAGCCACAGTCTGAGCTAATTCCACCTGCAACTATATACAAAACACTCATTTTGTTTTGAATTACGTGCCATGTTCACTTACATTCAGAAACCTGTTTCAGCATTGCACAATATGAATGCTGCAAGCAGACTCGACTCTTACTGAAGCACAGATCACCAGCAGACTCGACTCTTACTGAAGCACAGATCACCAGCCTACACACATACAGAGCATGCTACAATTAAACCACAAGCCAAACCAGCTCGTCGAAGGCAAATCTACAATTGCTGCAATGTAACTTTTCTATTTTCAGCAAAATAATCCAGACACTGCAAGGCGAAAAGCTCAGGTGTTTCGCAGGTTTGAAGTGTAAGGCAAGATGCAGCCTGCTCCTCTATACCAACATTATTTCCAAATACAGTTGGTGACAAGTCTTGAGTCTTTACATTAAAGTTTGCTTTTAACAGTATTTTCTGGGCCTGTTCATTTAATAAATAAGTCCCCTTGAAAAGAGAACAGGTGAGGTATTATCTCAATACAAAACAAGCAATTGCCTGAAATTACTAGGAAGGTGTGACGTGGATTACACTAGAAATGGTCAGGGTAGGTGTGGATTATTTTATTAAAATTACTATTTTTGGAGCCAGTGGGCGATAATCTCACTTTTACAATTACCAGGAATGCATCCTCACAACCTCCATCGCAATTCATCCAGAAACATCTGTAAAGGAAAACCAGATGATACACAATTTCTATTTGCTTCCATCACTCAAACCTGTAAATACAAGTTACATTTGAGATTTTTATTTTTTATTGTGGTGGTGGTGTGTGGGGGCGGTTGGGCAGATAGCTCCTACGTCTCATCATGTCTTCCTAGCTGGGAGAGTTGGCAACATTTAGTACATTCTCCTCTGCCACAGGCAGCAAAAGAACACATCCATATAAACAGTTCCTTCCCATCATTCCCCCCCCCCCCAAATTCATAAATATGTCAGAAGCAACATCCTGTAACTTTTAACCAAATTACACCGTCACTACCCAGGGAAAGCTGCACAATTCAGTCTAACAATGCTTAAAACCATTAATGTTCTTGTTTTGAAGAGTATTGCTGCAGTTTGTAGACGGGCTACAAAGCAAGTCTGATTCTTGTTTTGATGCTTCACAGTGAATCCATTTAGCAGCCCAGGTTTCCCTCCCTCCAACCAGGTGTCGCACAACACGGAAAATTCAACACGCTCATTACCAATGTCAGCTGAGATCTCAAACCACATCAGTGCTTGGAATTAGTGATGTGGGCTTTTGGAGGAATGCAAAGTTTGAAACGAAAGGTGCATCTTTGATGGGTGAACAGCCTTTCCTCATCCTTGACGTTTCTTGTGTTTAACCAGTTCCTGCTTTAAAAAGGGGGTTTGGTTGTAAAGGGAGCACAGGAAGGAAGGAAAGGAACTAAAGGAATGATTTTAAAAACTTTCTACACAGATAAGCCAACTTCCCCATTATCATTAACCTGCACGTACAATCATCAACTTACCACTTCCTTATTAAGACTTAGGCAAACAACACCATTTGTCTCAATAGCTTAGTTTTGAAAATTATATCTCCAACATAAAACCAATGGTTTACCAAAAATAAAGTAGTTTTCTCTCTAATCTTATTCATTTGCCTATTAAGGGCTGTGAACACTTGCATCCAAGTTGTACATTGCCTAAGTACTTTGAGGATGTATAGGATGACTGAGTAAGGAGTGCTGAATATGGGCAATTTTTCCAAAGTATGAAATTCTGACAAAACTGTTGACTGCTGCAGGTGCGAGCGAGTTATATGGATCTGATACACAAGTGAAAGGTCTTACAATTAGGCACTCTCCAGTGTGTTATTCTTTTTAACACTAGTTATTAAATAGTACCGATACTGCTAGTACAGGTGCAAGGATAGCTGTTCAAGTCAGTCTAAACAAAGGTAGGACCTTCAGAAAAGATGAAGGTTCACAAATGATGAAATATATTTATTTTTAATTAAGGTTAAAAGCTCTACACAAAGAGGTAATTGGAGCAATAGAAATTTAAAACTAATTGTTACCTCTAAGGTTTGATATTTCACACATTTTTAACTTGTCTGAAGCTATCCACAGTGCACTGGAAAGGTCAATAGGGGCTGATGTGACAATCTTTTTGTTGCTTTGATAAACCTTTCACAATGTGTTACTGCAATACCTATCAGATGTTTTAAAAAACAATTAAGGGGTTTAAAAATAGCCTGCCACAACTTGTCCAATCATAGGAGATCAACAGTTAAAATTAGAGAGAGAATATACATATAATTCCCCCTTAAGTATATCATTTAACTGTAGTGTAATTGGTGGGATTGATTTGATTTAAATTAATTTCAATTAATTAAAGGGTAAGTCATGGCAGGAGAGCTCGGCCTCGTGGCATGCTCCTCCTGCGCTATGTGGGAACTCAGGGACAAGTGTCCCTGACAACCATGTGTGCGGGAAGTGTATCCAGCTGCAGCTACTGGCAGACCACATTGCGGCGCTGGAGCTGTGATTGGATTCATACTGGACCATTCGCGATGCTGAGGAATTCGTGGAGAACACGTTTGAGCAGTTGGTCACACCGCAGGCAAAGGTTGGACAGGCAGAAAGGGAAGGGGTGACCGATAGAGTAGTAGGCGCAGGCAGGTAATGCAGGGGTCCTCTGTGGACATCCCCCTCTCAAACAGATATACCGCTTCGGATACTGATGGGGGGGATGGCTTATCAGAGGAAGGCAGCAGCAGCCAACTTCCTGGCACCAGGGGTGGCTCTGCTGCACAGGACGGGAGGAAAGAGAGCGGGAGAGCTATAGTAATAGGGGGTTCTACTGTAAGGGGAATAGATAGGCGTTTCTGCGGCCGCAAACGAGACTCCAGGATGGTGTGTTGCCTCCCTGGTGCAAGGGTCAAGGATGTCTCAGAGCGGCTGCAGAACATTTTGGAAGGGGAGGGTGAACAGCCAGTTGTCGTGGTGCATATAGGCACCAACGATATAGGTAAAAAAACAGGATGAGGTCCTAAAAGCGGAAGAGAGAGTGTTAGGAGGTAAATTAAAAAATAGGACCTCAAAAGGTAGTAATCTCAGGATTGCTACCAGTGCCACGTGCTAGTCAGAGTAGAAATAGAAGGATATTTCAGATGAATACGTGGCTAGAGGAATGGTGCAACGGGGAGGGATTCAAGTTCCTGGGACATTGGAACCGGTTCTGGGAGGTGGGACCAGTTCAAACCGGACGGTTTGCACCTGGGCAGGGCTGGAACCGATGTCCTAGGGGGAGTGTTTGCTAGTGCTCTGGGGGAGGGTTTAAACTAAAATGACAGAGGGTTGGGAACCTGAGCAGGGAGACAGAGGAAAGGGAAACAAGGATAAAAGCAAAAGACAGGAAGGAGAAAAACAAAAGTGGAAGTCAGAGAAATAAATGGTTTAAATCAAACGTGGCCACAGTAAATAATAATTCTAATAGGTCTAAGAGCGTTAAAAAACAAGTCTGAAGGCTTTGTGTCTTAATGCGAGAGCATTCGTAATAAGGTGGATGAATTGGCTGCGCAAATAGAGGTAAACGAATATGATTTGGTTGGGATTACGGAAACGTGGCTCAAGGATGGCCAAGGCTGGGAACTCAACATCCAGGGGTATTCAATATTCAGGAAAGATAGGCAAAAAGGAAAGGGAGGTGGGGTAGCATTACTGGTTAAAGAAGGGATTAACACAATTGTAAGGAAGGATATTAGCTCTGATGATGTGGAATCTGTATGGGTAGAATTGAGAAATACTAAGGGTCAGAAAACATTAGTGGGAGTGGTATATAGACTTCCAAACAGTAAGGCGGAGGTTGGGGATGGCATTAAAAAGGGAAATTAAAGAAGCGTGCAATAAGGGCACAGCAGTCATCATGGGTGACTTTAATCTACATATAGATTGGGCTAGTCAAATTAGTAACAATACCGTGGAGGAGGAATTCCTGGCGTGTTTACGGGATGGTTTCCTGGACCAATATGTCGAGGAACCAACCAGAGATCAGGCCATCTTAGACTGGGTATTACGTAACTAGAAAGGATTAATTAGCAATCTTGTTGTACGAGGCCCCTTGGGTCAGAACGATCATAATATGATCGAATTCTTCATTAAGATGGAGCATGAAGTAGTTGACTCAGAGACTAGGGTCCTAAATTCAAATAAAGGAAACTACGATGGTCTGAGCCGCAAGTTGGGTAGGATTGATTGGGGAATGTCACTCAAAGGGTTGACGGTGGATAGGCAATGGCAAACATTCAAAGACCGAATGGATGGGCTACAGAATTTGTTCATCCCAGTTTGGCATAAAAATAAAACAGAAAAGGTGACTCAACCGTGGCTAACAAGGGAAATTAGGGATAGCATAAGATCCAAGGAGAGGACATATAAATTGGCCAGAAAAAGCAATAATCTTGAGGATTGGGAGCAGTTTAGGATTCAACAAAGGAGGACAAAGGGATTAATTAAGAAGGGGAAAATAGAATGAGAGTAAGCTTGCAGGGAACATAAAAAAACTGACTGTAAAATCTTTTACAGATATGTGAAGAGAAAAAGATTGGTGAAGTCAAGCGTAGGTCCCTTGCAGTCAGAATCAAGGGAATTTATAATGGGGAACAAAGAAATGGCAGACCAACTAAATACATATTTTGGTTCTGTCTTCACAAAGGAGGACACAAATAACCTCCCAGAGATGCCGGGGAACATAGGGTCTGATGAAAGGGTGGAACTGAAAGAAATCAGTATTTGTAGGGAAATGGGGTTAGGAAAATTGATGGGACTGAAGGCCGATAAATCCCCAGGGCCTGATAATCTACATCCTAGGGTATTTAAGGAAGTGGCCCTAGAAATAGTAGATGCATTGCTGGTCATCTTCCAGAACTCGATAGACTCTGGAACAGTACCCATGGACTGGAGGATAGCTAATGTTACCCCACTATTCAAAGAAGGTGGTAGAGAAAAAGCAGGGAATTATAGACCGGTAAGCCTGACATCAGTAGTGGGGAAAATGCAGGTGCAGAAGGTCACGGAAGGAGCCCCGAGGAGGGGCGGTTGGTGAGAAGGTCACGGAAGGAGCCCCGGGAGGGGCGGCTGGTGAGCAGGCCCGGGCGTTGGGCTGAAGATTGTCAGACAGGAGGAATGGTGGAAATGGAATGGCGGCGCGCACAGACGCAGCGGCTTTGCTTCTCCCAGGACGGTGCTATTTACGTTTAATGTTAATGTTATTTGTACTGGACTCATGGGAGCTTGCAAGATCACATTTCGTTGTTCATTATTGTCATTGTACAATGCACAAGTACAAGTTGAATTAATTATTATTATTATTATTAGCAGAGCACTTGGAAAGCAGTGACAGGATCGGACAAAGTCAACATGGATTTACAAAAGGTAAATCGTGCTTGACTAATCTACTGGAATTTTTTGAGGATGTAACTGGTAAAATAGATAAGGGAGAACCAGTGGATGTGGTGTATTTGGACTTTCAGAAGGCTTTCGATAAGGTCCCGCATAAGAGATTAGCATGCAAAATTAAGGCACATGGGATTGGGGGCAAGGTATTGACTTGGATAGAGAACTGGTTGGCGGATAGAAAGCAAAGAGTTGGAATAAACGGGTCATTTTCCGAGTGGCAGGCAGTGACTAGTGGGGTACCGCAAGGATCGGTCCTAGGACCCCAGCTGTTCACAATATATATTAATGATCTGGACGAAGGAATTGGATGTAATATCTCCAAATTTGCAGATGACACAAAGCTGGGTGGGAGGGTATGCTGTGAGGAGGATGTCGTGAAACTCCAGTACGATTTGGACAGGTTGGGTGATTGGGCAGAAACATGGCAAATGCACTATAATGTGGATAAATGTGAGGTTATCCACTTTGGTGGCAAAAACAGGAAGGCAGATTATTTGAATGGCAATAGATTGGGAGAAGGGGAAGTGCAACGAGACCTGGGTGTTCTTGTGCACCAGTCGCTGAAGGTAAGCATGCAGGTGCAGCAGGCGGTTAAGGCGGCAAATGGTATGTTGGCCTTCGTAGCAAGAGGGTTCCAGTACAGGAACAAGGATGTCTTGCTGCAGTTGTACAGGGCCTTGGTGAGACCACACCTTGAGTATTGTGTGCAGTTTTGGTCGCCTTATCCGAGGAAGGACGTTCTTGCCATGGAAGGAGTGCAGCGAAGATTCACCAGGCTGATACCTGGGATGGCAGGAATGACGTATGAGGAGAGATTGTGTCGATTGGGATTATACTCACTGGAGTTTAGAAGATTGAGAGGGGATCTCATCGAAACCTATAAAATTCTGTCAGGCCTGGACAGACTAGATGCAGGAAGGATGTTTCCGATGGCCGGGGAGTCCAGAACCAGGGGTCATAGTCTAAGGATAAGGGGTAAGCCATTTAGGGCTGAGATGAGGAGGAATTTCTTCACCCAGAGAGTGGTGAACCTGTGGAATTCTCTACCACAGAAGGCAGTAGAGGCCAATTCATTAAATATTTTCAAGAAGGAGTTGGATATATTTCTTAAGGCTAAAAGGGATCAAGGGAGATGGGGAGAAGGCAGGGACAGGGTACTGAATTTGGATGATCAGCCATGATCTCACTGAATGGCGGAGCAGGCTCGAGGGGCCGAATGGCCTACTCCTGCTCCTATCTTCTATGTTTTTCTATATAATTGAACAAAATCCATACCCGAGCTGAAAGTTTAGAGGAAGAATTAAGACAGAAAGGGCATGTAAATGGGCAGTGTGCATTTCCTTGATGGTCAGGAGAATGATCAGTTAATAGCACATAACAAAACTCCTGATTTCAGCACACCAAAGATTTAAATATTGGTCCTGTATTAACAGTCAAACTGCAGGTAGGAATTATGAAGGTACGATTTCAGTTGCACGTTGTGGAAGCTTTATTTGGCCATGGGGAAAGGTTTAAAAATAAATATGCACCTACTGAATATTGCAAGAACAATGGGATTATTGTTACATTTTATCATAACATTCTTAGACCTGATCTCAGTTAATTTTTTTTGTAGTTCTAATCTGAATGGAATCAAATAATTAACATGTATATCTGACAACCTGCCCCTTTCGGAACTAGCTACTGTGTTTAGTTTTTGCCATTCCTGACAAACCATTCCTAATATAAGAACACCCAATGCAATGAAAAGGTCAACCAATGGCAATGTTTTTCTTAATCTAGCCATAAGGCTTTAAATATTTATAAAATATTTTCGATAACTGATGGTCACCAGAGAGGAAGGATAGAAAACCAAAGGAGTAATGTAACAGGGATCGAATAGTGTGCTGAAAGTATCAGCTAAAAGCTTCAACAGCTCTTTCCCATTGATTTGTTGGTTACTTTCAGCCAGTTTCTCCTCCTGGTCACGATTCAGAGGACACATATTGGAAGCTAATCTTTCTTCCAAGTAATGGCATACGTAAGGACGGTGGGTGCCAGCTTAACGGCGATAAGTTTGACCATCACCACCTTGGCTCACAAAAGAATGGCAACTTGAGAATGACAATAGAGAGCTGCCACAACCCACGAAACTACACCTCAATATGAGCAGTCACTACCTGGGGGGTGGGGCGGAAACGAAGATTGCTGGAATAATTTTTAAAAAAAAAGGCATCATTAAGTCTCCAAATAGATTTGCATCAAGTTTTACTCAACTCAGGATGTGGGTGTCACTGGCAAGGCCAGCATTTATCGCCCATCCCTAGTTGCCCTGCACAACTGAGTGACTTGCTAGGCTACTTCAAAGGTCAGAGTCTAAGGATAAGGGGTAGGCCATTTAGGACAGAAATGAGGAGGAATTTCTTCACCCAGAGAGTGGTGAACCTGTGGAATTCTCTACCACAGAAGGCAGTAGAGGCCAATACATTAAATATATTCAAGAAGGAGTTGGATATATTTCTTAAGGCTAAAGGGATCAAGGGGTATGGGGAGAAAGCAGGGACCGGGTACTGAACTTGGATGATCAGCCATGATCGCATTGAATGGCGGGGCAGGCTCGAGGGGCCGAATGGCCTACTCCTGCTCCTATCTTCTATGTTTCCATGTAAAGGGCAGTTAAGAGTCAATTGCGTTGATGCGAGACTGGCATCACATATAGGCCAGACTGGGTAAGGACGGCAGGTTCTCTTCCCTAAAAGACATTAGTGAACCAGTTGGGTTTTTACGACAGCTGCGTGGTCACTTTTACTGATACCAACATTTTATTTCTCATTTTTGCAGTAAGTTGGCTAAAACCTGGTTTAAAACCCCCCAAATCATTAAAAACCATTCTCTACATTGCATCAAATTTAGGAAATACACCTATGTGGAGTTTAATGCTTTATACCGATTATACCTGTGATGTTGTCATTCGTGCTGTGTCCTGACGTCCGGTTAAATCTGTCGAGGAAACATTAACAGGAGCGCCACGATGTAACCGCATGCTCACTTTCCGCTCCCGTTCCATGCCAGAGACAGGGCGTGGAGACGTATTAGCTGAAGAATAAGTGTGAAAGTCAGGTTAAACCAGTCCCACTGCACAATCATGGAAAAATATCTCATGAGTAATTTGAATATTCATTTTGTTTAGTGACTGTGTTAAAGCATACCACCAAGAGCCAAGTTTATTATGCGGAAGTGTTTACGGTAGTGAACCAGGGATGTTTACAGGTAAGTTGAAAGATTTGGTTTCAAAATTAATTTCCAGCTCTGCTGTCCAGTTGTGGATTTCCCATTTTCAAAATGCTCCACATATGCACCCATACTTTCACAAGAAACAAATATGTTAAACATTTCCATTCCTACCATAAAGATATTCAAGTTTTTACACAGATCACCTCCTGAATTATGGGACTGGATACATACATGGCTGACCCCAGGTTGCAAATGATAAACAAAAGCAAAACTCTGCAGATTAAGCTGCACCATCCTGGCAATGGATGACTTTCTATTAAGCCTCTAATTTTACACTGGAACCAAATTTTAACTATGAAGTATTGTACCTACCGTTAACAGTCAAGAATGCAGTGGTGATGATGCATCGTAATGCAATTACTTACTTTAAAAAAAAAACTAGAATTGGATTTAAACTGATTTATCAAATTAAACCCATAAATAATATGTTCATCTACTTTATGAACTTACTGAACCATAAATTTTAAATTTTTGTTTCTTGTGAAAAATGGGTGCATATGCGGAGCATTTTGAAAATGGAAAGTTTTCAAAATGGCTACTAATACAGTTTAATATACAACTGGACAATGAATAATGTAAAACCTTCTTCACAATTTAATCTGAACGTATAATTTTAAAAATGGAGCCAAAAGTTGCAATTTCTTAACAAGGTCCACTGTAGCAAGCCCCCATGGTAGGGCTATGAATTAATTCCATCAACAGGAGTTCCCATTTTCAGTCACAGCTGAGTGGTGACCAGTTGCTTTTTGGTAGAGTTGTGAGCGGCTGTTACCAGTGGCTGCTTGACAGCACAAAGACAGGCCCCAAAACAGATCCCCTGCTCGTCCTTTTGAAACCAAGAATAAGAACTGCAGTTTAAAAAAAAAAAAAAAATGTTTCTTAAACATTTTTGAGGAGGAGAAAATTGCCTAACACTTTTCCAGTGTATGGCCCCAGAGACACCCTCCGGTACTTAATCCAGGTGGTCATTACTCACGTGTGAACCTTGACAGTAAGTATTGGTGGGCGGTTTAACCACAGTGGGTATTACAGTGAAGCCCCATCTTGTTCTCACTCAACATCCACGCATGCACTTTTCCAACAGGGGCTCCCCAATTACCATTAAATCTCCTGCAGTACTTTTTATAAAACCTAAACTCACCAAATTACTCAACAAGGCTCTAATTGTACTGATTACCTCATCACTCGTAACCTAATCATCAGTCTGTACTCGTGTTCTGCATTACTCGATGTACTTTCTACATCACCTAATTTGGGTAAACTTGTAATTCAATCTGCACTGGCAACATCAATAAGGCTGAAATTAATATTAGTCATAAAGCTAATATAATATGCAATTAGCCCTCTCCCCAAGTGAGTCTGCCCCATCTCAGTAAGCCCAATAAGCAGATCAAGATCACATCCCACATCATATCTAGTTTCACAGTCCAAGGCGTAAAGCCTTTGCTGAAGAGCTAGCCACTTTATTGCTCAACTTTTAAAAATTGGTGTCTTTCACCACTCCTCTGACAAACTACAAGTCTGTAACTATTATTTCAGGTATTTAATGTAGCTGGTAACTTTGTTTTTACAGCACAGAAACAGGCCATTTGGCCCAACAGGTTTATACCGGTGTTTATGCTCCACACGAGCCTCCTCCCACCTTACATCATCCTACTTTATCAGTATATCCTTCTATGCCTTTCTCCCTCATGTACTTATCTAGCTTCTCCTTAAATGTTCCTCTGCTATTTGCCTCAACCACTCCATGTGGTAGTTTACCTTCACTGTGGCAAGCAATGCTTTAAACTGTAAATTCCACAAAACTTTCTTCAAGACCGTTCTTTATGCATTACTGAGACTTTGAAGAGCATCACAATCAAGGAATCCAGATTCCATCGTATCCTTAGGATTGAAGCAAGGGCCATGAAGAAGCAGAAATGCATACCTGAAGTCCTCTGTCTCAGCTAGCACTCCAAGATGGCTCTTCACTTGCAGGAAGACATCTTAAAATGCTTATTAGGATGACAGAACAGTGATTATGAAAAGAAGAATAGTGTGCGTTAGCCAGGAGGGCGAGGGAACGAAAGATGCAGGGTTTTAAAAGCAGGGAGGGATATGGCAAGGTAGAAGGAACTGGCTAGAAGGAAAAGCCATTGGAGGCAATGTAGTACGTATTGTGACAGATACGAACGGAACCAGGCAAGAGCATTGTCAGGAACGTGGATTTCAAAGGAGACGTGAGCAGCATAGATTGGTCAATGCCGTCGAAAGCTCCAATGACATTTGAGAGGACGAGAATAAAGTTACGGTTGCAAGGTGCACATGATTCATCGGTGACCTTTGCCAATGGGATTTCAGTACTGTGAGCGAGGTAGAAGCAAAATCTATAAGTAGTGGGAGAGGTGAGACGGTAGCAAGGCAATGCATTTCACTTCAAAAAGTATGGCTTTGATATTGGACATGAGCTCCTCACATTAGGAGTCGGAGGTGAGAATGAGGGGTATGAAAGGAAAAGATCTAATGACCTCTGCAGAAGAGGAGTTTGGAGTTGTTTTTGCTCTCAATGATGATCTTGGAGTAGTAAACAGTTTTGTCCAAGAAAAGGAAGCAATGGTACTGCTTTGTGATAGTCAGATCTGGTTGAGGACAGCTAGGCCAGTATTTGAGCCATGGCTAAAATCTAGGAGCAAGATTAATGTGTATTAAAAAATTTTATATCTGCACACATATACTCAACTTTTTCCACTGGAAATTCCTATACCCATTGATGACAACATTTCTTTTGTAAACTTGTAATTACAGTTTCCTGCCAGTGGTGGCACATAATGGTAGGCAAGATGCACCAATTGGAGGTAAATATCTGGCATTTACCAGTACTGTACTAGGGAGGAGGAATTGGGTTTAGCGGCACGTGGGTGCAGTCCTGTGCTTTGGTAGCACTGGGGGATGGTCCTGGGGTTTGACAACTGGAATGGGGCTCCTGGAGGTTGACAACTACAGTGGAGCTGCTGAAGGTTGACAGCATGAACGTCCTTTCATCTGGCATTACTGTGAAGGGGAAACCTAGGGCTTGTTAGGACTGTGGAAGGCAAAGCTGAGGTTTGCCTCAACTGGGGGGGGGGTCATTCAATCGGAGGTGTAGTTCACTGGTGGACTCCAGGCATCAGCAATGAAGGGAGAGACAGGGCATGACTAGTTGAGGAGGATTCCCATATGTGGCAGCATTGCTTTGCGACTTTAAGGGATCTCTGTTAGCACATAGATTTTGCTTTTTTATGATTGATTCCTGGATATGTATCTCCATTTTTCTCACACTTAAGAAAATGTCACCATTTTGATTATGATCAACAAAACACAGGTGGTTATCAGAGCTTTCAAAATAGAAGCTGTGCATCTCTTAATTAGAATATTTATATATTTTAACTAAGCATAAACGGTGATAATCAGACTGTTCGAACTATTAAAAGACTGAGATAATTAAAGGTTGCTTGAAAAGAAAGCTTACATTTATGTAGCACCCATCACAACCTCAGGATGTCCCAAAGTGCTTTACAGCAAATGGAAGTACTTTTGCTTCTGCTACATGCTTCCCCTGATCTCCATATTTACATATCCCCTCACTCTAAACAACTTTCGCCAGTCTTGCATCCTTTGCTGTTCCTTAGTACCCTGTATGCTGAATACAGGAAGCTTTTGATTTACCGGCACCTAAATAACCGGAAATCTCAGTTAACCGGCAAAATTCAGGAGTATGTTCAGGCAAGTTTTACTTCATATTGTACTTGCCTTCCTCGATCTGTTGCTGTGCAAGGGTGTGGCTGCAGCTGTTGCTAAGCTACAGAGACGCTTGGAACTTGTGGCCATTGTTCTGCACCTGTTGCTGAGCAACAGGGTTTGTTGCTTTATATGGAGCTCTCAGCTCTCCGTATCTTTTACTATAGCTCTCGGTTATCCAGAATTTTTGATGAACCGGCACCACGTCGGTGCCGGATAAAAAAAAGTTTCTTGTACGTGCTTCAGATACAAGATCAGATCAGCCATGATCTCATTAAATGGCAGAGCAGGCTCGAGGAGCCAAATGGCCCACTCCTGCTCCTATTTCTTATGTTCTAACTCATTTGTTTTATTTATCATGGAAACTCAAGTAGGAATGATTTATGAACTGAAAGCAACATGCACTGCTACCACAAACTTTAGTTTATTTTCTTTAAAAAAAAATAGTAATACTGAACTGGACAAAAACTCAAGCTCATGTCCTGCCATATCATACAGATCAGAACAGGCATTCTGAGACTACCTGTTCTGTTAAGTAACTTCAGTTAATAGCTATATTTTACCAGTGTGGGACGTGGGTGTGAGAGGTGTCTGTGGTGCCACTTCTTGATTTCCTTTCAGCCTTCCAGAAGCAGTTGAGGGTAATCCACGTGCTGCTGGATTTCGACCGTGCCTCATTCTTTCCTCCCGTTCTCTCCGCTCGCGATCATCATCTGCGGCTCTGCTGGCTCCCTGAAATGATCCGAGGGGAAAAACCTTAATTGAGGCACATTTCTCCAAAAACTGTCAATCATTTTCGTTAACTGAAATCAATTGTAAACCACTAAATATTCTGAGGGATGACTTGTCCAGCATTACCCCTATGTTACTGGACAAGATACTGAAGATATTTAATGGAGAACATACAAGATATGATGGGGATGATTTTTCAATCTCCCTTATAAACAAACAGTTCAGGGGATGTTCTGTGATACCATTCATAGGTATATCAGGCTTAAATCAAAGAGAGTCAGGGTCGAGACACTAATTCAGCAATGACAAACCAATGCAAAACACAAGGAATGCCACAACTGACAGTCAAACTTTTCATAAGATAACAAATGCCTTCCATTCTGCATATACCCTCATCATGGCTGGGTCTAAATAACATTGGAAAAGGGCATCCCATCAGGTGGGAGAAGCAGGTGTTACCAATTATCTACAAATTAAATAGGGATAAAACATGCCTTCTGGAACCACCAGGTCAAAGAAGTTGCCAAAACTATCTGGGAAACAGTTTGATTTTGGAAGGCTAATGATTGATAAGTTCAACTGTAATGTGAAGGGCCTCATGAAAATCCAGTTCCTCGAACCACTGGCTGGTGCCAACAGTTCCATGATCTGTAAGCATTGTTCTGCTGAAATCCTGTGCCCTCTGTTACAGTGAAGAGATTTTTCTGAATGTTCCTAGATGAGCTGCTGGTAGTACAAACTGCACTCAGGACATGTGAAATTGAACACCTTTGAATCACAAATTTTGTAAAAGCCGCAGATGAGATTTCTCAAATTGAAAAATTGGTGCTTTTTCACTGGAACAGAAAAGGCTGAGAGATTCAGTAAAGATCTTCATAATAAAAGATTTTGAGGGTAAAATGATGACATATGGTTTCTACTGGTTGTTGAATATGTAATGGGGACATAAACTCAGGATTATCAAAAAGAGAATGAAAGGGGGATGTTTAAAGCTGTTTCCCCAGAGGGTTATTAGAGCATGGAATTCTTATTGCCAACACAGACTAAGATAATTTAAGAGAATTAGATAATTGAAGAGGAATATAAAAGGATGAGGAAAGGGGATTAAGAGTAGGTAGCTCAGTTAAAGAGGTGCCACTAACACGTGGCTAACTGGCCTTCTTCTGTGCTGTAATGTCTACAATTCTATGATTTACGCAGGCAAAAATGGCATTTATTCACTGCCGAGCAAGCACCCACAAACAATGGTGACCAGGACACCAGAACACACTGCGCTTCTTTCAGTAGTGCCAAAGGATCTTTAAAATTCATCTGAACCACAAGAGGGCAAAGCTCTCTGTTCTGGTGGCTCAGGTGAACATTACTTCTGATAAGGTAGCACTCCCTCAGCACTTCACTGGAGATTATACTGTACGTTGAAATTCTGGGGTGGGGCTCAATCCACAACTTTCTTGACCCAGAGATCAGAGTGCTACCAATGAGCCAGGCCTGAAATGAATACTCTTGAACAATTTTAAGTTATTTGAAGAATCAACCCCGATAGGAATTACAATATTTGGCAAACAGCTTATTAACAAGCACTGAAGTACATTTGTTTTATTTTGCCATTAGAACTTTAAATTTATACGATATATACAGAACACTCTTCTGCCACATCAGCATTAAACACAAAATAAACGTACAAATTTGAGCATGTTCCAGTCAAAGACATAGTCATAAGAGAAGCCTTGTCGGTGGAAGAGGTTACGAAACAATTGCCTCAAGTAGGAGTAGTCTGGTTTGTCATCAAAACGCAGAGAGCGGCAGAAGTTCAAGTATGTGGCAAACTCAGCTGTGGGAAACGAGAAAAAAGGACAGTAAATTACTTATATGTTCAAACTCGGTTGTGCTACATGCATCCTCATCCACAGAAGGAGTTGAGAATTAACTTCCACAGTAAATGTGGTCTGAAAAGCTCAAAATAACCAAACGGAGTGAAATCTGTAATAAGTGGTTACTTTCAAATCTAGTTGAAACATGTTGTGCTTTAGCACCTGTAAACACTTCATGCCTAATTAATCTTATGCAAGGATTTTTCTCCAATTTGGTTTAATTTTGCCCATTTATACGACCTCCAGAGTTCATGAAACTAACCCACCCCCCATAGAATATGTGGGACATACCACAATGTGGTGGGGCACTAAAGGGAAGGCGTTTAAAGAAAGACTAACATTTTACTATGAGGATTACAAATTGCTGCACTATTTTTCTTTAAAACAGGAATTCAAAATTTGAATGACCTCCTCTCTCCTCCACCCCCCCCCAACCTACCCCCATATGACAATGGGGGTCAGGATCACAAATCTGTAAACTTCAGCTCGAAATAGTTTTGCTCTGTTACAGTCCTGCAAATTGAATCAGTGAGCTTTGAGCTAGGTCAGTTTTCTAAAATCCCTCCATCAGCCGGAGATGCAATACCTTGCAGGACACTACGCAGGAGCCTGACTGAGTACTAATAGAAATTCACTTCACCAAGGAAAATTAGCTTCATGTGATGAAAAGCCCTCGGGCATCTTTCACAACCATCACATTTTGGGAACCAACTCTACCAGTTAGTACGTTGCAATTCTGAAGTCATTTAGGCTCATTTCCCACAATTTAATACCACAAATTTGGAACAGATTGCTACAAGACAAAACATCACGACAGATGGCCACATGACCCTGGATCAAGAGCATAGCTCTCCATATCGTTGTCAGGAAGACAATACATTAACACTTTGGGTTTTACATAATCTTTATACGTACACGAGTAACCTTTGCAGAGCACTTCAATGGGCGTCGACATTTTCTTTTCACTAATGCGCTCGTACTTCTGCCTCTTTGTTGCTGCCTTCAGACCTTGCCAAGGCAATGATCCCAAGTTAAAGTACATCAGAACATAGCCCAAGGACTCCAGATCATCACGGCGGCTTTGTTCTGGAAAAGAGATGAGCACACTAGTTTGGGACAACATTACACAACAATCCAAGTTGAAGCCAATTCTTAATTCAGCACTGGAAATTTACAGTAAAATCCGGTTTTCAAATGTGTATAAAGTTGTAAAAGATTAGTGTAGAAACTTCATAGTTACCAAACTATTAAATGTGAATTAGCCACACCGCTTTACTACAGTACACACACTTTAGAATAATTGCAGATTTTACTTGCCAAAGCCCAGTTAATCCTAAAATTGAATGAAAATATAATTTTTCAGAAAGAAAAGACAGACACGTATTTATATACAGTGTCTTATCATGTCTCTTGGACATCTCAAAATACTTCACATTTCAAAGCAATTCATTATATGTGGTGACAGTGTTGTAGACAAACAAAGCCACTCTGCACACAGCAAAATCCCACAAACAGCAGCGAGATGAATTACCATTCAATCTGGCTCTGGTTGCGTCGGCTGAAGAAAAATAACATGCTCGTGGGTTTGAGGCCTTTTTACCAATCTAACATGATGTGCGTGATGTAAAGAATAATAATTACCATAAACCCAAGTGTTTCTAACACACAAGGTAATTCAGGAGAGCTCCTCTGCCTACCTATTCCCAAATGTGTATTGATCGAGGCATATCGAGCTGTTCCTGTGAGGTTCTTATTTTCACGGTACGGTATATGCTGGTGTGTTCGTGCATCTCGGTACTTTTTTGCTAGCCCAAAGTCAATAATGTAGACCAGGTTGCCCTTCTTTCCCAACCCCATTAGGAAGTTGTCAGGTTTCACATCACGATGGATGAAATTCTTCGAATGAATGTACTCAATTCTGCTGATCTAAATGCAAAAACGAAAAACAGCTTTTGTGTGTGTGAAACGTCAAGAGCGCCCATCTGGATTCTTTTTTTTATATATAAAGTTGAATCATCAACCCTTGCATCCAACCTGCCCATAGCTGGGAGAATGGGGCAGCCCACCTTTCAAGCTCCAGCAATCTTGCTTTGACTATCCAGGGTGAATTCTTGAATGATACAGGATTAGTAATCGCTTCCCCACCAATAATGTAAAGGTAATTCGGGGACAACACAAGATTTAACTCTGGATTCTAGTTGGGAGTCAAAGCTCCAGTCATGAACCTACTGAAATTAGCTATTTATGTATTACAAAATAGGTTAAAATTCACAATCCAACATGCAATTATTTACAGGAAACTTTGGTTTATCCGGAGGTTGTATGTCCGGAAACCTCGATCTACCAGCAGAAATCAGGAGCCGTTTTGTTAGGTTTTTTTTCTTCTCGTGGCTTTGTTTTCAACAGTCGGGCTCTGGAAAGTCTCTCTGAAGCTGTTGCTAAGCTACAGAGACGCTTCCAAGGTATGGCCCGACTGTTTACAAGCTGTTGCTAAGCAACAGTGTTTGTTGTCAGATACGGAGATGAAAACCTCCGTATGCTTCAACATTAACTTTGTATGTCCGGCAGTTTTGATAGATCGGCAACAGCTCGGTCCCGTCGGTGCCGGATATAACAAAGTTTCCTGTATATTGGAATTGTTTTAAACCAAAACTACTGGATGAAACAATAGCTATTCATTTATAATGTTAATACTTACCAACCCTTACCACTCTCCCCCCACCACCTCATCCAAGTCTCTTTCTAGAAGGGTAATTTCCCCCCCCGCCCCCTTTAGTCAGCTTGCATCATATCTAGCTATGCTTTCCTGGTCTCCATCACGCTAACTTGACAATAATGCTGCAATTATACTGTATCTACCAGTATCAGACTGTATCTGTGGAGTGAAATGTAAAAGGGCAAAACACAATCATAGTGCCGACAGCATGGCCCTTCAAGTCACATTGAAGCCAGCTACAAACGTCCTGAATTGTTCATTTTTGATGTTAAGGGAGCGCAATTGGAGCATCTGCTCTCATCACAATGGGCCCCATGCTGCATGTCCTTGGTGTACATGGGAAACAGACTGGGATTAGGCTCCCCAGATATACTGGCACTTTTGTATCAATGTGCACCCAACACTTTTTGCATTGATGCAAAAAGTGGTAGTATAACTACATCTGTGGTCAATCGAGAGCCAGATGGGATTCGTGGAGAGGGGTCCTTCCATCCTTGCTCCTTCTCTGGTGGTCGAGAAGCACCTAGTTTCCACTTAGTACCTTGTCACAACTGGAACCAGGAACACAGATGGGAAACAGTGATCACAAACCCATCTTTTACCACTTGAAGCCCTAAAGCACTACATTGCTCCACTCCCTTTTCACAAATCTCTTCAATTCATGATATACGGACATTTGCTGGAAAGAAAGGCACACATTAGATCAGGATACTGTTAGTGGGTGCAAACTGGGAAGGAGAAAAGAATATATAGGTTTTATCCTTTAGCTGGTCATTTAACAAACACACACAAAAAGTGATGCAAAATAATATTTCCTACCATCTGATCAGCGAGGAGGAGGACTGTCTTAAGGCTGAATTTACGAGAACAGAAGTTAAAGAGATCCTCGAGACTTGGTCCAAGCAGCTCCATTACCATCACGTTGTAATCTCCCTCTGCACCACACCACTTGATAGTGGGGATGCCAACTACACAAGAAACAGACTTAAGATAGCTGGATACAAAGAAAGCATAACAGTTGTGAACTTGCATTTCTGCTAACTTCGAAGTTTAGGATCAGAGGTCTTACTTAAAGCTGGGTTCCAAGGTTACATTTTATCTGTTGTGTGCGTTTGTGAACATAAATCTGGTCTTCAAAGAAGAGAGACCATTTCAAACTACAGACCAAAGCTCTGATTGATGGCCATTGGAGAGGTCAAAGTGCAGACAAATATTTTCCACCGATGCTAAATATTGGGAATATTTCAAAGCTGATTTTCAGCTGGTTATACATAGCAACATCCAAAATGGTACAAAAGTATACTCTCTCATGGTTATTCCACGCTAGGTCACTTGATCTCGGATAACAAATTATCCAAGTTTGGTTGGAAGAAATCAGCTTAAAAAGGTTCAAAACAGCCCTTTCTCACTTTATGTGACAATTTAGTGATCATGAGGAGAAAGTTTAGCGGCTGAATACCAAGCAGGACCAGTGACACTTTGCAGCAATTAAATAATTTTATTAATTCATTACCACAATCTGTGATGCAAGGGCCATACCCATCAACTTCTCTTTGAAGATGATGTGATGCAAACCAATGGCCTTAGAATTCTGTCGAATAAAATGGACTGGGTCTGGTGTTGGCTTACAGTGCCACCTTCTGTCCAACAAAACACTGCAACAGCAAAGGAAATGGTGGCCACACTTTCTGCAGGAAGTAGCTAGAAAGAAAATTTGCATAATGTTGCAACACTCTTTCCACATAACCATAAACAAGTTAATTTGTTTGAAGCTTCTTAAAACAATGCCCAGGGAAGCAGATAATTACACTAAATGTTTTGAAAACTCCAGCTAGTTTAATTTTGGACCACAGCTGGATGACGACAAAAAAGTCTTAAAATGGTGAATCTGCCTGGCCTTTTGCTCACCACATGGTAAATTTACAGGGCTCAACCTACAAATTTAGGAGCAAGATCAAATAGCTTGTTTAATAGAGAATCAGAACATCTAAACTCCCACTGGATAAAATATTAAAAACCTTTTGTGCAGAGAAGCAAGTGATCAGGGTACCATGGAATTAAAAAAATTAAAGTACCTCCTAGTTTGCGATCCTGCCAATTGTATACAAGGGCAACTTCAACAACTAGCAGAAAAACAGGTGAGACTTGTATTGTAAATTTGAATGTGCGTTTATGGACCCAGTAGAAATTGAGCAAATCTGGTTTTTGAAAGCTGATATGAAAATCTTAAATCAGAAGGCAAATGCATTAATCCAACTTTTATTGAAACCTTCTGTAGAAAAAGCCATCACCATTCTTTAAGAAATTTAAATGAAAAAGCCTCAATTGTCATTTTTTAAACACGACCATGAACACTCCTCACATTTTCCAGAGACACTGGTTTTGTAAGCTGCTTTTATACTGCACTAAGACCTGTGCTGGCGGGGTCAACTTCTGACATCCAGGTCTTGTACACTTGGCTACAACCAGAAAGTGAACCTGAAGGAGTTGAAACGATCCGGTAAATAGTCTTGCACAGTAGAAAAGCAGTTTAAGATACTGAAATAATGAGGGAGCTAGATCATTGAAGTTAAAAATCAATACCCGGTTGGTTCAACGTCTTCAGAGGGAGCCACTCCCCATTAAAAAGGAAAATACAGTCATACCTGTTTATCTGCAACTTGCTTAATTGCAATTCCCATTTTAACACAACCATTTCTAAAGCCTAGTTTTGTTTTTAAAACCTATACTTCCAATTGTGAAAAGTTTATTTTATTAAACTTGAATTTATTACAATACCCACAATGTGTGTATGTGCAACACTTTATAAATTATATTTATATTATCCACGAATAACTGGCAGCTACAATAAATCAGCCACTTTTCCCAAGTCACACCTCAGAACTCATTCGATTCTCACCCAAATGGACACTTCATTTAGATTTTTTTAAATGGATTTCTTGCATGTTTGTTAGTTGAAGAGCCGTGCCCAACAATAGCAGATGGAGCTGACAATATAAGGTTCCCAAGGTTTGTGGCTACAGATATTAATTGTTTTTCATTATATTTGACCAGTCCATGACCTAAAAGGTCAGTAATTCAAATCAATCCCATACTGTACCAAAGAATGAACGTTCACAACCTGTTCAAGCACAGCAGAGGATGAAACCATTTACTGATTTGGGCTTGGGCCCTACAGCAAGGACCCAATGATGAAAAAACAGCCTAAATTCTGACAGTGGAAACATAAAACCTCCACGGTCAGTGGAAGTGTTGCACTGCTTCTTTACCATTGTAGGCTATTAGGCCATTATATTAAATTAGAAAAAAGGAAGGGGAAGAACAAAAAAAATCCCATTAATCAGGGTTTCCTTCCTAATCTTGACCATTAAATTCTGCCAAAAACACAGGGTGACTATTGGGCGAGAATCAGGTTCAGCATGACTGCCCCACTCGAATGGCCTGGTGACATTCACTATTAAAATTCACACACAAATAATGGCCACTGAGGAAAGTACGAGAGAGAATCTGGCTTCCAATGAATCAGACCCTAACAAGGAGTCATGTTTAGGAGAGGAGTGGAAGAGAGAAATTGGTGATAAATACTTGAAAGACTTACATTTATATAGCGCCTTTCACGACCACCGGACGTCTCAAAGCACTTTACAGCCAATGAAGTACTTTGAAGTGTAGTTACTGTTGTAAAGTGGGAAATGCAGCAGCCAATTTGCATTCAGCAAGCTCTCACAAACAGCAATGTGATAATGACCAGATAATCTGTTTTTGTTATGTTGATTGAGGGATAAATATTGGCCAGGACACTGGGGATAACTCCCCTGCTCTTCTGAAACAGAAATACTGATGGAAGCAGTGGAGAGACAAGTGTTGAATGAGGAAACACATACTTGGCATGAAATCCATCTTCAAAAATAACCACTATACAAACCCAGATTAGCTACCATAGGTGTGCACTTCCTCCTATATGAAAGCAGTTAGATTCCATATGGAAATAGATGATCAATGTCAAGGAGAAAACATCAGGTATAATGTCACTAACTCTTCCACCCCCAAAAACAGAAAGAACAATCAGAAACTGCCCCGAGGGAGTGCTGCACTGTCGGAGGTGTCGTCTTTTGGACGAGCTGTTAAACAGAAGCCCCGCCTGCTCTCAGGTGGGCATAAAAGATCTCGTACCACTATTTCGAAGAGCAGGGGAGTTATCCCCGGTGTCCTGACCAATATTTATCCCTCAAACATAACAAAAACAGATTATCTGGTCATTATCACATTGCTGTTTGTGGGAGCTTGCTGTGCGTAAATTGGCTGCCGCATTTCCCACATTACAACAGTGACTACACTTCAAAAATACTTCATTGGCTGTAAAGCGCATTGAGACGTCTGGTGGTCACGAAAGGCGCTATATAAATGCAAGTTTTTCTTTTAATGAGTATTGTGTGCGTGATAAAAAGGTAAGGAAAATGCAACAAAACAATTTCACCATGAACTTGTTTCCCCATCAAGCATTTGGTACGGTCACTATCTAGCAGTGTTGCCATAGCAAGCACGAGAAGTAACTTTAAATCCAACCACAAGACACTGAATATAGAACGCTGAATGAAGTGGGTCGGACAAATGAGGTGAAGGAAAACCTTACCTCCTCCTTGCATCATCTTGTAGATCTTGCTCTCAATGTGTAGCTGTGGGTGTTTGGTTTTCACACATTCCAGCTTGATGGCCACCTCCTCTCCTGCAGCAATGTCAGTTCCTGTGAGAAAACAAGTGAATGCTTATTTCTGTCAATGAAAGAACTGTACAGATCTGAACAAGGTACTGTGTCACCTATTAAGTCAAGGTTGCTATTTTCTTTTACACAAAACTGAAAAAGCACTTCAGCATTCTACTACAAGGCAACTGACCAATGCAATACATCCCCCTTGAAAGCTAAGAGTTAGCCAATTTATACAGCAAATTTATCACTGAAGGAACTGTTGAAATCAGCAGCAAAATGAAAGCTCCAGTGTACTAGGGATCAGAGGCAGCTGAGACTACCTCCAATGCCAGCTGGCCACAAAGATGTGATGAGACTTCGGCAGCAAAGATGACAAACGTGACCAATTCCAGGCGGAGGTTCGACAAGAGCGAGGCACTTTAACCGCTCACTTGTACAGAGCTTACCCAAGTCACATGGAAGTCACAGGAGCAAAGAAAACTGTTGTATATGCGTGTGTCTTTTTTTTTTGAAGAGGAAATGCTATGTCAAAGCAGTTGTAAAAAGAAATGAGCCAATAACAGGAGGAATAGCAACCATTTCCCGCTCTGCCACTTTGCTTCCACTCTGTTGTAGCCAGCCTTGCAATCTGGTGCAGGAAACAGTGTTACATATAGAAATCACCATCCCTCTCACAAGGCAGCGCTTTCTACCTGCATGTCACATTCCAGTTGCTTAGAGGCTGTTGAATAAATTCAGACAAAATCATTTCTAGAAGTTCTGGTGACAAATCCGCTCTGCCAAATGGTCTGCACCCTGTGGGAAGGAAACTAACTGGAGAATGGGGCACCAGCCCGATTCCACAGAACAAAATCAGTATCAAAGAGTTACCATGCTTTACCATACTGAGATTTTACTCCAAACCACCGTTATTCATTATACAATGAGGCAAAATGTACACTGGATATGATCTGTACAATTTTAAATGTACTATGAATCCCCCCTCCCCACCAAAGGCAAAGCCAGTCATTAACTTTCATGTCAAAATGCAACATACGCATTTCAATTTGCAATTTAATGACTAGCAAAGCAGACACTACTCGTCATTTACAAAACTTCCCATTTTCAAAATTCTAGCATGTCTAACATATATTGCACGAACACCTGTTGATGCTTTGGTACTGTAATTTCTGTGATTCCGAGTACATGACAATTAGAATCTAAAAGGCATTTTCTCAAACACTGAACTTTCTCCGACAGGAGGGGCGAAAAAAGTGATTGGAGCAAAAGGAGACACGAGAGCAGCTGCCCTGAACATCAAGGCAGCATTCAACTAATGTTTGCTCCAAGTAAGTCCGAGTAAAACTGAGATCAATTGGGATCAAGAAGAAAACCCTCCAGTAGCTGGTGTCAACACACAAAAAGATAGATGGTTATTGTTACCGAAGGCCAATCACCACAGCCCAGGATATTGCTGCAGGAGTTCCTCGGGGAAGTATCCTTGGAGCAACCATCATTAATCATTTCTACTAGTCAACTGACCTGGGGCTGTTCTATTACAATTCTCGTGACAAGGTCCATTCACAACTCCTCCAATAATGGAGCAGCCCATTCCAGTCTACAGCAGGACCATGGCAACATCCATACTCGGGCTAAGCGACAGGTAAGCATTCACACTACAGTATACAAGTGCCAGGTAATGACCATTTCCAACACGGTCCAAGCACTTCCCCATGATCTTCAAAAGCACTAGCATAAAGTCCCTCACCATCTCAAAATCCCAGGGGCCACCACTGACCAGAAGCTTAACTGAACTTGCCATATCAACAATGTGAATACAAAAACAGGGCAGAGATTGGGTGCTCGGCAACAAATGGTTCACCTTCTGACCCCTCAAAGCTGCTCCACATCTACAAGGCTGAAGTCAGCAGCGTGATGGAATACTCCCCACTCGCCTGGATGGTGCAGCTGAAACACGAGGCTCAACACCATCCAGGAGAGAACAGTCGGCTTTATTGGTGCCCCTGCCAAAAACTCAATTTCCTCCTCCACCACCAGATTGTGGCTGCAATATGTACTATCTACAAGATGCAGTATGGCGATTCACCGAGCTTACTTTGACAAAACCTCCCAACCCTGTAACTTCTACCACCAAGATGGGAGCATCATCATCTCCTCCAGGTCGCACACCTTTGCTTT
The DNA here is from genome assembly GCF_052327205.1 of Somniosus microcephalus. Lineage (NCBI taxonomy): Eukaryota > Metazoa > Chordata > Chondrichthyes > Squaliformes > Somniosidae > Somniosus > Somniosus microcephalus. The sequence goes on along the minus strand of NC_141007.1, from coordinate 50,095,888 downwards.
GCTTTGCTGTTCCTGGGTCAAAATCCTAATGCAGCAATAATTGGCAATTTTACTCAGAGGCCCTACACAATGGCGGATACAGAAAACTGACATGTTACATTGGCGCAATAGGGATGCTCTTGAGGTTGGAAGAGTACAGAGAGCTTTGCTCTTCATTTAAATCATACAACACCTGCTCAGGAGTACCAAGGTACCTTAAATAGGAAATGTTGCTTCCCATCCATCACCTTGATGAGCATAAAAGCTCAATTAAGAAAATGACACACTTGACATTTTACAGTATCTTCAACAGTATACATCCCTGTATCAAATGTTTTAAGGAAACACAGATCTACAAACAGCATGAGTGGTGGAGGCTGCAAAGGAAATTGTGGGTTTCATTACACTTCGAGCAGCTGCCATCAAAAATGATTAACAGTCATGGTAATGTGACCTTTAAAAGAGAACACATTTAATGTTACAGGTTGAATCTTTTTATTCCAAAATATACATTCACATTGGTAAACAAATGAATTTTAGATCAAGAGAAGGCTTGTAATGTCACACAGCAGTGCTGTCACTCGTATGGTGGGTGTGTGCTGTTTATGCTATGTTCACTTGAACTGCAAAAAACTGCCAGAAGGCCAATTGCAGACTACTCTTCCAAACTGTGGTAGACTCGAGAAAACATTTGGAGCCTATGACATTAGGAAGGTGGCTCTGGTATTTATGGAAGTGTTGCTGGTAGTGATCGTGGGAGCGGTTTGAGATGAATAGTAATCGTACAAAAAGCAATTATACAACATTAAAATGTATTTGCTCAAGTGTATGCCTTCCTGTAACAATACATTAAATAAGCCTAGTGGGGACACTGCACAGTATACACCCCAATGTAACCTGATGTTAATGCAATTACTTAATCACAAATTGCCTAAAGCTATCCATGACACAAACTTTAAAAATACCTTTCTGATTAACTTATGCCCAACAATCCTGATTAGGACAATAAGCTGAATACACAGCATGCATCAACCTATAAACACCAGCCAGCAACATTTGAAAAGTAGAATAAAGTAGAGATTAGATAAATAGTTACCTTCATAGCAAATGCAACATTAACAATGCTAGCTTTCTGACAACAGTCTACTTTGTACATTGTTTAGACAGCACATAACTAACATGCGATAGAAAGACAACACGCATTGTCAATGTGGAAGTGGGTAAAAGCAAAATGGAGAAAAGTAGCTGCAGCGTTAAACTTAGGGACATGCCACAATGGACAGCAGAGAGTCAATTCTGCTCAAACTGAAATCGCTGTTTTGGTTTACACTGAAGCAAGACAACATACTGTACTTGGGAAAGAGACAAGATAAACTGATCCGATCCCCTCGAACTCGATTTGGAGTTCAAACACAAGAACGAGGGAACATTAAAAACCTGTCAGTATCTTCTACGATTGTGCTTCTGCAGGAATCATGGACCATGCTGGGCAATTGTTTTTGGATTCCCTAACTGTATAAAAGGGTGACGGTGACACTGCAGCTACGAGCACTGCAGTGTGCAGCAGAAAAGCAAAGTCAGAATAAAAGCCTCAAAAGAATTTCATACATCATGCTGACTCCTACATGGGGAGTTTGCAATCTCATCAGAGGCCAGGTGTTTCCCTGCTGGGAGGGACAGAAAAAAATCAGAGGGCGAGTCACCAGATCTTCTCTTGTGCACCCCCCCAAGATCTGGTCTCGGGAGTTGCATTATTGGATGGCTGGGAGCCAATGGTATGTGATGTGATTTGAGCCGACTTAGAAGGGGGAAAATATAAAAGGGAAATGATTCATATGAGGAAATGATACTTCAGCTTAAATCAAGAAACAAGAGCTGGCCGTCAGCTAGAAATGTAAATAATACTAAACTTGATGCAGTGTGGTAAAACCTCTCAAAACAAGTGAAAGGTGAATTCTGTGAATTTTTGCTTAACCCTCTCCAAAAGAACTACCTATAGTTACTTAAAGCATACTACTCTGGTTCAGTGTGGATTCCTTCAAGAACCATGCAGAAACTGGCACTTTGCTTGCACATTAATATGTAACGTTTAGGTTAACATTAGTAGACTAACTGTGCTTTAATGTTCTGATGCGCAATTCAATTTTGGGATGTATTTTAATACTCTGGTTTCTCCAAAAAATCAATATACATATATCAGGAAGCAAATTTTATTTTTAAACATACCTACTTTACTTAATAGAATGAGTTAACTACAATTTAATGCATAATGTGCAACACAAACTGTCAAATTTGATCACTTGTTTCTACGCTCAGTCCCTTAATAGTCCATGAAAGCCAAATGCGCCATTTAACAATTTTACAAAACCAATAACATTTTATCAACCCCATCTCATTTAAAAAGGAACAAATCATGTACCCACCTAAACCACATATTAAATCTTATGTCACATGAGAAACAACAGCTACATGTGCATTTTATGGACTTCACAGTCCCAATATCCAATTAGCCCGCGGTCACCAAAATTACATTCCTGGAATTAATTCTATACTTTACATAAAAGTGGGTTATGAAGAGGAGTATGATAAACAAATGGTAAGTGACTCATCAAAAGCTTGAAAAAAGTCAGTTCCAAATTTTCTCTTCCCGTAAACTTATTTTTCCCGAAGTAGGAGTTGTTCTTGTAGACTGGGACACACCGAATCAGGGATGAATCTGGAGACAGTAATGATTCAGGAGAATGTGACTCATTTAATTCTTAGATATAAAATGTTGTCTTACAGTTTGAATTGAGAAATCTTCACGCTTTCTTAGAGTGGATAATTTAACCAAACACAATTAATGCACAGAAAAAGTTTTTTAAATCTAAAGAATGGAAACATTCAATTTGAAATTTGCTGATGACATCAAATTAGGGGCGAGAGGGAGAAGCGCTATGACAAATTGTGATGAAAATTGTGAAAGACTGCAAGAGGACATAGATAAGATAGGCAGAGAGGTTGTAAATACTGTTTAAAGTAAAAGATGTGGAATAATGCATTTTGGAAATAAGAGAGAAGGATAATGTTGATTTTGTACAAGACTGTAGTTAGGTTGCAGTTGGAGTACTCTAGTTTTAGGCACCCTATTACAGGAAAGGTATAAAAGCAATAGAAAATGTGCAGCATAGATTCACTAGGATTTTACCATGGATGAGGGGTTACAGTTATGAAGAGAGACTGGAGAAGCTAAAGGTTTCTTCACTAGAGCCGAGGTGGTTGCAGATGAACTAATTGAGGTCTTCAAGATGACGAAGGGTTATAAAGGTAGAGGTAATTACTTACGCCGGTCACCAAGACAGTAATGAGAAGGCCCAAATCGAAGATAATCATGAAAAGAATTAAAGGGGAGGCTAGAAAATATTACACACAAAATGGAAGTATAGTTTCATTAATTCCCTTTAAAGGGAATTAAATGCTTGAAACATGTACAGGGAACGAGAACCTGTGCAAACTTGTTGGGCAAAATTGCCTGTTCCTGTGCTGATGTTTTACAATTCTGGCTGGCATGAACTCACCTGGATTACCAATCCTAGGCTGACTTACTACGAGCAGTGCAGTGAACTAATATTTAGGACACATATTCTTTATGACAATAAAAAGACATATCCTCACACATGGTTTGTCTATGGTGGTGTTGCAATTTCCTTCTCTGCGCTGAGCCCAGAATGAAGGGAGAGAGCTACAAAAAGCTTGTTCAGACAGGTTCATGTTAAATAAAGCTATGAACAACTGGCTTTCTTTGTAGCCTCTAGAAAACATTGCAAACTGTATGGGCTTGGAGTATAAAATTCACTCTTGATTTTAAAAAAAACCAATCAACCCAATGAGGAATGAATTGGACAGAACACAGCATGGCATTAGAATGATTCTAATTGATTAGAAAAATTCCAACATGTTTACATTTTAATTTTTAAAAAGTGCAATTACCAATGATAAATTGATTTAAATAAAACTGCTGGAAAGCTCCAGCTTCGAGCTGCCAATTTCACTTCATTCCGAGCTTGTATGCAACAAGCAGGTTGCTAAATGCTTCAGTCTCGTCCTGAATATTGAACAGTGACACTTTAGGGGCAGAGAGGTTTTAAGGCCAGTTTTATCTTACCGAAAAATAAAAGCATGTAGGGATATCTTATAACTTGAATGAAATTCCTTTCAGCATTAACGCCTCTCACAAACAGGTGACCGTATGCCATTTTGTTCCTCAATCTTTGATGTTTACCGAAGTACAACAAAACAGTCGGCAATTTGTTTCCCTCCCCAATCACAGCTGCTTTTAAATGAACTGGCGAGTCCTCCTGAAATGTTACTCCCAAAAATCGCAATTAAAAAAAACAGGTTCTGTGGAGAACTTTAGAAGGGAGTTTAAAAAAAAAACTAAAGTGGACTGTGATAGAAATTGGAGCCGACGGTTGCGAGTCCAAGAGTGAGGCAGAGGAAAATGAAGATCCATTAAGTCGGCTGCATTGATTTTGTAAATCGCTGCTAAAAAAAAAAGCATTACAGAATTGAGTCCCAAGTGCCAGCCTCCAAAAGCAAATGGACAGGCCAGATCCCACTGATGCAGATGTAAAAAAGTGTGGCTTACTGCCAGTGATTACTCAAAATAAATTACAACTGGGGTGAGGGTTGTAATATAATATGACTGAATATGGATGACATCAGCACACTATGTATCCCTATGTGAGGGAGCAAGAACTACTGCTGAAATTGACATATAGACTGAACTATTATAGCCCTCCTTTTGCAAAAAATGTTTTACAGTTCAATTGTTTAGTGGTTTTATATTTTGAAAATTTAATACAAGCTTGTGGTTATTTGGTCTCCGAGATGGCTTTGAAATGGAGGGAATGATAAAAAAATACATGCACTGTTTGAGACAATCAAGCAGGTGACCCATGTGCTGTCCCTTTATGAACAATATTTAAACCAATACATAAATAAAATCATTTCCCCCCCCTCCTCCCCACACCATCCATGGTCAAGACAGAGGTCAAATCATTTCTCCCATGTCTCTGACAACACTATTTAGTAAAGATTCACTGTGATTTGCATAAAATCGACATCACCAGGCTTCCAACCACCTCTGCTGCAGTGACTTATTTTAATGCTGAACTTGCCCCCGTTGCTGGTGGACAGAATCTACATTTTCCCACGCTGTGGTACAGCAGGTTGGTAACAGTGCAAACTAATCTTCTCTGTAACCAGGAATATTTTATTTACTTGCTACCGTTAAGCATTTCAAAGACATGATAATCATATACACACACAGCATTACTGCTTGCCCTGCACCCCACACAATCTTGGTAGACATGGAAGCCAGGGTTTTCTGCTTCAGCGCTTGCCAGTGAAGTGAATGGGTGGAAAATCACAGACTGGCAAAGCAAATGGATTTTAAATTAATGCCCAGCTTGTCAAAAATACTGAATGTAATCGGCTGAGTAGGAAGCATTTTCAGAAAGGTATTTAATAAATCAATTTCCCTGTAGTGTTTTACTGCAAGTACTGCACTCTTATTTTAACTAGTACGAGCTCCTAAATGCTTTGAGAGAGAGAGTTGGGGCAATGTGGGGCAAGGCAGCCCAGGATACTCAAGTGCAAATGCATTGTGCCAAGGAATAGTAAAATACAGCATCACGAACGCAACCTTTAATCCCTGCTGTGCCTTCAGGGGAAGTAGATAAGAAGCCAGGAACTCTCCTTGCCCCTGCTCCTAAACACAGCCACACCAGTTATCTAGGGCCACTCACACAACCAGCCAGCTGAGCAGCAATGCTTGACATGGGACCAAGGCACTGGCTTACCCCTCCGGCAGGGAATGGCCTGGACTGTTTCCCTCTCCAGTTCATGAGTAAGATTGTCCACCATTTCTTAACAGGTTAAGTGCCAAAACCATTGCGTTTTCAATACAAGTTTCTCTTAACAAGTTTCATTGAGGGTGGCCTCAAACACAAACTAGTTTTATATTGTATATCTCTATTAGATGTTCTATAGCATACTTGAATTTAATGTCTGAGTGAACTGCACACAAACTTCCCATTGAAGTCCATTTAAGTACAAACATGTTTCATGTCATTCTTCCCTAGTGGTGTCTCAAAACAGCAATTTAAAGTTAACTCTCCTTGCTGATGGCAAACATGTTTCATTTCCTGTTCCCATACAAGTTGTATATCGGGCAAGAACACAATCGTAAAAACACACTCTCACCACTGTCATTTCCTATGTGAGAAAAACACAAAACTGAAAATGTTATAACTAACTTAAAATGTTTATTTCTCAACAGGATGTATGCCAACATAACAATTTGTTTTGAGAAATAGTTTACTTTTTTAACTGTCAGCACATTTAAATGTGGCCAGATAAAACACATCTTTGAATGGAGGACCAAGTGTTGGACTTGCTGGTAATTAAGCCAGAGAGCAGTCAATAAACAGAATGGACTTTTTAAAAAAAAAGGCATATACTATTTAAATCTATTGCCGTTTCACCATTAGACTATTTTACCTGGTGGTTCTAGATTCCAGGACAAACTAATGGATTTATGGCCTTCCATCAGTGAAATTTTATACAGAAAGTTCACAGAGCAGGTGTATGTTATGGTTCTGTAATAACTCGGTGCTTACATGATGTCAAACTGCAAGCAGGAAGTTGCATTAGAATAGAAATTCTTCAGAACTCTTCACAGCCGTTAAGAGCTCCAATATTTTTAGATATCAACTAATACCTGGCAATCTTTTTGGTTGCTGCTTGAACAAGTGTGAGCCACTCAGACACTGGGAGGAGTAGCCTCTACACTTATTCAATGAGGGCACTTTATTGGGAAATAAATGCACTCTCCTTTTTTGCATGAAATACAAAAAAAAAAGAGGTAAAAGCAATGACATTTCTCCCTCCGTCCGATCGATAGCTGCGTCAATTTACAGTGCAGCATTTATTTGAAGTGTTGCAGTTTCAGGGGAGGTTTTGTTGTTTCCCCTCCACCCCCCCACCCCCCCCACCCACAAAAAGGACCCCAAATGCCAGGCGTCCTTTTCCCAATATTGAATCCTGCTTTGTGTCTGTGTTAAATCACTTCAGCGGACATGCCAGAGCCAGTTTCACACACTATTGTTCTCCAAGCAGGAAATCAGGGAATTGAAGGTGTCAATCAAAACACATCTGATCAGAGAACAAACAACCAGCTCCCAGTACAAACCACCACACAGGAACATTTCACACGGCGGCTTCACGGGACAAACAATCTGACTGACGGGAAACTCAAGTAACAATATTTAAAATAGCACTTCCTTCACATTTGCTGCACTAGCTCAGTTGCTCTCTCTCGGGAAATAATTTAGCTGGCTCCTGGTGCCTGAGCTCTATTTCAGACCAGGCTATTCTGAATCTTCTGTAAAAGTGAAGCCGTCGTCTTTTCAGCTGACTTTTTACAAAAGGTCACGATCAGAGGACTGGAGAGTTTGGAGCATTACAGGAGGTTACAGATTAGCAAGAGACAAGGCCATAACAGGTTTTAAAGACAAGGGCGAGAATTTTAAATTTTAGGATCCAATAACCCCAGAATTACAATTGTCGAGGAAACATCAAACTCTAGCGCAACACTAAGGATGCAAAATTCATATACTGGTAAAACAAAGGGAGGCCATCTGCCACAACTTTGCCTCTTGAACCATTGGAGTCGTTCCAAAGGGTTGTGGTAAAGCACCTGATAACTGCTGAAACAAGTCCAAGATCCAAGATGAAAATGAAGAGAAGGCAAACCTTCCCAGACGAGGTACAAGACCCGAATCATCTAGTCCTCTGACTTCCACTTGTACCTAAAACTGATTAATGGGGCTGAATAGATGCAAGTCTGTTTGAGGAAATCTCCCAACACCCTAGAACGAGGGACCAATCTTACAGAGACAATAGCAAAATACTGCGGATGCTGGAAATCCGAAATAATGACAGAAAACGCTGGAAAAACTCAGCAGGCCAGGCAACATCCGTGGAGAGAGAAACAGAGTTAACGTTTCAGGTCGAAGTCCCTTCGTCAGAACTGAGAGAAAAGGCAGGAAATGAAACGGATGAAAAAGCAAGTTTGGGGGCTGGGAAATGGGGGAGGGGATGAAAGAACAAAAGGGCAGGTCTGTGAGGTGAAGAGACATTAAGAGATATTCAAGGCGAGACGAGATGGTAATAGGACAGGTGAAGATTACTGAGGTTGTGTAATGTACAATTCCGCTGATTCTACTAAACAAAACAGGTGCATCAAAACTTCATCACACCCATATTGAGCACATATTTTGGACGATCAATTTTACTTGAAAATCAGGCAAGACAGCCCCTTTCCTGCCCAGTTGAACTCTGCAGATGTTCGCTAGCCCCTCTTTATGCAAGACGTCACAACCAGAAACAAAGATAAAAGCATACACACTTTGCTTTCATTCTTTTGTACCCAAGCTGCCCATCATTTTATTTACTGCAGATAAAAGAAACATTTAACCTGAAGAACATATAATTTTTATAAAAAGTTGGGAATAAAATCCATTAATGGCCAGCTGGTACAGACTGTCAATCACATTCAAATGGTATTACAAAGTGCTGCAGCATCAGCTGGACTGGAGTTCGGAATTTAAATAGAACTAGCGGCATACTTCTGCTTTTGAGGCCAATTTACCAAATACAACATTTTGTTCTTGAAAACTGAAAATAAAATACAAAACAAAGCATATTGGCGATGGCGTTCTCAGTTAGCGATCAAACCAAGGGCTAAGCAGGTTTTAAAAAGATTTATGTCCAAAAACTGCTGTACTGTTTGTGCATCATCTAAAGCCATCTGAAGTGTGTTATAAAACAAATTACACAATACAGCTCCAGGACAAAGAAACAAAGGAATCAAGGCCTTGAGGGGGAGGGGAAGTGACAGGCAAGGCACAAGTCACGACAAAGAGAGAATCTAACCAAAAACCATATTGAAAATTGATTCCTAAAACTACACTTTTTAAAGTGTGCTTTGGCAACGGGACACTCAATTTCACCAAGGAATTCGAAAGAGGATTTTGACTGAAGAAATTTAGGAATGATTTCGGTCTGCCATTTAAAAAGGTGGAGATTTTTTCCCCACTAAGACTAAGATTGTAGAATTTGTTCACATGGATATATTGGAGGAAAAATACCCAATATAAATGTTACCTTTGCAATGGGAATGGGTGGGGGGAAAACGTAGCAAAAGACAGTGTACAATATTGAACAGAGTCATAATCAGGCCCCAAATCACTAAACAGAAATCAAGATCAAATCATTGGAAACTTTAAAGAGTAGACAGTGCACCAAACATCCCTAAATATGACTAATAAAATTAACATATCTGAATTCTCCACTATCATTTAAGGATAAATGGCTTCTGCAATATAATCTAGACTAGAGTCTGTTCACCAAACATTGACCTGGGGCACATGTGTAATGGTGCATGATTCATTTCCTGAAACATTGCAAACCTTAACATTTCTCATTGTTCATAAACAGGAACTAGTCAACATTTAGAAAGGTTCCAATGTGAATTTTGAAAAGAGACATGCAGTAGTGCAAAAGGAAATCAGACAATATAGAAATCCGGTGTTCTGCAATATCCACCTCCCCTCCCCCATCTCCATTTACAATGCAGGGCAGATTTCAGAACACTGACAGCAGCAGAAAAACTGTGGACAAAGTGATTCAAAAAAGTCACACTCGATCAGAAAGAGAGTTTGCAGCAGTGGCACTGCCGTCTTCAGAGAAGCTTTGGAAAACTACTACACCCGAGGCTGTTCAAGGCAACACTACCACCAATGCATTTTTATATTATGCAGCAGTGTCACTGAAGTCAAGGCTGGCATCAGGAACAGCATCCTGTGGGAGGAGATACTTTCTGCATCAACAAGTTTCTCGACTTATTTTAGAATATGTAAAATCTATTACAGATTTTTTTCTCCAAAAAGGTTGATATAAATTCTGCCAATTTTGAAATCTGAAAAACACATTCAGTACTTGGAGTCGACACTCATTATAGAATAGCAACTGACAAAACATTGATCAAATAATTGTGTTACTGTTGAAAATGTCCAACTGTTGTTCTATTATGCATGTTGTCAGAGGTTAAACTCTGGTTCCTCTACTGATGAGATCCAAAACAATTGTTTCAATTATCACTAATGGCTTATTGGATATCAGTTAGTGCAGTTCTGTTGGCGAGCTGATCAGTTCAACACAAAGGTCAGGCTCTCCCATATTGCATCTACACCGAGTTAGTTACTATTTTAAACAACATTAAAATAAAACAAACTACAATTAGATAGTATCGGTCTTTCTTGCTCTCATATTTAAACTTTCACTATGCTCTATTCCGGTGCTACAGCACAGCATGTGCACTCAAAAAGAGAGGTCAATCAGATCCAAGCAGAAATCAGACATTAAATCTAACAACAAAAGTTACTGTTTAGTTCACCTCAACAACTACCTGGACAAGGGTTAGTTAACTCCATGTCTAACGCTGAGGACACTGAAAAGGTGAGATTTTAGCAATAAACAGTCTACACTATGGAAAAGCTAGGCTAATTGTGGGTATTCCAAGATGACACTGGCAGTCCTGCATGCTAAACCCCCAGCATAACAAACTCTGCTACAAAACTGCTCGGACTCGTGTCCAGGTAACTGCCACCTAGATGTTCAATATTTACATTATGAATAAACAGATTTTTAGATCAATAACATTCTTTGATCTAAAACAAACTGCAACCATTCTCACATGTATAAAAACTGATATTCTTGGCTGATGTTGGATGTTATGGTTCTCACCAGGAAACAAATTTGATTATTTTCAGTCCTCCCATAATCCACTTCTTTCACACAAACAAAACAATTACTTTGAAACACTCCTTTAGAAAACAGCAACATTACAGACCTTAACTGCTGACAATTTCTGCTTTACATTCATATTACAGGGACATACAAAAGATTATTTCAACCTCTTCCTCTCAAATTCCCACAGCTAGTATCCCCAGGAGTATTACTTCATAGATCAGCTGGGGTTTTTAAAAAAAAAAGCAGCTCGGTTTTGTTACACTCCCTTTAGTGATTTCTTTGTTGCTCAGCTGAAATATATGTCTGATATTCTATCCTTTGACTGATGGATTATTGGAACAGTCCATCTGTTGTGGTGAAATGATCCCTGGACATTATCGAATAGTCAGCTCCTTCTATATGCGATCCCTGGGATTCATAATCTTCCCAGGAGCAGATTTGTGAATATGGAGATTGACTCTGTGAATGACAGCTTTTCTTTCTTGACTATTACCATGTCCTTTCCCCTCTGGGCCAGTGACACGGGACTAGATATTACATACACTGTTTTTAGCCGTGTTATTATTAGGAGTGCTGTTCCCTCTCTTGTCTTCCTCCCAATATCCACTCTCAGTTCTTACCCAGGTAAATGTCTCCGAAGGACCCGCTGCCGATTTTCCTGCCGAGCCGGTACCTGTTTCCCACTCTCAGTTCCATGGTTGGGTTTCGCCTGGTGCCCACTGAATGTGTTTGATTTTAACCCAGTGACTGAGGGAAACTCTCTCTCTCTCTATTTCTCCCTCTCTCTGTGTCCCAGTCTTTCTCACAGAACGATTTTCACCATCACTTTTCTCGCTCCTTTCCAAATGCACCCCGACAATATCTGCACCAGACGACACGTTATTCGTTGTAGATTATGCTCCACCAAGTTTTATTGCCATCCTGTCCACTCGCACGCAGGATGGCATCGGATTCTAGTCACTGTCTCTCCCTCTCCTTCCTCGGCTCTACTTCGCCATTACTGTAGAGAACTGTCTGACGTCACATCCGCCGCCTGACGTCACTCGATAGGGCGGGGCGAACGTTGGTGACGTCATATCACTAATATGTTATGACTGTCGTGCAGCCATCATCATAAATAGGTGAGAAATAAATGTTTTAATATTACCCACTACCTGACATCAACAGCCAATAGTTTTCAGTGGGTGAAGTTACCAATCAGTATGACAGACAATTGCCCCTTGTGTTGTCACAAAACAATTGCCTTGGCAAAGCAGATGTTAAATACTGAAGTTTCAGATACATTTTGTGCAATGGCATATAAAAAAAAGTAGAAGTGACCCTCTGATAGAAAATCCTTTTGTGCAGTTTTGACATTTCATATTTTGTCCTTTGTGAATTTTATTCTGCACCTTACATGGACTCACACCCTGCATGCCAATAAACAACAACTTGTATTTATATAGCGCCTTTAACACAGTAAAACATCCCAAGGCGCTTCACAGGAGCGTTATCAAACAAAATTTGACGCCAAGCCACATAAGGGGATATTGGGGCAGAAAGAGGTAGGTTTTAAGGAGTGTCTTATAAGGAGAAAAGAGAGGTAAAGAAACCATACAACCAAGTACAATAGTTTTAGAAGCTATTGGCATAAGACCATAAGAAAGCTTGGAATAAGAACTGGCCATTCCTTCCAGCTTAATTTAAAAACTCTGACTATACCTTCTTGTTCTATCAAAGTATTCTCCCAGGCAAAGGTTTAGCAAAGTTTCCTTTTAGCTCAGTTTCTATCGGTAAGTCGAGCAAAACTTAATATCCATCTAACCATTCAATCTACATTATTCACCCTTGAGCAGTTGCCTTCTTGGCATTAGACTATATCAACTTATTCTTATAACCCTGCATTCCATTCTTAACCAGATAATCATCCAGCTCTTTTTAAAGGTATTAATTAGCACAGCATTAACTGTCTCAATTGACTCAGTCCACAAATCCACTGCTCTGTGGGGGGGGAAAAATCTTTTTCATCTGAAGTTTTGCCTCAGATTTGTTAATTTTATACCCATGTTTTCTAATTCTGTGCTTGCATTCAAATGAAAAAACTTGCTTGCATTTACATTCCTCTCAGAATGTTAACAACCTGGGTCCTGTCCCCTCCCATCTACTTTTCTCTGATTAGCATGGTTTTGTGAGTTTCCTGGACTTGTTTCATGGATTTACTATTATTTTATGTGGCTATTAGTAAAAATAGATGAAGATAGAACATCATATTCAAAAGAATAATACATACAATAAACAATAAAGTGGAGTATTATTGAGCCATCTTATTCTATTATTTATTTTTTTATTCATTGATGGGATGTGGGCGTCGCTGGCTGGCTAGGCCTGCATTTAGTGCCCGTCCCTAATTGCCCTTGAGAAGATGGTGGTGAGCCGCCTTCTTGAACCGCTGCAGTCCATATGGTGTAGGTACACCCACAATGCTGTTAGGAAGGGAGTTCCAGGATTTTGGCCCAGCGACAGTGAAGGAACGGCGATACAGGTCCAAGTCAGGATGGTGTGTGGCTTGGAGGGGAACTTGTAGGTGGTGATGTTCCCATGCGTCTGCTGCCCTTGTCCTTCTAAGTGGTAGAGGTCACGGGTTTGGAAGGTGCTGTTGAAGGAGCTTTGGCGAGTTGCTGCAGTGCATCTTGTAGATGGTACACACTGCAGCCACAGTGCGCCGGTGGTGGAGGGAGTGAATGTTGAAGGTGGTGGATGGAGTGCCAATCAAGTGGGCTGCTTTATCATGAATGGTGTCGAGCTTCTCGAGTGTTGTTGGAGCTGCACTCATCCAGGCAAGTGGACAGTATTCCATCACACTCCTGACTTGTGCCTTGTAGATGGTGGAAAGGCTTTGGAGAGTCAGGAGGTGAGACACTCGCCGCAGAATTCCCAGCCTCTGGCCTGCTCTTGTAGCCACAGTATTTATATGGTTGGTCCAGTTCAGTTTCTGATCAATGGTAACCCCCAGGATGTTGATAGTGGGGGATTCAGCGATGGTAATGCCATTGAATGTCAAGGGGAGGTGGTTAGAGTCTCGCTTATTGGAGATGGTCATTGCCTGGCACTTGTGTGGTGCGAATGTTACTTGCCACTTGTCAGCCCAAGTCTGAATGTTGTCCAGGTCTTGCTGCATATGGACACGGACTGCGTCAGTATTTGCCGAGTCTCGAATGGTGCTGAACAGTGTGCAATCATCAGCGAACATCCCCACTTCTGACCTTATGATGGAGGGAAGGTCATTGATGAAACAGCTGAAGATGGTTGGGCCTAGGACACTGCCCTGAGGAACTCCTGCAGTGATGTCATGTGATTGAGATGAATGACCTCCAACAACCACAGCCAACTTCCTTTGTGCTAGGTATGATTCCAACCAATGGAGAGTTTTCCCCTTGATTCCCATTGACTTCAGTTTTGCTAGGGCTCCTTGACGCCACACTCGATCAAATGCTGCCTTGATGTCAAGGGCAGTCACTCTCACCTCACCTCTTGAGTTCAGCTCTTTTGTCCATGTTTGGACCAAGGCTGTAATGAGGTCAGGAGCTGAGTGGCCCTGGCGGAACCCAAACTGGGCGTCAGTTAGCAGGTTATTGCTGAGTAAGTGCCGCTTGATAGCACTGTCGACGACACCTTCCATCACTTTGCTGATGATTGAGAGTAGACTGATGGGACGGTAATTGGCCGGGTCGGATTTGTCCTGCTTTTTGTAGACAGGACATACTTGGGCAATTTTCCACATTGCTGGGTAGATGCCAGTGTTGTAGCTGTACTGGAACAGCTTGGCTAGGGGCGCAGCTAGTTCTGGAGCACAAATCTTTCTGGTGTTTCAAATCTCTCAGTTACAAATGATAAATTGTGCGGAAGAATCTGATCATTAAAGATGCACCATTTTCATTCAAATTTAGGATTTTGTTTTGTTTGAGGAAGAAGAATCACAAAAGATGTGCATTCATTTTGCTGCAATGATGTGATGACAAATGACAATACAATGCATTTTATTGCAATTTATGTTTGTGCATTTGAAAAAAAGTTGATCAAGAAGAGGAGGTTGGAAAACGGAAAGGAAATAAGATACAATTAAATTAATGAAGCCAGTACATGATGAATTTATTAAAGTTTAGAATTTATTAAAAATGGCCATGGGTTCAGGTGCATCCAAGACCAGGAGATATCCTCCACTCAATGTTCTCCCTAATTTTTTTTGATTTCACGGTCCCTTTAACGGGGTGTGGGCCCATTCAAAATTTCACGCATGTGCAAAATCTCCCATTCAAAAACTGGTAAGCGGCCTGCACGGGACCCCCAGACAGCTGTGCGGCCATGCAGCTTGGCGAGAACGTTGCCTCCACCCCCACTCCATTCAAGACCAGAGCCTGTACCTCCCCCTCCCTTTCCAGTCCAGGCCCAACAACTCTCGCCTGTTGTCCTCCCAAACCTCTCCTTCCTATTCCAGGCTCCAGCCCCAGTTTCTCTCTCACCTATGCATGTTGTAGGAGCTCCTGGAATGGTCTCTTCTCACCTGTTCCTTTCCTCTCCTGCTCTGGCTAAGTTATGCACCTCCGACCTATTATATATCACCTACCATGTTGTTATGTTCCCTATTTTAAAAATAAAATTTAAAGGCGCATAATTAGTGAATCATTATAAGAATATGAATGAAAGGCGCACAGAGACAGTAGGAGACATAGAGAAGACAAAGAGACAGAATAACTATTATATAGAAAGACAAAGAGCAAAGGAGTGAGGAAAAAGACAGAGATGACAATGGGAGAAGAGATATACAGAGAGAGAGAAACACACACAACATGCAGAAAGACAAAAAGAGAAAGTCAGAAGGACTCAAAGTGGAAGAGAAGGTAAAACAGAGAAAAGGGTCACAATTTACTTTTGATGCTAAGTACAAAGTACTGCCATATTGAATCTCTGCCCAGTTTTCTGATTGGGTTCACTTGATTTACAGGTTATAACTCAGGTGAATCTGATCAGGAAATGTACTCTAGTGTATAACCTAGCCATAGAGACCAGAAGAGCCATTGTTTGATTCCTAGTTTGTGCTGAATTATCTCAGCAGCAAGTGCCGTCAGGGTACCACAACTGACTCTAACCTAGGGTGGGAAAACAGGGTGCAGCCTCCTGATTGCCAGTCAGTAATCCTGCTGGAAAGTACACATGTATGGGTGCTGAGCAAGGACAGAATGAAGCTCAGATGTGATGCTCCTCACAGTGGAATAGCCTGGCTAGACTCACAAGTTAGTTATGGCAGAGGATCAGGAGAACCCCTGTGGAGAATTCAACCCTAAAATTTACCACTTTAGTTGACCTCTTGCATAGAATGACATATAATTCACAGCATAGAAACAGGCCATTCAGCCCAACTAGTCTATGTTGGTGTTTATGCTCCTCATATCTTAGTTCATCTCATCCTATCAATATATCCTTCTATTCCTTTCTCCCTCATGTTGTTATCTAGCTTCCCGTTAAATGCATCTATGCTATTCACCTCAACCACTCCATGTGCTAACGAGTTCCACAGTCTCGCCACTCTCTAATTAAAGAAGTTTCTCCTGAATTCCTTATTGGATTTATTAGTGACTATCTTACATTTATGGCCCCTAGTTTTGGACTCCCCACAAGTAGAAATACCTTCTCTACATCTACCCTATAGAAAACTTCATCATTTTAAAGATCTCTATCACCTCTCAGTCTTTTTTCTAGAGAAAAGAGCCCCGGCCTGTTCAGTTTTTCTTGGTAGTTGTACCCTCTAATTTCTGGTATCATCCGTGGAAGTTTTCTTTGCACTTTCTCCAGAGCTTCTATATTTTTTTGTAATATGGAGACCAGAACTGTGCACAGTACTCTTTAAGTGTGATTTTCATTTTCTGTATTTAAAAAATACCAGAGCATTAAAAGTCAGGCTCATTTATAAGGATTAGGTGGCTTGGTCCTTTTGTTAAACCGATAAATTTACGTCATTTCAAGTTTTATTTTGGTTGACAGCATTGACAGCTTACATACCACAAAACGTGTGTTTACACCCACTGTTTTTAAAAATAGGCAGAAAAGTCAGTCATAGATACTATTTAATCAGATATGCTGCTTAATTTAAATAAATTTCTGACTGAGCAAAAACAAAAATAAAAAGATACAGGAATGCACAGCACTACACATATTATAGCATTTTACATTTATGACATCTTGCTACTTACAGCAAATATTATATCACATATCACTTGATACCAACATTTTACTACATTGAAATCTAACATCACGCTGTGAACCGGATTATAATACTTTGTTACTAAGGTTATAAGGATTGTGTAATTACAGATGCCATTTATAGACTAGTCAATGACGTCGCAGTTATAGTTCAAAGTCACTTTTCCTTCAATGATATTTAGATTATCTCCTAAAGATGAGGATTGATGTTTTGTGCAATTTTGCATTTATGGTCCTGAAGTATGGGTGTTCCCTAGTTGAAGTTTGCCCTAACAGTTATGCGTCTCTTCGGAGTGTCAGGAAATATTAATGCAGCTTTTCTACTACATTGCTGGGAATAACTTGACTTATTTTCATCTCTACACCACCAGGAGTGAATGCAGTTACTTCTGCTGCTTTGACTGATCAGCCCCCTTATACTGTTGGAGAAACAATTGCATACACATTACTAGGGTGATGGGAAGAATGGATATATGAGACTCCCAGATAGAAAGCAGCGTGTGCCTAGAAATTTGGAGTAGGTGGGGGTGAAATTGGATCTCATTGTGTCCATTTTCTGGGCAGAAAACAAGTGCAAAGAGATCCAATTTAGCGGGCCAACCTCCCGCACCAAAACTGCTGGAAACACTAAAGGCCATATTGGTTTGTAAGCTGTAGAGGTGTCCCGAGCGGCCGCCTAAAGCAGGCATAAGGTCTCCTGAATATGCTAATAAGAGGTCTAATGTCTGCTTTGGAAACTGGTTACCCTGAACGTAGGCGGCGTCAGGCCTTCTGCTTTTAGGATTACCTAGTCTGCATGCAACTCAACCAGTGGTGCTTTAAAGGACCGCTCGTGGCTGCTACCAATAAGGTAAGTTTTAAACGAAAAAATCCTTAATAAGGAGCCAGCAGGAGCAGGAGCGTTCCTATCGGCTCCACATTAAAACTGCGGACTGCTGCCGGCCACCGCTCACCCCTCACCCCCACCTCCACGATTGCCTGCCCCCGCTCCCAGACTCACATTAGGCCCTTGGCCGGCATCTCAGCCAGCTGATCTTGGCACCCCCCACATGACTAGCAAGCTGCCTCTGGGGCCACGACTGGTGTCCGAAGCTCGCTGGTACGATACTGATGAGGCCGGCGGACCAATTTGTCGTGGTCCTGCCGTGTCCTCATTAGGCGGGTGCAGCATGAACTGCACTGGGATCGCTGCCCGATTCAGGTTCGAGGCCTGTCTTTCTGTATATTTTTTATCATTTCCTGTGTCATTTGTTTTATAGTCTTGTAATATAATATTAAATTTTGTCCTATGCTACCTTTATAAACTGTTGCCCAGTTTCTTCAGGTGTTTAATAGCTCTGGTTTTCTTGTAGTTTGCCTTGTCAGAAGTCATTAGTATTAACATTATATTGAAGCTCGTTTTGTATCTATGTTTATATCACCTTGTTGTTCGGGTTCTTTAATTGTCTGCGTCTTGTGGTAAAGTGTCATTTCTGTTTCTGTTTAATGGTGATTCGATAAAGCCCTTGACATCTCATTAATGAAGTGCTTTCTGTCTCGGGGAGCTTGACACTTGTATGTAAATTTGCTTTTATTTTCTCTGTGTATTTCTTTTTCTGTCTGTTTGCGCTTTTTTGTTGTAGTGTTTATTGTCTGATGACCTGATTGTGGATTATATGTGGTGTGCTTACTGGATGTTCGGCTGTTGCCATGGTAGCAGCCAGAGGAGGTGCTGTGCATTGTGGGTTGGGTTTGAATGCATTGGAGCAGCTGCTAAGTGTTTCTGTCAGGAAAGGGTTTAACGAACCTTGCAGAAGCTATTTTCATATCCGGTATGATAGTAATCCCATTAAATACATCCAATGGATGCTGTATAATTGGGCCAGAAATGCAAATCCGTGTGTAAACATGGAGTGAAGACAGAAACATATAGGAGATCAATCAACATCAGAAAGAGGGGTCGTTGCCAGTTGTATAAAAGGGGCTTCTGCAATCTCACCTGACAATGAAGATTTACACCTGAAATATTAATCTTTCTCTTTTGAATGCTAACCAACTCACTGTCTTTTCCAAATATAATGGGACCAATGTTTGCGTGTAGCATAGATCAGACGGGCAATAGATGGGGAGACCACATTGTTTAGTCGGTGGGAGGCCAGGGCCATTTTCGTGGCTGGGCCTCATTTAAATGTAATCAGTGAGCTGCTCGTGCTAATTGCAGCCCTTATAGGCAGCTGGCCAATTGGATGCTAATTAAAGGCATCCTGAAACCCCTTAAAGGGGAGGTGCATTGTTCAGTGGTGGGTAGTGGAAAGTGATTTTCTGAAGCAACTGGCAGCATAGGTTCATCCAGGGCCTTCAGGTTCACTGATGCAGTTATAGAGGTGCTCATTTAGCAAGTGAGCTGCAGAAAGGAGGTTCTTTCTTAACTCCTCTTGCCAGAGTGGAATCGCCTTAAGAGTTTAAAATATTCTACAGCCACGACAATTACTTTGAGCAGCCAAAAACTACAATGTAATTCAAACAAAATGTCTCCCAAATTTTACTTCCACCACCATAATATTGCCCGTCTCTGCCCCGCCTCAGATTATCTGCTGCTGAAACCCTCATCTATGTTTTTGTTACCTTCAGACTTGATTATTCCAATGCTTTCCCAACCAGTCTTCCACCTTCCACACTCCATAAACTTGAGCTCATCCAAAACTTCTCTGCTCGTATCCTAAACCGTTCACCCATAACCCCTGTGCTCGCTCACCTACATTTGCTCCCAGTCCACCTTGATTTTAAAATTCTCATCCTTCTGTTTATATCCCGCCATGACCTTGCCCCTCCCTATCTATGTAACCTCCTCCAGTTCTACAACCCTCCAAGAACTCTGCGCGTCTCCAACTCTGGCCTCTTGTGCACCCCCCCCCCACACTCCTTTCACCCCACCATCGCCTTGACAGCATAATTTGACCCCGATTTGAATATATTCATTAGGCCCTGCCTGATTCCGGTGGGAGCTCCAGCTGCCTCAACTGAGGTTCGCCCGAAAATCAAAATGAGAGGACACCCAGTGTCAGTCTTTCTAACGTCCTGTTTTTAAGTGTAAGCAAGGCGGCAACCGGAGGAATTCATTGGCTGTGATGCACTTTGGCTGTCATGGGAAAGTGATAGATACCACATAAATGCAAGTTCTTTCTTCTTTCTTGCTGGAGCATCAATACTGACCTAGAAACCTATAGACTTGGGTGGTCAGCCAGTGGGTCCTTATGCTTGTAATATTCCTATCTGATCAAAATATCCACTTAAGATTGTTTAAAGTGGTTCACAGTGGTGTACTGATGGTCTTTTACTTATTTATTAATGCTAACTGAAAAAAATATATCGGTGAGAAACAGTCCTTGCTGTTTAACATGGATTAGTCGGCTTTTGTTAAATAATGGTCTGGAATTTGAGTTCAGTGGTGAAGCAAAGGCGTTTGCCACTGGCCCTGAAGAAAGCTGCCCTCGGTGGCGAGAAGTTTGCTCTTTTCAACACGTAAGTGATTTCAGCACTCTATAGTGGGGATTCCCTTGCGCGATCTGCTGTGACGTCAACAAGCTGTCTGAGCAGCCAATCACATTGCAGAATTCTCACAGACAGGGAAGCAGGAAATGAGGACCCGCTTTTATCCCAGCTTTTTAAAAATGTTACAGAGAGCAAAACAAAGATTGGGGCTCTCACATGGGGATAAGGTAAACCTGAAATAAATATGTAAAAACTTTTTAAAAATACAATTTTATTTTTTAAGTTTCTTAAAAATTATAATTTTTATCATAATGGAGAAATTTGACACTCCACAAAATTAAAATTAGTTTTTCAGGGCCATAACGTTTGTTTAGCAGTCCATACGCTGTTAAAACCCCAGTTACACCTGATCCAACAAGGTCTAACTTTTAAGGGGTATTTAACAGCGATATTACTGTGGAAAAGCCCCAAGTTTTCATCAGTTTCACTGATTTCACTGATTGCCGGTGATGGGGGGGCGGGGTTTGGGGTCCACAGTGCAGCCAGTGTCTGAGCAGTGAATGGCTGTCCGCAACTTCAGAATGTCTGCGTTTAGATGCGTAGTTCCCGATGGAGCTGGAGACCTTGGCGGACTTGTTGCTTTTCCTTGTTTCCTTCACCAACTGTTGAGCATTGCATGATTAGAACTTGCTCTTGAACTCCTGCTGCGAAGTTTGAGCACGCCTCTCTGGTAGTTCAGACAATATATGGTGTCACAGTGCATGAGACGTTTATTTAAAACAAGACTCTAATATCATGCCGTGTCACAATTATTCAGTTCATGCTGCTGAAGGAAATTGTTTTTTTTTTTAGTGCCAAGTAGCTCAGTGCTGACATGCCAACGCTCCAATCTTGGCCACGCTCTCAGGGGTGCAGCCGACAGAGGCAGACTGTCTCCCCCACAGGGAGGGAGGAAAGGATAATTACAGGATGCATCACCCTGCACAGCTCTTGTACTCAATCTGGCAGCTGCCTCAAGTTCAGCATTACTAAAGGACTGGAGGAGGGGGCAGATTGGCTGACGAATAGTGAATAACACTGAGGATGGAAAAGAGAAAAGTGAGCGGCGGCAGCCCGTGGTTTTAACGTGGAGCCGGTGAAGCACTTCTGTACCTCCCCGCTCTACATTCAGATAACTATTTTTATTTGAAAGATGTACCTTTTCAGAGGCGGCCTGCAGCTGTCGCTTTAAGGACCGTTGGTTAGGCCGCATGTGGACCTGGTTTTCCTGAGCGCAGTCGGCCTGGCGCCGGCTGTGTTCAGGACAAACCGTTTGGATAGAGGATTTTCCTCACCCCACTTCCTTCTGGCCCGCCTCACTCCCCTTCCTTGCCTGCCCCTTCCCTCCTCCTCCTCCTCCTCCTCTCCCCTCTCCCTGTCTTCCTCCTATTTGCTTTCTCCTCCTGCCCCCTACATTGGTTCCATTATGCTCCACACTCCTAACCCTGACTGTCCAGAAAAATTCAAATTGGTCTTTCAAACTGAGGTACATCAGCGTTGCTACACTATGACAAGTGGTGAGACACAGTTTGCAGTCCCTCACGTAAGGAGTCCTTGATCCTAGCTGTACCATCGGCAGGAGGTGCTGAATAGGGATAAAAAATAATTTGATATGAATTGACTAATTATGACAGCATAGTTTATGAGTTTAAATGATTTACTGCCTCTAATTGGTCTGATATTGGTAGGGGGGAATGGAAGAAGGGGTAAGCTTGAAATAACTGCTAGATGCTGAACCCTCTAACTTTTCGTAGTTTACCTTAGCCAGTTATTCATCTAGATTGTTTTGTGCTCAATGTGCTGGTCTACTGAAAGTAGTAAAATGCACCACCATTCTTTGTCTGCTTACCTGCAGTTTGCTGTCCGGTGAGGATTAATTGCCATTCTTCACAAATTTGCAGATATTATTCCAGTAAACATTCTGTTTTTACGGTGAGTATCATTTCTTGTCAATTATTCCCCCCACTTGTCCCCCTTTTCCTCTTCTCCTGAAGCCATTGGTGCAGAAATTCCGATCCTTACGGGTGTGTATGCACTGTGTACTCACCCGTAGGGACATCGGAAATGCCGGTTTCAGGCATGCACAGCGCATGCGCTGAAAACTGGCATTTCCGATCTGTCTGGCTGCCCCAGAGAAGGGCCTCTGCGGGCGGATAGTTCCGCTTTTTGCAGACCCTCCGCCCACAGAAAACCCTTACAATTCTTGTGCCTGGTAAAAGCAGGCGTAAGGCCTGTTTTTACCAGGATAAGAGTTGAAAAAAGTAAAAAAAAAAAAAATTTCCACTGATTTATCATTTAAAAATACTTTAAAGAAAGGTAAGTTTATTTTTAGCCCCGTTAAAAACTTTAATTTTTTTTTCAAAAATTTAAATTTTTGTTTAAAATAGTTAATTTATGTAATTTCAAGTCATTTTAAAAATGTGATTTAAAAAAGAAATTATTTAAATTTTACTATATTTTGGGGGTGATCTCCATTCATATATTTGACAGCTCTTCCTGTCAAGTGTATGAAGGGAGATTCCCTTCTCTGATTGGCTCCCCATGGCCCACGTGATCCCAGGGACGCTGCGAACCACCTGCGCCTCTGGGATATGTGGGCCCTGCGCACCAGCAGTTTGGAGAGGCCCAGCATCGGAACTCTGCGCCTTCCGGGAGCCCTCCGGTCTTGGCGCAGATTTTTCCAGATCGCAGCCCTCCGCCTGCGATTGGAATTTCTGGGCCAATACTGCGTTACATTTCCATGGGCACCAGTCACCATTGGGCACCTCGCCCCATTATTCACATGCCAGCCATGAGAGTGGGTGTTGGTGTGGCACACGCCCGCGAGGGGACCATCGCCATTGAGCTCCATCCCGTCCTCATCCAGTGCGCGCACACGCATATGTGTCCCGCAGAGGTCGCTGGATAACGAGTAAGAGCTGAAACCCAAGCCAATTTCTCCTCCCACCCTGGGGCTCTAAGGTCAATTATAGTGCTCTTGCCACCGCATGGCTGAGATCTGCGAAGCCAGCACTGACTGGGAATTGAACCTGGGATCTCCCTTACAATTCTTAGAGGGCTTGACAGGGTAGCTGCTGAGAGGCTGTTTCCCCTAGCTGGAGAGTCAAGAACTAAAGGTTATAATCTCAGGATGAAGGGCCGGTCATTTAGGACAGAGTTGAGGAGAAATTTCTTCACTCAGAGGTTTGTGAATCATTGCAATTCTCTATCCCAAAGGGCTGTGGAGGCTCCGTCGTTGAGTATATTCAAGACTGAGAGAGATGGATTTTTGGACACTAAAGGAATCAAGGGATATTGGGGTAGGGCGGGAAAGTAGAGATGAGGTAGAAGATCAGCCATGATCTTATTGAATGGCAGAGCACGCTCAAGGGGCCGTATGGCATACTCCTGCTCCTATTTCTTATGTTCTTAGGACAGTTTATCAGATAGTGTCACTGTAGATTTTAAATTGTTGCTTTTTGCACTAGTTTACATTTAAGTGATGATACACGATTACTTATAAAACTTTTAACAAATGATAGTTTTGCACTATTTAGCAAAATCACACAATCACATTGTTTGCATAGGATTTTTGTCTGGAGAGGCAATTTATTTTCTGACAATGCACAGAAAGAAACACAGAAAACATTTCACAGGAAAACACAGGAACTTTTTGCTAAACAGCAGATGAGGATCTGGGCCCACTCGATTCTATTTTCTTTCCTTCCCATTCTCCCTCTTCCCCTATGTTCCGATTTGATATTTCCCTTTCACTTAACAATTAAATCAATATCTTTTTTGGCGTATTTTCCTTTTTTAAAATTGGATTCTTAAGAATGTATTTTCGAAGTCATAAGGTGTACATGCATATATATAATATTATGATGAAGCTATTATAGATATAGGTGTACATTCGTGTACATTTTATGAAGCCATTGTACGATTAAGGGTGGCGTAAGAAAACTACTAGGCACTTGGTCTAAGCGTTAAACAAAGCTTTAATCAACTGTTTTACAACATGGAGGTCTAGTTGTGTCCTTCACTAGTTCCTGTTAAAGAATGTCCTGAGCAAGCTGGGCCCATGCCCGAGTATTTATACTCCCCCTGGACAGCGCCACCAGCAGGCCGCCCAGTATTATTTCATAAGTCATTTCCACATGAATGACAAGATTCATGTCAAAGTGTACATCCGCAAAGATATTTTGTGAGCTCACTGTATACTTAGATGTATAATCACACAAATTAAGTGAGAGTGTACATTCCCATACATAGGGGCCGATTTTCATTAAGCTGTCGGGAAGGCGGCGGGACTACAACTTTCGGGGTTTAGTCCCGCCTACGTTGACGGCCGGCCAATCCACGCGATTTTCCCTTGATTGACCTTGTTGAGCCCGCCCAGCGGGCTCAGCAGGCCAATTAAGGGCCACCCGGCAACAGGTGACTTCACAGACTGAAATTTCATCTGTCAAGAGGTCTTGACAGATGAAATATCAGTGTTTCACAGCTGTTTGAAGCTGTCAAACACTGACAGTCTGATTTCTAACCTGAGTCCTTCTACACAGACTCAGTTAGAACTCTCACCGGCAATGAAAGCTGAAGGCTGTCACTTTTGACAGCTCGCAGCCATTTTGCTTTCAGTGCCGGCTGAGTGATGGACTCCCAAAACCTAGAGGAAGAAAGGCTGTTAAGGTAAGTACAGGTAATTTAAACTTCTTTACACACTTTAGACACACCAAACACACTTACCTTTGCACTCATGCACCCAACACTCACCTGAACACCGACATCGCGACCCCTCCAAGTCCTTCAACCCGACGGCCCGCCTGCTCTAACCTGGCGTGGTTTGGAGCTGTCGGGAATCCCACACGACACCCCTCAAAATAGGGATTAGGCTAAAAACTGCCTGTTAACAGGCAGTTAATTGGCACTAATCCCTTCCTGCCTCGGGTCGGCGGGTCCCAGTGTGGGGCGGGTACCCGCCGCCCCTGAAACTTACGTGGAGGCGGGTTTTGGGTGGGATGGTGTCGGGACCCCCGAATTCGGGATTTTAGCCCCCCGCCCGCCTAAAAACCCGCCCCACGGCACACTGAAAATCTAGGCCATAGTTTATGAAGTCACTGTGCATCCTGAGTCCATGGTGTCTGCAGGATGAATGCATCACCACATCAGGCCACTTGCAGCGGGAGCAACGCAGGCTGAGGGGCAGAGGCAGCTGGTTTGGGACCCGGGTTCTGCGGTTAGTTAGGGCAGGGGAGGGGTCCTGAATACTGGTGGTCACCTCGATTGGGTTTCGTGCCTCTCATGGCCGATGCGTGGTTTGCTGCAAAGACAGGGTAGTTGGTGTTGAATGGGTCTCCCGTAATAGGCCCCAGACTGACGGGTATTTCTCAGGTGTTGGATTTTATCAATGAATATTTCACAGCTTCAGATTTAGTTATGAAAAGGGAATCTTGAGCAGTTGTTGTAAACTGTGTATCTGACCTGAGAGGACACTGCTTCAGTTCAACCTGAGGTGCTCGATTTATTTTTACGTGCTAAAATTCATTCATAATATTCAGCATATACAAGGAAAAGTCCGTCTTTAAGGATTAACAACTCAAACTGAAAGACCAACAGGAATTTTTCATTTGTCTAGGAGGACATCACCACCTGCTGTACAAAGAGATGTACTGCATTAGGTTAGTCTGCAAACTTAAAAGACATAAAAAGAAAGGCTTGTGTATATATACAGTGCCTTACATGACCACCGGACATCCCAAAGTACTTCACAGCCAATGAAGTTATTTTGAAGAGTGTTGTAATGTAGGAAACACAGCAGCCAATTTGCACACAGCAAGGTCCTACAAACAGCAATGTGATGATGACCAGATCATCTGTTTTAGGGATGTTGATTGAGGGATAAATATTGGCCAGGACACCAGGGATAA